>NW_005367209.1:2931387-2976094 GCF_000412655.1 Myotis brandtii
CACTGATTTCTGCCAAGGGGAGAGGCAGGGTGGTGGAAAGAAGAAGGAAAGGCTTGGGAACCTCTGTATTCACTCTGTATAACCCTCCGCTCTCTGTCTCCATCTTCTGGTATGGAAATTGACTAAAATAAAATTGCCACATGAGCTTCTTGTGAGCCTACATTAGATCGCACACATAAAAATGCTTAACCCAGTTCCTTGCTTCTACTCAGTGACCACTGAGTAGTTCATGGCATTCCTTGTATTTTTTGATTCCTACAGAACTTTGCTTTAACATCAAGCTGACACACAGTGGCTACAAAGACATAGCAGTTATTCAAAAATACATAAGATGTGGGCCCAAGTATCTTCAAATATGGAAGAGTTCAAGTGATGTGATCGAGAGGGGAAGAGAACCCAAATGAGGTTAAAGATATGCCTAGCCTGCGTCAGATGTCTATGACCCAACCTGACCCGAGGATGTGGAAGGACTCAGAGAGAGTGTAGCAAAACTCCATTAAAATTGCATTTTCTAGAAAGTAAAGGCTTGATCTTTCAAATATATTACTTGGTTTTCTTGTTTGTTTTATCAACTCACTCTGAATATTTTCTTCCATTTAAAAATACATCAAATGAAGAATAAAGATGAGTCTGTTGATAAGTTTATGAAAACAAAATTTCTAAACCAGAAGACTTTCAATTATATTAGAAAATAGTGTAACTATAAAAATTTTAGCAGATGGAAGATTATAGAATCAGACCAGTTAAGAATCTTGTGTTTATAATCATTTCCCATAACCCCTATATTGATAACTATTCTTCAAATTGTTAATTTAAATGACCAATCAGAACTGAGGTTAGTAGGAATAGGAAAAATATAAGGCAACATTTCAAGAAGGCTAGTTTAATATATTCTTTTATAAATTTGAAGAAATTTGGCATAGGCATTAGAAATCTATCAGGGAGACAGAATATCTGATTTCTATTCCTTAGATTTTTATGCTATTCAGTAAGCTATATAAACTCAGTGTTTCAAATTCCTCATTCAAAAAAAAAAAAGATTGCTGGTGGGAGAGAAAATTAGTACAGTCCTTTTAGGGAGTAAGTTGGCAATGCCTATTATAATGTAAATTGCATATACCTTCTGGCCCAGCCTTTCCCTTCTCTAAGTATCCTAAAGAAAGCCAGAACAACAACAACCAAAATAGCCAGAACAAGGAAGTGTTCATTCCAGCATTATTTGTAATAGGGAAAATTTTGAAACTAGCCAAATGTCCATGAAAACAGAATGGCATGAAATAAACTATGGGGCATTCATATATGATGAAATATTCTGCATTAAATAAAATATTTAGAGTAGCTCTATCTCTACTAATATGCAAAGATCTCTAAGACACATAAATTAGAAAAAGCAAGTTACATAAAATTTGGTGTTATTTATTAAACAGACATTAAACAATACTGCATATTTTCTGCAGATATGTACATTTATATATTAATTTTCATTAAAAGTTTGGAAGGTTGCACAGCAAACTGACAACATAGTTAACCTGGGTGCTTGTTTGGGAGACTCAGAAGTGGTGATGGGAACACTGACCTCTTTGGCATTGTTTTCAGTTTTACACATAGAAGGTATTGACATGTTGCAAATGTAATTACAATTATTTTTTTAAAAAAATTAGAGTCAGCATCTAGATTATTAAGTTCTTTCCCAATTTTATGTTTCTTGGGCAAGTATGAATGATTTATGATTAGGAAATCTTGACTTAAATCTGATAATATATCTGAACCTAACAAATACCTCTTAGTCTACTATTTTGTAAAACCAGATCTGATTTATAAGCAAATCGTTGGGAATTACCTATCATCTCAAAAGGAAATGTGAAACAGCTTTATAGATTTCTAGCCAAATCCTTAGAGCTGTGGGCAGCATATTTATCATAGTCTCCAAATCAGCATCAACAAAGAACTCATTTTACAGTGCATTAGTGGCCACAGTGGTAGCTCTTTTGAACCAAAAGAGCTTAAAGTATACTGTTGTTGTCTATTTGACCACAAAATTCTAAAGCATAGAATAAAATGCTATTCCTTGAGCTTTGCCAGTGTGACTCAATGATTGAGTATCAACCTATGAACCAGGAGGTCACAGTTTGATTCCTGGTCAGGGCACATGCCCTGGTTGCTGGCTCAATCCCCAGTGAGGGGAGTGCAGGAGGCAGCAGATCAATGATTCTCTCTCATCATTGATGTTTCTATCTCTCTCTCCTTCTTCCCTTCCTCTCTGAAATAAATAAAAATACATTTAGAAAAAAAATGCTATTCCTTGGGTTTAACAGAAGGATCTGCCATGAGGTATATATTTTTCTAAAGTGTTAACTAATAAACTTAGTATCCCATTCAATATTCTTTTCTCAAGAGTTATCACAGAATACTTTGTTTTCACATAGAAAAACTAGTTAATCTGGGCTTAATAAACTCCCTCTACTGGTTTCACTGGTCAGATGAGCTAGCTTTACTTCTGCATATCTAACATTATTAAAAATGTAAAATTATGTGCTCAACTATTGAATTTTATTTCTGACAAATGTTTTCGTTATCAACAGTAATTGTGTTGGTCTGTAATGTGTTATCTGACACATACTTTCCAATATTCTTGTTAACTTTAAGACCTTGGACTAATACTAAATTGATAATTAATGAAAAAATCTTTGAATACCTAGACAATTTTTAATATGACAGAATGCAAACACATTTATCAGGCATAGTTTTAATTTGCTTCCTGTTTTTATATATTATAGAATGGTTACCAGATAACAGTTTGATAGAGTCTTTAGCTATCTTTAGAGCATGATAAAACACATATTTATTTTGGTCTCTTTAGAAAACATAAAAAGGAACATGTATTACTATAGATAATCATAAAATGTGTGCTTATTGCTGATTTTCTGAGATGCTTGTGTGTGACAAAATTTTTCAACTATCAACTTATTTTTTTCTATACTAGTGAGGAAATAAGTTACTGTGTTAGTTTATTTGAGCTGCTATAACAAAAATATTATAAATGGGGTAGCATATAAACAACAGAAATTGTTTCCATAGTTTTGGAGGCTGGGAAGCCCAAGATCAAGGTGACTACATATCAGTGTGTGGTGAAACCTGCCTCCTAGTTTATAGATGTGTCCTCACATGAAGGAAGGGGTGCAGGAGCTCTTTGGAGTCTCTTTTAATAATGGCACTAATCCTATTTATAAGGGTTCCATCCTTGTGACCTAATCACCTCCCAAAGCCTTTACCTCCAAATACCATCACACTGGGAGTTAAGTTTCAACATGTGAATTTTGAAGAAGTACAAGCATTCAATCTTTAGCAATTACATTGGTTAAAAGTTGCAATTAATATGAGTGGTTGAAACTCTCTAAATACATTGGTGGCAAGGAAATACAAATGTATATGTAAAATAATGGGGTTTTTTATATTTATACTAGAGGCCCGGTGCATGAGATTCATGCACTGGGGGGTGGTCCCTCAGCCCAGCCTGCACCCTCTCGTAGTCTGGGACCCCTTGGGGCAGTCAGACATCCCTCTTGTGGTCCGGGGCTCTCACAGACTGGGACCCCTCGCTCCTTACCACCGCCTGCAGCGGAGGCAGGAGAGGCTCCCACCACAGCTGATGCACTTGCCAGCTGTGAGCCCAGCTTCTGACTGAGCAGCACTCCCCCTATTGGAGCGCACTGACCACCAGAGGGCAGCTCCAGTGTTGAGCATCTGCCCCCTGTTGGTCACTGCAATCATACCGACCGGTTGTTTTGCCATTCAGTCGATTTGCATATTATGCTTTTATTACATAGGATTCTAAGAGCAAAGAAGAGTTATTGGCTTTAAAGTATAAATGTGTGGTTGTGCCAGGATGTGAAATAAAATGTTAAATAATAAAACAAGATGAAACAGAAAATTATAGAAGTTTGAAGGAAATTAAATTTTATTTACCTAAAACAAAAGTTATCACAGAATATACCTGGTCTGACTTAATCTTTCTTTTTTTCGGGCATAAGAAAACAGTTACAGGAAACAATGAAGCATTATTTGGTAAAACTAAATACAATTTACTAAAAACAAGAACTAACACTTTTGCAAACAGCATTTGGCACTATATTTAACTTATCCACACCCACCATTGCCTATTTGCAAAAATCTCTAAGTTGCTCCCCTATTCCTTACATCAGATGGTGACTTTATTATTAAGGCATATTATGAGTGATGCCTTGCATAAGATGACTTAAAATTATTTCTACAGCTTCCACAGAAAAGTTAATGAGAATAAGCATGTGAAAGGGCTCTCTGCAAGCTCCTGAGAGGGCTTGTTCACAACTTTGGGCCTCTCCCTTTATTTCACATTCCAACCCAATTTTATATTGGATTCTATGACTTAACCCATTTCTCTTCTGGAAGGAGTTAGTTCCTTGTTCACTCAGGCTCATCCTCTCTTTGAGAAATGGGCCAATCTTCTCATTTCTAGGGCCAAGCCTGGCCTTCATAATTGACCCAATCTCATTCTGCCTTCCTCAGCACTTTGTTTAATTAATCATTCCCTCTTTTTCTTGTACCTCCAATCTCCTCATCTCCTCTTACTCCGTTTGCTCTCCATAGAAACATGCCCAGGTTTCTCTAAATAGAAACAGAAGTTCTTCAATCAATGAACCTGGAGTTTTCCATTCCTCCCCAGGCATTAGCTTCTGCTTCCAGGCACCTTTATATCTTACTCTTCCCCTTTAAGTCAGTGGACTCCACGATCTGCAAGATTTACCCATTTTGTTATCCTTTAGGCCCAGTGGCCTGTCTCAATTCTCAATGCCTTAGGGCGACCTATAACATTTGGCAGCATGGATTTTGCCCCTTATCATTCTTCCTCTTTTCACCAGTTCACTGACTCCTATTTCTCCCTTCCCACTTTAACATGTATATGTGATCCTTGTATATCTGCTTTCTTCCTCACTTTGCACATATAAATGTGAATCCTGTACCTCCTCTGCCTCGCTGTGCTAGTGAACTCATCTAGTCTGGGCCACCTTGCATGATGGAGAGGTGCAAGGAGCATTGTTCTCAGTGTAGTTTATTGATTGATTCGCCCTGAAGGATAACTCCAGGAGTGGAGTGAGAAGAGCCTTCCCTGGAGTTGGAGTTTTATGACAAGGGGGCTCTGAATTCACCTGGAATACATGCTTTCACAGTGCTTCCACTGTCACTTTTGACACACATCATATCGCCACTGATATGTCAGATTCGAGGACCAATTCCATAGTCCCAAATACCTGCCAGTTATTGCCACCTGGGTAATGTTAGCTCTTCAAATCAGCCTACCTAAAATCACAGTCTTACTTTTCCCCATTCCCACCAACACTCTCCATGCTACCTTATCCTATATAATAAAAGGCAAATATGCAAATCGACAGGATGACCAGTCGCTATGACGTGCACTGACCACCACGGGGCAGGCACTCAATGCAGGAGCTGCCCCTTGGTTGTCAGTACACTCTCACAAGGTGAGTGCCACTCAGCCAGAAGCTGGGCTCATGGCTGGCAAGCACAGCAGCAGTGGCGGGAGCCTCTCCCGCCTACCAGGCAGCACTATAAAGACCCTTTCAGGGTCCCGGACTGCAAGAGGGCACAGGACTCCCCTCACCCCCCAGTGCACAAATGTTGTGCACCAGTCCTCTAGTCTTCTAATAAGTTTCCTGAGAGTACAAATCATCACTTATTCTTTCTTCTAATCCAGTGATTTTCAACCAGTGTGTTGCAAGAATTTTCAAAACATGCAATGCCTAACCATTTAGTTAGGGGCACTGACCTCTTTTCCCTTAGATTTCAAATTTTTAAAAAATGACAACAGCCAACATAACAATAGCCATCCGGTGTGAATGAATCAAAATTATACCTATTTTTTGTCACATTGGCTATATATATTTGCTGTGCCACATAATTTTAGTAATTAGTTTATTTGTGCTATGAATGAGACAAAAAAGGTTGAAAATCTCTGCTCCAATCCTAGAGGAGCCACCCTGATTGCATAACTCCTTCATTTTCTTTTTTTAGAATAATTTAAATCCTTAAAGAAGAGGTAAATATCGAATTCAAATCTGTCCATCTTATAAAGGTCATCTTTAACTTGTATATTCTAATCTTTCCTTGTAACATTACACAAGCTTTTAACAAGTTAAGAGGATTAACTTTAAAAGTCAGTACTTCCCTGGTTTTGCAAAGAAAAGAACATTATTTGCATAAGTATGATTGTTTTAACTGAAATCTCATTATGGGAATAGTTAGCTAGTTAATCCCATGGTTGGTGGATTCTATTTGTGTCTATATCAGAGTTTCTGAAAACCTAGATTATCCAATTAAGTAGTAATGGAGAAACCACTGAATAAAGATTTTCAAACGTAATTGATAAATAGTTCTAATCATTCAATTTCTGATTTCTGTTTTTAAAAAACAAAATACATCTTATAAAATTAAACATAATATGATTTTATTATGATAAATTATAATAATTGTATGTGGCCTCTGCATTAAAAATTGCAAATATGAGGCAAATAAAAGTAAGAAAATTAAAATCATTCATAATCCCACCAGTCAGAGAAACCACTGTTATTTTGGTGCTTATCCATACAGCTTCTAGGCATTATCTCTTTTTTAAAACAATGAGATTTTGTTCACTTTCATTTATAGTCTGCATGTTTCTGTTGACAGAGGAGCATGAACATTATTATGTTTTATTTAATTTGGCAAGATCATTTTTAATGCTTGCCTAAGGTTCTATTATAGACATACTAGAGGCCCAGTGCACAAAATTTGTGCGGGGGAGAGGGAGAAGGGGTGTCCCTCAGCCTGGCCTGCACCCCTCAGGGGATGTCCGACTACCAGTTCAGGATCAGGCCTAAACCGGCAGTCAGACATCCCTCTCGCAATCCAGGACCACTGGCTCCTAAATGCTGGCCTACCCGCCTGCCTCATCACCTCTAACCACTTTGCCTGCCTCCCTGATCATCCCTAACTGCTCACCTGCCTGCCTGATCACCCCTAACCACCTTGCCTGCCTGCCTGATCAACCCTAACAGCCTCTGCCTCTGCCCCGCCACCATGGCTTCCTCCAGAAGGATGTCTGGCATATTATGCTTTTATTATTATAGAAGATATAATAAATATTTAACTAGTTTCCTATTGTTTTAATACTTAGTTTATTTTCCAATTTGTTATACTCTTGATCAGTAGAACCTGATGAACTTTGTAATTTCTGCCCACTTTCATAATTTCTTTAGAATAATGCTTTAAAAGTGAAACTGTTAGATCAAAGAATTTGAGGACTTATTTGCTTTTACTAAATATGCCAAAAGCTACTCAGAAAAGCTGAACCAATTTAAACACTCTGTAAAATAGTTTAGAGTGGCATTTACTCTCACCATTGCCAACCACCGGATCTCTTAGCTTTAGAAAAAGTGCAATTTTATGGGTGAAAATAATTACTTTTAAAATTTGGATTTGGTTACTAGTGAAGTTAATTATTTTCTTTTATTTGTACTAGAGGCCCGATGCACGAAATTCATGCAAGGAACTCGGCCCTCGCAGCCCTGGCTGCCTCAGCCAGCCCTTGTAGCCCCTCACAGCCTCAGCCAGCCCTTGCAGCCCCTCACAGCCTTGGCCAGCCTATACAGGCCCTCGCAGCCTCGGCCAGCCCTCAGCCTCAGCCAGCCCTTGCAGGCCCTCACAGCCTTGGCCAGCCCTTGTAGCCCCTCACAGCCTTGGCTGGCCCTCACAGTCCCGGCTTCATCCAGACGATCTTCCGTATGGTTGTCCAGAAGGATGTCTGGACGGTCATTCTGCTGTTCAGTCTAATTAGCATATTAGCTCTTTATTATATAGGATAGGATTTCTTTTCATTCTTTGTTTCTTTGTTGTTAATTGACCATTGATAGTCTTTGCCAATTTTTCTGTTTCTCTTATATTCTAGTTTCAGAATAAGGATTTAAAGCTTCTAAATGTCATCTAATTGCAAAAAAAAAAAAAAAATCAAACTATTGCTACTTGGCTTTGTTTTGTTTTGCCTTTGGATTTTGTTTTTTAATTTGTGAGTTGCTTTATGGGGAAGATGTCTTAATAATGCTGTAAATTTTATTTTTACTTTCCTTTCATAGGTTCTGCCTCTTATCAAATAATCCACTCTAACCCAAAGAATTTAGTACCTTTACTAGATAATTTTTTATATTCTAGTAATTAGGTGTGTCCATGAACTTTTTGTCCTATTTTGCCAAAAAGCTGCTTTCCATGTGGATAAAATACTTGTATTGTCTTATATTACAATTTAAATTTTGATTGGCAAAATTCCCTCTTGGTGTTTTTCAAGTACTTCAAAAAATTTCAGATTAATTTAAATTATTTCCCAAATTAGAAAATAAGTTTCTAACTTTGACTGAATTTGCATTAATTTAATTTGGGAATAAAGTGTATGTTTAAAATATTCCATTTATTTATAACTATTTTGATAGCCTTGAGAAAGTTTCAAATTTTTAAAGATATATAAACACTAGAGGCCTGGTGCATGAAAATTCATGCCCTCAGGGAGGGGGTGGTCCCTCAGCCTGGCCTGCACCCTCTCACAGTCCAGGACCCCTCGGGGGATGTCCACCTGCCAGCTTAGGCCCGCTCCCTAGGGGATCGGGCTTAAGCTGGCAGTCAGACATCCCTCAGGTAGCCCAGGAGATGTCCGACTAACGGCCGACTAATGGTGGGGAGCTGGCCTAAGCCATTAGTCAGACATCCTTAGTGCTGCCACAGAGGCAGGAGAGGCTCCTGCCACTGCTGCTGTGCTGGCAAGCCCTGAGCTGGCTTCTGGCTGTGCTGTGCTCCCCCTGTGGAAGCACACTGATCTCCAGGGGGCAGCTTCTGAGTTGAGCATCTTCCCCCTGGTGGTCAGTGCACGTCATAGTGACTGGTCATTCCAGTTGTTCAACTGTTAGTGTCAATTTGCATATTACCCTTTTATTATAGAGGATTATACACTTCATAAGGTTTTAAAGTTGCTGTTTTAAATGTTATTTTCACAGATGTTTCATAACTAAACATAAAGAAACTTCCTATTTCATAAATTTATTTGGGAAATAGTCTCCTTATTGAACTCATAAGAGGTTTAATTTTTTAGTTGATCTTATATTTTTAGGATAAACAATCGTGCCATATACTAGTACAATTATAAAATGGCTTCTCTTTTTAAATATTTATAGTGCTTATTTAATTTTATTGAATAGTGGTCACTAATACGAATGACAGTGAAAAACCTTGGCTCCTTCTCAATTTAATAGGAATCCCCCCAGAATATTACTACTATGTATGGTGTTGATTGTTTTTTTTTGAGATAATATCTTACTATACCTTAATTTGTAAAATGTTTTTAAAATTATTAGAAATAGATGTTAAATTTTTCACATCTTTTTGTCACTTTATCAGTATGATCATGTGGTTTTCCTCCTTTTATCTCTTGAGGTAGTAAATATATTTAATAAGCTTTCTAATATTAGAATATTCTTAAATTTCAGAATTAACCTCTAATTTATTATGTTATACTTTTATTATACCGCTAGATTTTAGCTATAGATACCTTCAATATTATTCACCCAACTGAGTAATTCTGCAGCATGGCTTATAAATGGAAACTATCATATGAATTAACATTCCTCCTATATAATAAAGAGGGAATATGCAAATTGAACGTCACTCAGCCACAAAGATGGCTGCACCCACAGCGGAGACAGGGTTTCCATAACACAAGATGGCTGCATCCACAGCAGAGGCCGAGTTCCCGTAATGAGCCTTAAAGAGCAATCAGCAGGGACCTGAGGCTGCACCCCCCCAACACCCCCCATGGAGCTGGACAGGGGACCTCAGGCCGCTCCCTCCCTCCTGGTGTCAGGCCAGGGGACCTGAGGCCACACACCCCGCCTGGCAGGGCTTGATGGGGGACCTGAGGCTGTACCCTCCTTCCAGCGCTAGGTCGGGGGACCTGAGGCTGTGTCCCCAGCCCAGTGGGGCATGATGGGGGATCTCATACCATGTCCTCCACCTGGAGGGGTTTAACGGGGGACCTCAAAGTGCACCTCCCACCCCGGCCCAGGCTTGAAGACCTCAGGCGTGCCCCTGGCCCCGGCACTGGGCCAGGGGAACTGAGGCCACACCCCCTGCCCAACAGGGCTTGATGGGGACCTCAAGGCATGCCCCCTACCCCGGCCCGGGCCAGGGGACCTCAGGTAATGCACCCTGCCCCGGCGCCAGACTGCCTGGCGGGTCTTGATGGGGGACCTCAGGCCACACCCCCTGGCCTGGGCCAGGAGACCTCAAGGTGCACCCCCCAGCCCGGGCTGGGGGACCTGAGGGTGCACTGGGGGACCTGAGGCTGTGCTCCCCACCCAGCATGCGCCGAGGGACCTGAGGCTGAGCCCCCTGCCTGGTGAGGCATGACGGGGGACATGAGGCTGTGCCCCTCACCCTGAGGGGCTTGACAAGGGCCCTAAGGCTGCGCCCCCTACCCGGTGGGGCTTGACGCGGGACCTGAGGCTGTTCTCCCAGCCTGGCGCTGGGCCAGGGGACCTGAGATTGCGCTCCCCGCTAGTGGGGCTTGACAAGGGTGGGGCCGGCTGGGTCTGGGTCTCACGCTATTTTGAGGCGCCGCGGGTGTGCAGGGACTTGACTCTGGGTCCCTCAGCATGCCCCGGACTCTGACAGGAGGAAGATTTTCATATACATTTTACTAATTTTCTTTCATCTCTGACACTTCTATTATAGAGAAAGGGCAAAGAGCAATATTAAAATATTTCCTCTAATCAATCCCCTTTTAATGTGCACAAATTTTGTGCACCAGGCCACTAGTTGCATATAATATTTTCATTTTCTCAGAACTTCACATATATTTTTACATGGTTGGAACAAAGGCTATAAAAGTATCTTAGGTAATATTTTCCATAAAAATTATCTATAAAACATATATTAAAAAATGTCTAATAAAGAATTGCTTAACTCAAAAAGAAGTTAACCAAATTGGGCTCAGCAAAAAGGCACCCCTGTGAGACGCTTTAGGGCAGCGGTTCTCAACCTATGGGTCATGACCCCTTTGGCAGTCGAACGACGCTTTCACAGGGGTCGCCTAAGACCATCCTGAATATCAGATATTTACATTACGATTCATAACAGTAGCAACATCACAGTTATGAAGTAGCAACAAAAATAATTTTATGGTTGGGTCACAACATGAGGAACTGTATTTAAAGGGCCAGAAGGTTGAGAACCACTGCTTTAGGGGCAATGACCTTGCTAAGTGACTATTTCTGGACTCACTACTCATCCAGCACATTCACTATGTGCTGAGCCCTCCAAATGTAGATCCTGACAAAGCGGAAAATGAATTCAAACCATAGTATCATAAACAAAAACGGTAAATCCAGTCAGCATCATGTTCTGGATAATACTTAACACTATGGTAAATCGAAAGAGACACTCACTCACATTGTCTCTTGAGACAATGGTAATCAGCCAAGAGGTCTATTTTTAGTAAAATACTGTTTTTATTCTATTCCAAATCTTATCCTCTATTCCAAAACAATGTATCAATTGTTGCCAGATCAACAAAGTCAAAACAAAGACAACTGAGGCCAAAAAATAATAATAATCTGGATTTTTAAAGAAAAAAATATCATGTTCACTGGATCCTCCTCTGCCAAGTACATGTATGTCTCTGAACAAGAGTAGCATTTGGAAGTATTATATCCGGCTTCAAGAACAGTATTTAATAGGATGTGGAAATTTTACAGTTGACCTTTAATGTGGTACTATGTTGAGAAGGAAGAAGTTCAAAAAGGGTGAAGTGTTACATTCCATTAGTGGCTGGAAATTTCAGGCAAGAATAAGCAAGGCGAACCCATGGCAGGATTTCAAATTCATGCACATGGCTAAACCCGTAACAACCACTTTTGACAATCAGACACTGCATATTTCTGGAACTCTTTCCTGCTTGCTTTTTTTTTTTAACCCTCTGTTTACTCTTCTTTGCTCCTTGACACACACCACTGAGTGAAACCACTTTGGAAAACTGATTGGTGGTATCTATTATAGTGGGACATGCGCATTGCTTATAACCAGCCATGTGCCAAGCTAGCTCCCAACAGCTCATGAGCCAATTGTATTCAGCTCTGCTCCACTCAGCGTTCAAGCACATGGCTGCTTATTATTGCTCAGTAATTTCACTCTGAGATGCATGCCCAGCAGAAATGCTCTCATATGTGCAACATAGATGTGCACTAGAAAATCCACACCAAGCTATTGATAATAGATCAAAACTGGAAACTGTCCAAATGCCCATAACAGAAAAATGGATAAATGAATGATGGATGTTCACACAATAGAATGTTATGAAGCACATGACTGTATGGATGAGTCTTATTTTAAAGCACAAACCAAACCAGCACAGATAGCTATGCTGTTAAAGTCAGATTTCCCTTGCAGGGAGGGGCAGCAGCATCTGGCAGGAAGCAGGGCTGTGGGGGGAGGGAAAAGTTGGGAGGAGGGGCGAGGACCTCTGGCATGCTGGAACTGTCCTGTTTCTTAATCTGAGCATCAAAGTACTGGTTACATGGTTGTACAAATTCACTGAGCTATACACTCAGAAACTGTACTTTTCTCACTGGATTTTATATATCAATAAACACTTAAAACAAAAAAAAAATACAAAGTACAGCCAGGCATCAATTTCTAAAAGGGGTTTCCCTATCTCAGATACCTGTCTACCTAACCAAATGATTGAGAGACTTTAAAGACATGTAAACTATATAAAAATGACCAGCATGGCCACTGGCATAAAGCACACCCTGACAAAAAAGTATTTATTCTTTTCATCATTCTCTGACTCACCCCTCATTTGTGTTATCATATCACTTTGTATATTCATTCCCTACTGTACTTAATGATGTTTTTGCTTTATTTCCATTCCCTCAAGATGACCAGCAGCTTGAAGCACATGACAACATCTTAATTGTATCCACAGGGGCTAGAACAGAGTGGGTACTTGATGAATATTTGATGGCATTGAATGAAAATTCGTAACAAAGTGCCATGACTCTGTGATTGTCAGGGTCCCAGGTGACTTGGCGGTCATTCTCTCAGTCCATCTAACTGACCACGAGGCTTTGTTACAAAGAATGTTAAAAGCAGATGGCCAGGACCAAGAGTGTGCTGAGCTGAGGCAGGCATCTCCTGGAATGGGAGAGGGAACTCACCTTTTGCAGTGAAGAAATGTAGGCATATTTCCTCAAGATAGCTATTTTATTCCCTTTAGGTCTTGAAGCAAAACCTACATCCCATGTTCACTCCAACATTTTTCATAATAACCAAGATGTGAAAACAACCTAAATGTCCATTGATAGATGAGTGGTTAAGAAAATGTTTTATGCACAAACACACACAAAAGTATTAAAAAAAAAAGAAGGAAATTTTGCCATTTGTGACAAGGAAATGAAATAAGGTAGATACAGAAATACAAATATTGCATGATCTCATTTATATGTGGCATCTAAAAAAAAACAAAAACAAAGCCAACCCAATAGAAACAGAATAGAATAGCAGTTACCAGAGGCTGTAGAGTGAGAAAAAAATAAAGATTTTTTTAAAAAAAGTAGAATGGTGGTGGCCAGGGACTGGTCGGAGAGGGTCTTGGGGGTTACTGTTCAATGCATTCAGAATTTCAGTTCTGCGAGATGAAAAGGGTCTTGAAGATGGATGGTAGTGATGGTTGCACAACAATGTGAATGCACTTAATACCACAGAACTTAAGGTAAAGACAGCAAATTTTATGTTACATGTATTTTAACAAACACACAACAAAGAAATGTATACACATTTCCATTAGGAGCCTAAATCACGGCATTGTGGCAGTTTCACAGTGGGATGCTAACATAAGCTACTGGAAGGGTATCCGACCATGTCTGCTGGAATCAAAGATGGATCAAGCTCTTGGAAGGCAGTGGCAAAAATGAGACAGGGGAAAGACTTCACCATCTTAATGCCAGTCCAAAACAAGAGCATGGCAATAGCTTGACAATGAGAGCTTGGCACAGACACATGGGAAACCTCTGGGTAGCATAAACGATGTTATGAGGTCCAGGTTTTCAGAAAGTGGACAGTAGGGATGAGTCCTTTGAGAGGATTCTAGGAAGAGCAAAGCAGAAAAGCACACCCCAAAGCTGCTGCAGACCTGGCATATAACTTCTGGGTTCTTTATAGTTGGCTGGAGGAGTACTGTCGAGCTAAGCTGGGCCACCATCTCATAGCATTGCTTTCATGCCAGGGGAGCTCCTGGGCAGCAAAGAGCAGCAGACCACAGAGCTTAGGGCTTTCAGATCACGAGCTTCACATCTCTAGAAGTCTGCATTTGATTGGCTGTAAATGGAGCCCTAAGTTGGTATGTTCTTTCACCATGCTAATGAAGACTGAAGTAGGATCTAACAAAAGTTAAAATGGAATGCATCATATCTTAGGTTTTCTACAAATTCTAAGACACCTTTCTGAGAGCTAGTTGAAAAGCTGATAGATTTGGCAACTCTGGCTCATAGTGAAAATACTAAAACTGAGCATTACAGGGAGGTGTCACCTCTGATTCACTCCCAACCCCAGTTTTCAGTTTAGGAGGTTGATGATTTTGTGCATCCATCTACCGTAGATCAGCCAACCAAACCAACTGGGACACACAACTTACCAGTGATTGTCCTCTCTGTGGCGCCCTCTCCCCTAGTCAGTGGGTTCACTGAGGAAATCAAATTAGACATGAGAATGTGTTGCTTACTGTGCAAAAGAGTAAAGTGAAAGAAAGAAGGAACAAAGGAAGGAAGCAAAGAAAGAAAACGGCTGATGATGACAGTGTTTCCAAACAATCATTCATTCGATATTTGAGCCAACACAGGACCAACTGTCTGTAGAAACTCTTTAAAGTGCTATGGACTCAATGTGTCTCAGAGACCTTGAGACGCTTCCCTTATAGAGTATGTAGATCTAAAGTAGTTGTTTTCAACCATTGGTGATTTTGTCCCCCAGGGGACATTCGACAATTTCTGGGGATATTTTTGGTAGTCACAACTAAGAGTGTTACTGGCATCCAGTGAGTAGAGGTAAAAAATACAGTGGGGCCTTGACTTACGAGTTTAATTCGTTTGGAGACCGAGCTCATTAAGGAGCTCGTTAAGGAGCTCATTAACTCAAATTACTCTGTCAACTCAATGCAAAAAATTGGCCGAGAGACAGCTGGTATCTCAACAAACTCGTTAGTCGGGACACTCGTAAGTCAAGGCCCCACTGTATTGCTAAATATCCTACAATGTACATTACAGCTACCTGCTTTCCTAACAAAGTATTACCTAGTCAAAAATGTCAAGAGGGCTGAGAGTGAGAAAAGCTGACCTAGAGGGAGAGAATAAATCAACAATAATAAAGAGTATAATATATGCACATATGAGCTTCTACCTAAATAATGAAAAGGGGCAATCTAAATTGTGTGTGTGTCTAGCCAGGGAGGGTATGGAAAGTTTCTAGAAAAGCTTCTTGGAGCAGCTGATCCACAGATGAAATTTGACCTACAGGTTAGTAGAAGAATATGGGGAAGTGATCACGGAAGGGAGAAGGGAACCATTTGTGTTTAAGACAAAGAAACAGCAGGTGTGAAGGCACACAGGTTCTAAACTAAATGATCATTCCTGTTAGAGAAAAGGGTCAGCCTGAGGCACTATGGGATTTGAAGTTTGAGAAGGAGGCACAGGTAGATGATGCTGAACTCTGGATGCTAAGCTGGAGTCTAGATCAGCATTGTCCAATCAAACTGTTCTCAATTAAAAAAAAATGTTCTACATTTGCTGCCCCATACAGTAGCTACTAGCCACATGCAGCTATTAAATACTTGAAATGTGGCTAGTGGAACTGAGGAAATAATTTTCTATTTAATTTAATTAAAGTTAATGTAAATAGCCATCTGTAGTTAGTGCTTACCATTTTGGAGAGAGTTGGTCTAGACAGGTATGGGGAGATTAGAGTGGTGGATTTTAGATGACCCTGTAAATACCTTGGAGTAGGGCTTCTAAGTTTGAAGTGCATATGGAACACTCAGAAACTTACTAAAATGCAGGTTCTTTTCCAACAGATTTGAGCCTAAGATTGTACATTTCCACAAGTTCCCGTGTGAAACCAGTGCTCCTGGTACAGGAACCACACTTTGAGAACAAAAAATACACAGCAGACATTGCAAACAGAACTTTCTACAACACTGGAAATACCCTATATCTGCAATGTCAATGCAGTCACCACCAGTCTCAGGTGACCACTGAGCACCTAAAATGTGACAAATGAGAGTGAATTTCTAATCCATTTAAATTCAATTGATTGAGATTTAAATTTTAAAAGCCATCTGGATAGTACAAATCCAGAGCATTGCTAACCAAAGTACATTAGGTTGTTTTACCAGTCCAAAGGAAGTACAGAAATAAGAATAACATTCAGAAACTTTCATAACAAGTTGAGAGAGCAATTTCAGGTCTATTTAAACTAATAAATGTTTTTAAATGGACTCATATTTTTCTCGTCTGGTTGTGTTTTTTTCCCCATTTAATTTTTCTAGTAATTCATTTGTATTATGTCTCATTAAAATATCCTATCTAATAAATGGGTAATATGCAAATTAACCATCACTCCATCACTCCCAGTCCCCTCAGCCCCGCCAGTGGAGTGTCCAGTCCTGTCAGCCCCGCCGGGGGGGAGCAGCACCCGAATGGTGTGGCTGGATCCACCCTCAGGTGACAAGCCCCAGCGTCCTGCATGCCCCAGCCCACGGAGGGGGGGTAGGCAGGCGGGCCTCTGGCCAGAGGCCAGCCGGGGAGTGGGACACTGGCATCATTGCAGGCCAGGCTGAGGTCCCCCCCCCCCCCCCCCCCAAATTTTTGTGCACCGGGCCTCTAGTCACACAATAAGGTTGTATAGGATTAAAGGTTGAAAATTGCTATGTTATGGTTATTGAGATGGAAGATATTCTGGATTTTTCCAGGTGTGGCCAATATCATCACAAGGGTCCTTATTAAAGAAGGTAGGATGGTCAGAGTTAGAAGAGACAATGTGACAACGTAAGTAGAAGGGGGGAGGGGGCTGTAGCAGTGGAATGGGATGTCACAGTGACATGAGGAAAGGACCAGGAGCCAAGGGATGTGAGCTGCCTATGGAAGCTGGAGGAAGCCAGAAAATGGAATCATCCTAGAGCCTGCACAAGCAACGTGATCCTGCCAACCCCTGATTGTAGCTTAATGAAATTCACTTTGGACTTTTGACCTCAAGCACTGTAAGATAATAAATTTGTCTTGTTTTAACACACCAGGTATGTGGTAATTGTTATAGCCGCAGTAGGAAACCAACACAGGGAGCTTCTGAAAAACTATCTGGGTCACTGTGCCACTGAGCGTCAAGGAAACTAAGGTTTTAGCCCACTGATTTCCGTCACTCATCAGAGGCTTTCCCTTACATCTGGAATATTGGCTTGCCTCGACCCTCACTTCCCAGTGGTGGCCACTAGTCATGAAATGAGGCTGGACCAAATTGAGATGTGTTTAAGTGTAAAATATATACACCAGAATTCAAAAAATCTATACCCCCCAAAAAATATAAAGATGACATGTTGAAATGATAATATTGTGGATGGATTGGCTTAAATAAAAATATTTTAGATTAATCTTGTTTCTTTCTTATTATTTTTTCATAATGTGGCAACTAGAATGTTCAACATTACCCATGTAATATAAAGGAAGGCACTGAAGCAATCCTGAAACACTGGAAAGCACAGAGTTTTGCAACAAGCCATGGAGAAAGCAATAGGAAGTTATGATGGAAAGGAGATAGGGAGGAAAGAGCTCTAGGAGTCCTGGTCACCACCACCCTACCCCCAGAAAAAAGCCCTCAACTATCCTAGATAATAAAGAGCTAATATGCTAATTAGATGGAACAGCCAAATGACCTTCTGAAAGTCCTTCCGGATGACCTTCCAGATGAAGCCGGGGCTGCGAGGGCCGAGCCCCTTGCACGAATTTCGTGCATCGGACCTCTAGTAGTTCAAGGATTTCAAAACCATCTGGTCCCTACTTCTTTGCATGTGTGTAGTCTGAGCTTGGCCATCACCTTGACATGTGCTCAGTATGACCCAGGCACAGTACAATGGCAAGGGTGAGGGAGGTAACCAGGCTTAAGGATGGCCTCACAGAGAAGCATACCACAGAAGGTGAACAGAAAGCAGCCAGGAGTGCACGTGTTCCAAAGCAAGTTCCAGGATAATTGGACAGAAGGTCTGGGATTGGGACAAAGAGCTCTCAGTGGGTGGAAAGCTTGCACTAGAGGCAGTGCTAAAGGTCACCAAAAGGGGTGCCAGGGTGACCTCCAAAAGACAGCGAATCCGTAGTGGCCACAGAAGACATGGCTTGACATCAAACAAGCTCAGAGCCCACAATCAACCAGTGACCACTGACAGGACCAAAAGCCCCTCCTCGTGCTCCCAGGCACCATCTTGTGATGGAAAAGACAAAGAGCAAAACTTGCAGAGGCCATAGGTAAGGAAGCAGAAACTTATGAAAACAATAGTCACCTGAAGCTTTAAAGTGGAAAATACTGAGAGATATTTAATTGACATGTCAATTAAATGTTTTCTGGAATCAGGAACATTAGCATCTTAAAAATAAGATAAAATAGAAAAGAAAAATCATTTGAACAAACACCTGATTGTGTCAAGCTTTATTATTTTATTCTTAAAGTCACTCTCTCCAGCACCACTGACAGAAGTGAGAACTTGAGGGTGAGGAAACTTTGGCTTTATCTATATAGCTCCTTTCAAGAAACATGCTCATGCCTCCATGATGAATGCATAAGGATATGCTGATTAGCCAATGGGAAGGGTAGCGGTTGTACACTAATTACCATGTTTCTCTTTTATTAGTGTAGATTCTTAAAGTCACTCTCTCCAGCACCACTGACAGAAGTGAGAACTTGAGGGTGAGGAAACTTTGGCTTTATCTATATAGCTCCTTTCAAGAAACATGCTCATGCCTCCATGATGAATTTCTTCAAACACACTGAGCTAAGGTAGCCCATCCGGCTTGTCACTTTGCAGGTAAATCAAAGGAATAGAACAGCAAAAAGATAGATCAGGCTAAAAGTTCATCTCCAGCCTGCAAAAGAGGATTTGAACTACACCAACCCACAAAATGTCAGGAAATTAAAAAGATTATCTCAATTTTTAGGATTTTAAGGCATTTTATTTATTTGTCTGTTTATATTTTGTTAATCCTCACTTGAGGGTATTTTTCCATTGATTTTTAGAGAGAGTAGAGGGAGAGGGAGAGTCACAGAGAGAGAAACATCAATGTGAGAGAGACACACTGATTGGTTGTCTTTCACAGACAACCGGACCAGAGCCAGGGTTCAAGCCTGCAACCAAGGTACATGCCCTTGACTGGGATTGAACCCGGGACCCTTTAGTCCGCAGGCCAACACTCTATCCACTGAGCCAAACTGGCTAAAGCAGGATTTTAAGGTAGTTTAAACCCCAACAACTTCTACTTTGAAAATATGCAGACCTTTTCTCTCTTCATGTGTGTCACAAAGAACCACACTCCCACTCCAATTTACCATATATAAGTAGAGCTCAGTCCTCAACTTTACTCAACATTTAAAAGAAGGTTTGTAATACTTTATTCAGAGACTATTGTGAACAATCCAACTGGAAAAAATTCACTTCTGAGACAATGGAGAAATGTAGATTCCTGACAGGTTATTGCTATTATGCAATTACTGTTAAATTTTTAGTTGTGACAAAAGAAGAGATACATATTGAAATATTTATGGGTGAAATGATAGCATATTTGGTGAAAATCATCCAGTGCTTTGGGGGAAGCAGGGAATTAGGTGGGTATTTTGATGAAAGAAATTATTTATGAGTTAGGATGGCTTTCAACAGGTGGAGGATACATTAAGGGCTCATTGTACTTCCTCTTCCTTTGTGTACATTTGAAATTTTCCATAATGAATACATTTTTAAAAGGAAGATCACAAACGTAATACTAAGCTGAAGAAGTGAGACATAATAAAGTACATACTGTATGTTTCCATGTATATTAAGTTTAGAAAACATGTATAACCAATCAAACTTATGAGAAGTCAGGAGAGTGGTTACCCTTGGTGAGGACAGATCATGAATGGAGGGAGCACGTAGATTTTTGTTGGAGCTGGCAATGTCCTATTTTTTTATTAATATTTTTTTATTTTTCAATTACATTTTATGTATAATATATTAGTCTCAGGTGTACAACACAGTGATTAGATATTTATATAATTTAGGAATAACATATTTCTTTTTTAAAATATATTTTTATTGATTTCAGAGAGGAAGGGAGAGGGAGAGAGAGACAGAAACATCAATGATGAGAGACAATCAACAATTGGCAGCTTCCTGCATGCCCCCCATGTGGGATTGAGCCCACAACCCGGCCATTTCCCCCTACCAGGAATCAAACTGCGAAGCTAGACAAGAATGTACTATTTCTTGATCTGTAAAATGGTTACAACAGTTTCTTCAGTTCGTGAAAATTATTTTGATTGTACACTTGTATAATTTTCTATATGTATGTTATAACTCCATAAAAAAAGTTTTTACAAGTTCTTTTAAAGTCAATATATTGAGTGATGGTTACTACTAAATTCATTAACATATACCTTTATGACTTATGCATGGTATGTATGGTACATATTTATCAAGAACAAGATTTTAAAATATAGCCTCCATTGTCTCAATCCAGCAATATGAAAACATAGCCTAGAAATTATTAGGCATAAACTAATAATGCTTGCATTTCCTGGTCTTGTCTATTCCCAATAATAATAGCATTATCAAAGACACACTGGGTGCCGGTTGAATCTCTAACCCCTAACCCATCCTAAAAGAGAGATACTATCATTTCTAATTTATAGGAAAGGAACTTGTGGCTCAATGAGTTAACCCCAAAGCCACAGAGCTAACCAGCATGCAAACCCACATCAACCTGGCTCAGAAGCCCATGTGACTATTTCCATTTCACCACAATGATTTCCAAAACAAGCATCCAACAAATGTGCAAATTATGTTACATGTTTATTCTACATTAAGCAGACTGTTTGTTTAAATTTTGGTTTCTGTTTTTAACCAAAATAACTCAAAATGAAAGCAATTTGAGATTGTAAGCAACAGTTTACTTCTAAAAAATTCCATTAACCTCACACATGCCAAATCTCACATAATTTACCTACTGATTCTATTCCTCTTGGGCTCTCTAGAGCTTAATTGCCTCTCTCTAAGCCATTTCTTCAGGGATGATGCTAATTATTCCACCTGAATTTAAGGTGTATTTTATCCTGAAGAATGGGAGTTCTTTGAATCAGGCTGGGAAAAGTCATTTTCAAAACTATTAACACTATGCCTCCTTGAAGAATAGGTTTAATCTACATGCATGTGTCTGAATTGAGTCACTGTTAAGAATGTATGATCTCTCTGAATTCTACAAGTATTTGGCTGGATGTTTATATACCCAGAATATAATCCTTTCCCATGGAATTTAACCAAGATTTTATGCTCTGGGAAATGAGGAGACCTGGACTTAATTCAACAAAAGCAAATGCCTCAGTGAAACAACTTCAATGCTCAGCTGCTGAATTTCAAAAACTGATACACATTACAATCAATAGTAAGCAGTCTTCTCTTATTTTCTTAAGACAAAGAAAAGAAAGAAAGAGAGACTAAAAGGTCAGTGTTGGGACTCTACCAAGCCTTCAGGCTTGATAGTTCAACTTGGGTTCCTCCAAATGGCTGGCTTCCAGGTATTTGCCAATGTGATGGTAAGAATGAGTCCTTAAGTCTTGCTCAAGACACAGAGGTCTTACAGCCTGTTCTAAATAGAGCTGTGAGACAATATAAATGTTCAAAGAAGGCCTGGGTTTTGGCAATATATTTGAAGAACAAATTTTCTAAAAGGGCAAGACTACTTAGAACTGCACTATGGTTTCTATAGTAGAAATGCAACCAAATCCTTAGAAGGAACATCAACAAAAAGCTTACTGATGCTGGAGCAGAAGAGAATTCGATTTAAAAGAAGCACTGCTCAGAGCCACAGAACGATTGGAATATTTGCCTATCAGTGGAAGCTAGATCACTGGAACTGGACAAAGCTGTTTGATTTGGAATAGTCAATAAATATTTAGATATGTACATTGCTCACGAGTAAAATGGTGCTTTAGCTAATCAAACACAATAGCCATGGTGGATTTACCTATGATCACACATACTTGTTGGATAGCTGAACAGTATTTTTTTAAAACAAATAACCCATATTAAAAGACTATAGTGAAAGGATTGGGTTTCTTTCCTAGAGAATGCTAAAGTAACCAAGGTTGAGAAAGCCAATTTATTTGTATCTGAAAACAACATTGAAGATATACACTGAGTGGCCAGATTATTATGACCACCTAATGTTTGTAGGCAAATTAGCTATAATTTTGCACTGGAGTTGCTAGAGGGCCAAACCATTATAAACATCTGAATAGCACAACATACCTAAGTATCATTGCTGATCAAGTTCATCCTATCATGTTGATGGCGTATCCCAATGGAGATGGCTTCTTCCAACAAGACAATGCGCCATGCCATGGTGCTCGTATTGTGCAGGAGTGGTTTCAAGAACATGAGGGAGACTTTACCTTGCTTTGGTGGCCCCCACAATCACCAGATCTCAATTCAATTGAGCATTTGTGGGACGAAGTTAAAAGAGCCATCAGGCAGCTGGTTCCACAACCATCAAATCTCACAGAACTGGACAGTGCTATTCATCAGGCATGGTGTCAGATTCCTCGCATCACTTTTCAACATCTCGTGGAGTCAATGCCAAGAAGAATCGCCACAGTATTGAAGGCAAAAAGTGGCCCAATGAAGTACTGATGGGGTGGTCATAATAATCTGGCTGATCATAATAATCTGGCCACTCAGTGCATGTTGAATAAATTATTAAAAATAATGTAGAATGCGGCAATTAAAAAAATGTCTACCATACAAGTCATTGGGGACCCAGAAGAAGAGAAGAGAGTGATACATAAGATATTTAAAGAATAATAGCCAAATGGTTTGGTGAAAGATATGAATTTATAGATTGAAGCAGCTAAGCAAAACCCAACTAGAGTAAATACAAACAAAAATATACCTTAAAATTCATCTTATATAGGTGCTAAAAACTAAAGATAAAGAAAAACAATTTTGAAAACTGGTAGAGTAAAACAAGGTATTACCAAAAGATAAATAATGATTTGAATGACTGCAATGGGGACAAGAAATGAGCAAACACTATTAAAGTGTTGAAAGAAATAAAAATATGTCATCCTAAAATTCCATATCCAGAAAAAAAAATCATTTGAGAATAAAGTTAAAATAGGGACATTTTCAAAGCATTAAACTAAAAGTATTTTTCTCTAGCAAACCTTTACCACACGATCCTAAAGCAAACTCTTCCGACTGAAAGGAAATGATACAAGATGGAAGACTAAATCTTCAGGAATGAATAAAATGCACTAGACGTGGGTAAATATATGTAAGTAGTAAATAAAAAAATTTGAATATGGTTTTCCTCTTAGTTTCTTTACAATACATAAAACTATTTAAAGCAAAATCATGACACTGTCTTGTGGGGTTCATAATGTTTATAAATGTAATTAACATACAACCATTATGGAACCAAGAACAAGGTAAATGGCCCTATATGTTTGCATGATTCTATATGATGTGATACAGTAGTCATGCTGTTTTGAAATTTTTCATAATGAACTCTTGGAAAAATAATGGAAACCTATGCCTAAATGTCCAGATATTTTATCTTTTTGCTTCAATTTGATTTAATAAAATATGCAAGCAGATATCTGGGAAATATAATTAACTATACAGACCTATGGAATATGGAATTTTCAGGTCTCCTTAAATACTGAAAATCTTTGAAATTTTAACTTTGACCTTGAATTTCTCTGACAGTTTCTCATAATATCTATTTTGTTGATGCATTTGGGTTGCTATTAGAGATTTTAAACAGAATGAAGAACCATTCATTGATCAGGAAGGGACAGCAGAGCCCTGCCTGAACTCACAAAGGCAGGGATACTGTGTGAGGATGGCCTGGCCTACTCATCACTCAATTAAACACAGAGGCACACAGCAAGTCTGGAGCCTTCCCATGACAACTGACATTTAAAACCTTGCCTTTATTTTGAAACATAAACCAAGTCTACAAAGCAATTGCAAGGTTCAAAAACTTTTTCAAACTCCTCATAATTTTCCATTCTGGGTTCTTATTAAATAGTGGCAAAACACTGCAGTTTCTTAAAAATATATATGAAAGATATCTACAATTGTAATGGAAGTCAGCCAAGTGACATTAATTAACCAGTTCTGATTATTCTCATCATGACAAAGGTGAATTCAGATGCTGGAAGAAGTGATAAAGGATCCTGAATCAAAATAGGAAATGTCATTTTTTTTATGTTCTTTGCTTAGAGGCTGGTAAAGTAGAACTATCTGGAATTGAACTCTGGTTGCCCCAGTCACTTGGTCTCTCTAGTCTATAGTAATAACCAGTAACCTTTAGAAGTTATTACTCCACGTTACATGTACACATATATTCCAAGCTACATATATTTCCTCATTTGCTCTTCAGATCAGTCAAGGGGAAAGAAGCTATTATCACCTAGACTTTACAGCTGGGACTGTGCCCAAGTGAAGTGAGCCCAAGTCCCAGAGTGTTGCCAATAGTGGGATGAGGATCCCACCTATGTCTGTCTCAAAAGCCATGCTTTTAAATCTTTGCTACCTACTTCTATTTCCATAAAGAAGATCTGGCCAATGGAAAGGATGACAGGACACCAGGAAAAATTTCACAAGTATTATTTTACCTCTAATCCTGTCCCTTTCTCCACAAGAAGAAAAAGCAATTATTCCTTGTATTAGTTTCCTAGGGCTGCTGTCACAAAGTGCTACACACTGGGTAACTGTAAATAACAGACGTTCATTCTCTCTCAGTTCTGGAAGCTAGCCGGCAATGCTCCTCTGAAGGTGCTAGGGAAGAAGCCTGGGTTGCCCCTTCCTAGCTTCTGGTGGCCCCTAGCAATCCTTGGGGTCCTTGGCTTGTAGCCACATCATGCAAATCTCTGCCTCCATCTTCACATAGCCTTCCTCCCTGAGTCTCTGTGTGTCTTCTCCTTTTTTATAAGAACACCAGTCATTGGAGTTAGGGCCCATCCTAATCCATTTTGACCTCATCTTAGTTGATATATCTGTAAAAAACTTTTTCTAAAGACTGGTAAATTATGAAGTTCCAGGTGGACATGAATTTTGGAAGATACATTATTCAGCCCACAACATCCTCCTTAATGCACCATTCCACTCTGAATAACCCAAATCTGATTATACACTTTTGGGGAAACTATTAAAGCTTGCATTTGGTCTGAGCTTTGTGGTTTTCTAGCGGTTTTATCTGACTTCTTTCTCTTGATCATAAGAAAAATATTATGCATTATCTGGGCAAGATTCATTAACCTCAGATTTTGGATGATGAAACCAAGATTTTAAGTCACTTAGGTGAATTCAAAACTCAGTTCTGTGACAAATCTGGGAGTAGAACTAGAATGCATGACTACAACTCAGTTTATTATCCCAAACCCAACATCTCCTCATACAGGCTTTTGTTCATTCAAGATATATTGTGTTCTTATTCTATGCCAGGCCTTCTTTTAGTTACCAATGACACAAAAGTATTCAAAATTAATACCCTGTCTTCAAATAGTTTGCAACCTAGAAGAAGAAAATCACTTGTGTAATCCTCACATTGTTAGAAATAACAGTGTACCAAATTGTGAAAGGGTAAATTTATAACATAAAACTTATTTCAAATTCTTATCTCTCCCTCTAGTAATGTCACTCTTATTGGTGTTGCATTAGTGCAGAATGAAGAGGACAAGGAATAAACACTCTTATATTAGCAGCTGACTGAACTCCAGAAGTATGTGAGTATGTGAACGAGTCTGGGCATAGACTCGATGTTAGTTTGGGTGTAGTGACTGCTCTCCACTAGAAAGACATTAACTTCTACCTTGTTTATAAAGGTTTAAAGAGAACTGTTGATATCTAACATGAGTAAATAGAGTTTGGCTAGCTAAGACCACACTAACTCCTTCATGGAACAATCTGTGCCCATTTAACAAGTACCTTCCTCATGCACAGTTCATTGTCCAACCTCCAACCACCCCCTCTGACTGATACTGTCCCAGGATATTTGCTTTTTCCAGTGGTTCCTGACCATCTTAGTCCCAACTCTGCCACTGTCTTAACAAATAGCTATATATATAAAAGCCTAAGCAACCGTTACAGCTGGACAACCAGACAACCAGCCGGTAGCTATGATGTGCATTGACCACCAGGGGGCAGACACTCAACACAGGAGCTGCCCCCTGGTGGACTGTGCACTCCCACAGCCAACCTCCTGCAGTCCCTCCCCCTGGCCAGCCACCCTGATCAGCACTGATTGGGACTGGGTGAGATGACTCCAATTGGCCCCGATCACCGGACAGGCCGAGGGACCCCACCTGTGCACGAATTTGTGCATCGGACTTCTAGTTTGTAATAAAATGAAATTCATTGATAATGTAATCTATCCATCCACTGATGTCTTACCACCAAAATAATGTCCTAATTGTAATACAAAGAAACAAAAGGAAAGTAATTTACTCTAAAAGCGCATGAATTTCCATATATCAGCGCTTCGCCAGAGCTTCACTAGAAAACAGGGGAAGTCTCTGGACTCTTGTACAAATAAGGAGAACCACAGTGAGAGCCATGTGCTGATGGAAATGCATTGCATGGGCACTCATGTGCTGGGATTGGTGTTGCATTAGTGACACTCTGAAATGGTGATGTTCTGAACAAAACAAAATACAATTATTGTTCATTACATGGCAGTTGCAGCCCGGAAAGTTCAGTGCATAATAAAACTCTGAAACTCATAACTCTTGCAAATACATGTACAATGAAGTTATATGGAGCATCAGAACATTTTCACCTGCTAGGAAATTTGAAACTTAGGCAGGATATACTACCCTCTCCTACAGCATTTCCCAATCAATGAAAGAACCAAACTGCCACAAAATTCTAAAGCATAGAGGGGATTCGTTCCAAGGCCCCGCAGTAGACATCTGAAATGGCAGATAGTACCTAACCATACATATATTCCTGGACATATATAGCTATGACAAAGTTTAATGTACAAATTAGAAACAACAATAACTAATAATAAAGCAGAATAATTATAACAATATACTAAAGTTATGTGAATCAGTCTCTTTTCCTTTCAAAATAATGTATCTTAGTGTACTGTATTCACCATTTCACTTAAAGGAGGCACCGTACCGCTTTTCTCTGGCATAAACGAATTGCTAGCATCACTCTTCTTGTATTTGGGGGACATTATTAAGTAAAATAAGAGTTACTTGAATCAAAGCACTATGATACCAAGACATTTCTGATTGTCAAGATGGCTGCTAAGACTGGCACACGGGGCGTGGTGGCGCTGGACAAAGGGAGGATTCACGTCTGAGGCGGGTCACGCGAGATTTCATCATGCCACCGAGAATGATGCACAATTTAAAACATATGAATTGTTTATTCCTGGGATTTCCCATTTAATATTTTCAGACCACAGTTGAGCACAGGTAACTGCAACTGTGGAAAGCAAAACAATGGACCAGGGGGGACAATGTATTCTATGAAGGGGCAGGTACTATCCCCTTTGAAACTCACTAGTCCATACTCTCTGTTTTCTATTACATTCTGGATTTTGTCTAACTGCCTACTTCATTTATCAATACTTATGTAATGTTTACTATGTGTTAAGACTTTTATAATGTTAACTCATTTATTCTTTAAAACAACTTCATGAAGCAGGTATTATTATTATTCCCAGTTTACATAAGAGGAAACAGAGATCTAAAAACTTGCCCAAGACCACAGAGGTGAAAGCTGGGATGTGAACCCAGATCGTACGGTTCTAGAATCAACACTCTAACTTGTACCAATGTTTCTAACTTTTAATGTACTTAGAGATGCTCATCTTCAACATTCTCCCAAGGGATCCAGAAGCTGCCCACCTATGCATTACACCTGAATAGCGAGGTACCACAATACATCCCCTACTGATGGAAAAAAGGACCTCACCTACCCTAAGAGAGCCTCAGGCGTATAATAAAGAGCAATCTAAATATTGTTGAATGGCTGGATGAATACAAGTGAATTAAAATTTTGTCTTCTTGGTCATCTTATCAATCAGCTTATCTTTTCTTCAACTCTACCATCTTCCAACACTCTGACGCAGTCTCCTCACCCCAACTTGCCATGGAGACCCTACCCAGACACTAACCCTGACCCCTCATATCTGAAGGGGTCTTTACTAGGAATTACATAACACACTTTGGCTTCTGTGTCAAGGTTCCAACTGCTTTAAAAATATATATATGTGGATAAGGGGTGTGTGCTAGGGGTGAATGGGAATAATATCACCTTCAGTAAAGTGGATTTAAAACTAGTTTTGGGAGAGGTACACCAAGGCTTCACTGCAGCCACTCACCCTCAGGTAGATTGGAATTATATAGGAAATGGGAGTGAATCAAAGTACTTCAGTGAAGAATCATGTGTAGAGGGCACATTTGAGAGAATGTCTGGGGAGGCAGGAGGCTGGGGCTCTCCTACTAATTGTGTCATGTTATGGAAATGGGTTGCCATTACTATTTTTTGTTGTTCGGGCTTCTGAATGTTCCATTAACAGACTTAGAGCTCTAAATACTTAGGTTTCTGTATAGCCACAGATGTTAGTATCATGTATAGGAAGGGAAATGGTCTGAATTTCTCTCTTACACTTTTATCATTTTTGTGTGTGGACCTGTAATTTATGGTTAAATATGAGCATTTGTGAGGCCCTTTCTCATTTAGGGCAAGGATTTTCCACTTCCCAGGAAACTACCTTATACCTGGAGACTGTAAACCTTCATCAGATTTCTATTTCTACTTAATTATACCCACTTTCTATCTTCACTCACAATTTTATTTTTTTAAGTATATTTCTTTTATTGATTTCAGAAAGGAAGGGAGAGGGAAAGAGAGAAAGAAACATCAATGATGTGAGAGAATCATTGATTGGCTGCCTCTTGCACATCCCCCACTGGGGATGGAGCCAGCAAGCCAGGCATGTGCCCTTGACTGGAATCGAACCTGGGACCCTTCAGTCTGCAGGCCGACGCTCTATCCACTGAGCCAAACCGGCTAGGGCCACAATTGTATTTTTAAACTCAAATGTATCTCTGAATTCTGCCTCTGTTTTAGAAGTCCTTCTCACACTGTGGAGGCCAAAAGAGAACACAAGAAACTGCGTTGCCTCCTTGGAAGGAAACATCAGTCCCCAGATTCCTGAATGTTTCCACTTGCAGGAGCAAACCCTGTAGCCTAGGGCCCAATCTGAGATCCACTCTGATTCTTTCTCTAACTTCAAATTCCATATTGCTCAATAGCTTTGCTGTATTCCTTCTGTAACCAGAAGTCTATGTACGAAGTATGGTGGGTACTTTTAATTCCATTATAAAGACTCCCTAAGTGAAAAACATACAGTTTATATAAAACTTTGCCAAGAACTCCCAAATATGGCAGCTCTTCAACTGTGAGAGCCTTCCAGCTTTTCTGAACTTATGTCCCCATGTCCTATAATCATGTAAAATGTCAAAAGGATCTTAAAATATCAGCTAATTTTAACAAACTCCCCAAAATCATATAAATAGCTTTCAAATGAAAAGAATCTTAAAAAGTAAAGAAGACCAACACTGGATTATTGAGTGGTTAGAGTATCATTAATTATCTCTCTTTTTCATGGGATGAGTACTGTTCCCTTCTGTGAATTAAAAAACAACTTATAAGTAAATATATATATATACATATAAAAATTTATAGATTATCTACTATTTTTTCCATGTAAGTACTTTTCAAAGATATGCAGGCAGTATTCCAGGTTGATCATTTTGTGCAAGTTTTGGATCTGAGCCCAGAGCCCTTGGTCTATATAACCAAGATAATGCTGCTGGTCACAGAGCATCCAATGAGTTCAAGTTTGTCAAAGAAACCAAAAGCTCTTAATGTTCACAACCCAGTTTAGCCGCAAACTAGACTTTTGAGGGAGAATTCCAAACATATTGCATAATCTAGGGCTGTAGTGCTCCAAGGGGGTGGGGGTGGGGCAATGAACTACCAGCTAGTGAAGGGCAAAAACTGCCCTTCTCCACTTTATAAAAACAGATTAAGGCCCTAGCCGGTTTGGCTCAGAGGACAGAGCATTGGCTTGCAGACTAAAGGGTCCCGGGTTTGATTTCAGTCAAGGGCTTGTACCTCAGTGGCAGGTTCCCTGGCCCTAGTCAGGATGTATGCAGGAGGCAACCAATCCATGTGTCTCTCTCACATTGATGTTTCTCTCTGTCTCTCCCTCTCCCTTCCACTCTCTCTAAAAATCAATGGAAAAATATCCTTGGTTGAAGATTAACAAAAAACAACAACAAACAGATTATGGCTCCTGATTGGTTGTAATTCACAGCTATCCAGTGTCCTGCTCTGCAATAAGACTTTCTTGAATCTCTAATCCCTCAACAAATAACAAAGATGTTCCCCAAACACTGCAGCTTCAGAGTCATCCAGAAACTGGTTTACCTTTTTTTTTTTTTTTTTACCCTCTGTCGGCTATTTAAGCTTTCCTGTTACTATGGGCTTTTGAAACTAAAAAATTGATTCAGAAATATAAGAAGGGGATACATTCGAGTGGATGCCTGTGAGTTGTCTTGTATTTATCATGTGGTTTTAGGTGGGAGAAGAAAAGGCTGAAGGGAACTTTCAGGAGATCCTGAGATTAGAAAAACAAAATAATCTTCCAATGGCCCCAAACTCATAAGGTAAACACATAGCTTCGGCACCAGGCCCAGCTATCTAAACGGACCTTAGTCCTGGAGAAGCTGGGGTGGAGTTGGGAAAGAACAAAGACACCCTTAGCTAGTTACACACAAAAGAATTACTGTCGGCTATTTAAGCTTTCCTGTTACTATGGGCTTTTGAAACTAAAAAATTGATTCAGAAATATAAGAAGGGGATGTATTCGAGTGGATGCCTGTGAGTTGTCTTGTATTTATAGTGTGGTGGTGGGTGGGAGAAGAAAAGGCTAAAGAAAACTTTCAGGAGATCCTGAGACTAGAGAAACAAAACAATCTTCCAGTGGCCCCAAACTCATAAGGTAAACACATAGCTTCGGCACCAGGCCCAGCTATCTAAACGGACCTTAGTCCTGGAGAAGCTGGGGTGGAGTTGGGAAAGAACAAAGACACCCTTAGCTAGTTACACACAAAAGAATTAGATGGCGGGAGACATATTTTAGCAATAACTGCACCACTTTCAAGTTAGCTTGGTTTTGTTTTGCTTTGTTTTGTTTTGTTTTTCTATACTCTTAGCAGCTCCACAGATATAGCCCTCAAGCAAGAAAGTGCAAACAGTCTCCCAAATAATTCAGGAGGGGTACTGGGCACTTCATGTATTTGAAAAGAAAAAGAGAAAGTTAAACAGCACATTATCCACAAAACCAACCTCCATCCCAAATCCCTGGATTGCTTAATGGGCAACTCAAAGGCCTCGTCAGAGGATATTATCACATGAAAAAGGAATGAGGCCACATCAGTCCTTGAAACAAAAGACATTAGGCCAGAAAGGGATGGGGAGCAAGGCTACAAAATGTAGTACTAGGCACATTTCAGCAGCTTTTTCATGAATGAAGACGCAGCTGCTTTCATCAGTACACATTGGATCCATTTCTGCTAAGTCATTATTTGTACATCATCCCAAAAGCTGAAACATTACATCTAAAATTGCTCTTTACTACAACTGCCTTTGTTTAACTTTTGCTTTTTAGCAGCCTGAATCAGGACTTTAAAAACACATATACTGTTGTCCTTTCTTTGGTCCAGTAGTTCAGGATCACATTATATGGACACTGTTTGTTGTGAATGCTAAATTGGATGGGGACTCTCTGCCCAGCAGGAAAATGACATTATTAGTGTTACCTCGCTGAACTCTGGGAAATAACTGCACTGTGAAGAGAACTACTTCCGAAAGAATTATGAACTATCTGCTTACATGAGAAACGAGCACAAGATAAGCAAGATCTTAACTTTTTTCAAAATATATTTTTATTGATTTCAGAGAGGAAGGGAAAGGAAAAAAGAGATACAGACATCAATGATGAGAGAGAATCATTGTTTTGCTGCTCCCTGCACACCCTACTCTGGGAATTGAGCTTACAATCTGGGCATGTGCCCCGACAGGGAATCGAACCATGACCTCCTGGTTCATAAGTCGATGCTCAACCACTGAGCCACACTAGCCAGGCTACTTTTGTTTTTTGTTTTAATCCTCACCTGATGACGTATCTATTGAGAGAGAGAGAGAGAGAGAGAGAGGAGCTGCCTCCTGAATGCACCCTGACCTGGGATCAAATCTGCCACCTAGGTATCTGTATCTGCCCGGACTGGGAATCGAACCCACAATCTTTTGGTGTAAGGGATGATGCTCCAATCAGCTGACCCACGGGCCAGAGCAAGATCCTAACATTTTAAAGTCCAAACATTCTCTTCATATTTTATTACAATTTATGTTAATGCATATTTAAGTATGTTATTTGCCTGAGGACACTGTGGATGAAAAAGGGGCCACATATTAATCCTGACTAGCTCAGGGGAGGCTGCATGGCAGGGCTTACAAAGTCAGAGACCTCAGAGGAGGGCCTGAACATAAAAAACATAAAAGTTCCTTCCTAACTAAAAGAGGGTCATGGTGAACCCTAGCCAGTTTGGCTCAGTGGATAGAGTGACAGCCTGCGGAATGAAGGGTCCTGGGTTTGATTCCGGTCATGGGCACATGCCTGGGTTGCAGGTTCAATCCTCAGTGGAGGGCATCCAGGAGGCAGCGGATCAATGATTCTCTCTCTTCATTGATCTTTCTATTCTCTCTCTCTATCCCTTCCTCTCTGAAATCAATAAAAATATATATTAAAAATAATAAGAAACAAAGAAACAAATAAATAAATGGGGGTCATGGTGGGTAGTCACACCCTAGGCCTATAGCTTCCTTGACAAAGGTCAATGTTTACCTTAGTGAGCTTATCTATTGTCTGTTTGCATCTAAGAGCACACCTTTGAAATGTCACAGTAATTTTCTTTCCCAGATGCCTCAAGGCACAACTGTCTGCACCAGAGCACAGACCACAGAACCCCATTGTTATTTTCCTCCCTGCAGATCATCACCATGTGCTATAAATATTAATTACTAACTATCCTGTACCTACCAATATAAAAAAAAAAAAAGTATGTGTCTCTGTTTTTTTATAGGAAGTTAGACAGACCTGAGCAGAGCAAGGATGATGGGCCAGGTACATGAGGACACCAGGGTGGAAGGCTCTGGGTGACTAGCAATGGACAATCAGTTGTAGGGAGGGACCTTGCCCTCAGGGTGACTTTTCCTCCCCTAGCATATCCCTAGTCATAGGGTTTGGACCCCTTGACCTTTCCTCCCTAGAGATAACATCTAGGCCTCAGTTGTATTTCAGCTCCAGGCCCAGATAAGCTACACAACCAGCCTCAGGACCAGTTGCGTTGAGTAATGACCCTGCCCTGGTGCCGGCCAATCAATCAGTGGAGACCACAACCTTGGAAGGACACACCTGGAAAACTGCTGAATTTTGTAGTGAGATTTTCTCTTGGGACCTCCCCTAAAATCTCCATCCTTAAAACCCCCAAGATGGAGGACCCAGTGCGCTCTCCCTCCCAGAAGCACTCAAGTGCATTTTCCTTCCCCCTTCTACTCCCACTCCATGCCCCAGGCACATTACTATTAACTTCCTCGCTCCCATGCCCCAAGGGCCCTTCCTTTACCTCCATAACTTGTTTCCTAAGTCCATTTCTTAATAAGAATTAATTTTCCTACCTCTGTAATTTACCAAATAAATTTTCTCTTACAGTTTGGGTCTTGCTCTGAATTCTTTCCTAGCCAGAACCCAAGTAACGAGGTTGCTGAACCCAGGTCCAGTCTGACACCACAGGTCTGACCCCTGGTGCCATTCCTGCTGCCTACAACAGTTTTATTTTTTAGCTAATAGAGAGATTTCCCCACTTTGCTTTCTCCCATCTCCCTAATCTACTACCAATGGATTTCATGTAACTCTCCTTAGTCTCCTCCTCTGATACTAATGTATAAAGTAAGCAGCAAAACTGCCATTCTCTGGAGCATTTTCCTTAATATCTTGAGAATTTGCTTCCTGGCAATTGCCATCAGTTTGGCTCAAATAAACTCATAAAAATTCTCTACTCTACAGGTTTGGATGTTTCTTTGTCGAACACACACACACACACACACACACACACACACACACACTCATCATTACCACTTCTGCTTCCCCCTTTGCTTTATTCCTCCTACCTCACTTAAGATGCAATCAAACCAGGCCAACAGGGCAGGCTTTATTCAAGTCCCTGTTCTGGCTTTAACTTTCTCCAACCTTCACCTTCGGTTCTGGGTTCAGCCAATGGCTTCCTTTCAGTTTCTCAGACTTGTTTTGCTACCTCCTGCCACAGAGCCTTGGCATTTTTAGTCTCCTCTGATTACAAAGCTCTTCTTCCCCGCTCACTACTGCCCCCACCAGATGGAGCAATTAGCTCATTTCATCTTCTGATCACTACCCAGTGAGCCCTTCCCTGCCAGCCACCACCATCAGATTGAGACATGTCCTTCTGTATTCACAGGTCTCTCTCCTCAGCTGGGAAACATACATTCATTCCTGCCCTTATTGTTGACCCTGACCACCTGGACTCTACACTCCATGAAAGCAACTACAGAAGAGTTGGCATTTGTTCACTACTGTAGCCTTGGCCTCCACTCAATACTGGGCCCAATAAATTCTTAGGTAAACTAGTGAGTATACTTTATGTCACCATCAAGCTTTTAGACAATAGAGTCTTCTAGCAAGAAACAAATGTATAATCAAAAGGACACCTGGAAAGGCTTTAACAGGTGGAGGAAGGAACTCAAGAAAGGAGAGACCTTGTTTTCCAATGTCCAGGTTTGCAAAGAAATAAAAAATCCATAATGTCCATTTTTATATAGATTTTAAATTTTCCCATACTTCGTTGAAGCATTTTCATAAAAGAACTCAAAAAATATATACAAGAATATTCTTTGGGACTCTCTGCATGTGGCTGTGTCTGAAACTTGAAAGTACTCCAATGTCCTTCAATAGGTAAATAAGTAATAATATGCTCATGCAAGAACATATCATCCAGCCATCAGCAAACAGTGAATAGTGCCTTTAGCCAAGGTTGGAAATGGCAGAGACAGTTTGACTTTTGTGTGATGTATGTCTATACAGTTTATGTTTTCTCTTTTATATCATTTATAATCCTAAAACACAATAACAACTAAAGTTACTACTCCATGAGGTCCTAAAATACAGAGTGTGGAATAAACACAATCCCTGTGATTCAACCATTTCATTTTATAAATTAGAACAAGGAGACTCAAAGACAGGCTTATTTGGCAAAGGTCACAGAGCAGAAAGGAAAATCATATTGCCAGACTCTTACTCGAATGTTCTTTCTATCAATCATATTTCCTGGATGTGTATTTTATCCAGAATAAAATGTTTAGTTGTTTTTCAAGAAACTATATATAATGAACCAGAAAGTCAGATACTGTTCTGAACTTTGTAAGTTGACTTCTCATTTATTTATTCTCAAGAGGTTTTTATGCTCTGGATAATACAGCAGAATAAAATTCAGGCTTTTCCAGATTCACCAATAACCAAGTGTCCCTGAGACAATTCTTGAATTTGCTAATATGAAATTATAGAAAAGAGGCAGAGCTATCAGCAGATGCAAAATAAAAACATAAATATGGTTCAATAAATATGGACAGTATACCTGTTTACTAGAAAGAAGGTTGCTGACATCAGGGCAAAACTGCTGAAGAGAATTTAAATATCAATAAATACTCTAAGTAATGACACTCATATTTCAGCTGCTTGCAGTTGCTAATAAAAGAAATTAAGAAGTCTTATAATATGAAAAGGATATTAATAGCTTAATGAAGATTGACCTAGAAAGCAGATTTTCTTTTTAACTCAGGATAAAATTATAGATAGTGAACTGCTTTGGATAATTTATTTTAGGGAAGTTGATATACCAACAGATTTTTTTTTCAAACTATATGTCACAGAAGAATTAAAATAGATTTTAACAGAAATTAGAAAAACGTGTCTTCCACTGTAAAAAGAAAATTAAGAAAATCTTAAATAATTTAAACAAGCAAAAACAATATGGTTCCTGGCTGGTGTCACTCAGTGGTTACAGCTTTGGCCTGCACATGGAAGGGTCGCAGGTTCCATTCCCACAGGAGGCAACCGATTATATATATATCTCTCCTCTCCTCTTGCAACTTTTTTTAGAAGACTCTTATAGACCAATCCACACCCACCTAGAGTTTTATTTGATTATAATTATAGGTAGAGAATCTAAAAAGTTCAAATTCAGTACAATTTGTCACTGCTCATCACTAGCATTTTTCTTAAAAGCACCACCCATCCCAAACCCAGGATTTGCTTAATGGGCAACTCAAAGGCCGCATCAGAGGATATTATCATATGAAAAAGGAATGAGGCCACATCAGTCCTTGAAACAAAAGACATTAGACCAGAGGGGGTGGGGGAGCAAGGCTACAAAATATAGCACCAATTAAATGATCTAGAATGCAGTTGTTCAAAGGGAGATATGATGGCATACCAACATTTTCCAAGCAGAACATGGGCATGGAGCATTTTAAGGGAGATTCCAGCAAGTTTTCAAAGTCCTTAAATCTGATTAGCCCAAGAAGACACCCATAATAATGCTGCCCATGCCTTTCTCACCCACCCTTTCACTGGCATTCTTCTCACTAGTTGCAAAGCCAGGCCCCCTCAGCCAACCATAATCGTACTAAGGTCATTATATCAGTGGGTATAATCATCTGGGAATAATCATGCAATGGTGTTATGGGTCAGCCCTGAGTATATCAATATTCCGAGTTCAAATATATTGCAGAGTAAGGCAGTGGGAGGGCTAACCATTTTCATTTAACACACTTGCCTGTCCAGCACCTACTATTGAGAATGAAAGCACCCACCCTGAGGAAGAGCCCCATGGGAACAAATGGGAACAGTGGGAAAACATCTGGACAGCAGCGGCCTGTTACTTTGACGGGCAAAAAACTCACAGCAAAGCTTCCTCCTCTTCCCACCCTCCATTAGCATTCAGAAAGAGGTGAAGATCATGGCAGTACACATGTACATGTTTATTTGAATTTGAATTTAAAAAATGAAATCAGCCTTTTTCTGACAATGAGGGTTGTTGGGTTTCCCAGTTGGATTATATACCTGGTGAACATTTCCCAGGAATTGAATGAGCTAAATCTATAACTCCAAGGTTTGGACAGACATAAAATTATGGGAAGAGCTTTTATCAAAAGAAAATATTAACTGGTCAAAGTGTATTGAAATTACCAATATTCTGATTTTCTGAAACCGTTCTAAGTTACACAGGCTGCCCCTGTGTGAAAGACTAACTGATATAGAGAATGATCTCTTGATGAGTTTCCCAGAAATTGAGAAAGTAAAAGACTTCAATACTGTAAACAAATCATTTTACAAGCCAGGTAGTCCCCAATTATTTAGATTTAACAAAACTGAAGAACAGTCTAGCTAAGTTCCCAGCTAATTAATAAAATGACTTTTGGTGTTAGATCAGTGATGATTTTCTTTGGTATATAAATTAAGAGTCCCAAGACTTACAGGGCATTACTACAAAAAAATACTCTCATTTCCACCCATTTATTAATCTGAGCATACTTCTGAGCAAGCATAAAAGGAAGATGATATTGAAGCTTATTTCATTTTTGTAATTATAATTTTCACCCTGAACACATGATTATTTTATTTTATTTTATTTTTTTAGAGAGGGAGGAAGGGAGAGGAAGAGAGAAACATCAATTGGCTGCATCCTGGCACAACCCTTATTAGGGATCAATCCTGCAATCCCAACCTGTGCTCTGACCAGGAATCAAACTGATGAACTTTTGGTGCATGGGACAATGCTCACCCAACTGAGCCACACCAGCCAGGCAGGACATGTGAATTTTTAAAAGATAGCATTATTTGTCTCTTTAAGAGATATATTTCCAATAATGTTTTACTTTTATATTAAAAACTATTATAATATGTAAATTTTAAGATTTTTAATAATTATTTATCAAGAAACTACTAATTGAAATATGCCATCCAGAATAATGTTTTTAATACTTAGTGACTTATAGTCACAGAAAAAAATTTTTAAGTTCACATTTAAACACACACACATATATATACTTTTACTGCAGAAGCTTATGCTAAAATAATTAGTACAAGAATGTCAAGCACAAATATATTGTCACTAGAAGCCCGGTGCATGAAATTCATGGGGGGTCCCTCAGCCTGGCCTGCGCCCTCTCACAATCAGGGACCTTTTGGGGGATGTAGCAGTGCGCCAGGCGGCAGGTGGCAGGTGGCCGGTGGCCAGGGAGGAACCCAAAACGGGGCCAGGTACCGCGCCGCTCATGCGCTCATGCTCATCCCAGCCCACTGTACCTGCTGCTGCCACTCCCCACTTGGTAGTGCTGCCGCTGAGTTGCCTCCCGCCTCCGCAGCTGTGCTCGTCAGCTGTGAGCTCAGCTTCTGGCTGAGCGGCTTTCTCTCTGTGGGAGCACACTGACCGCCAGGGGGCAGCTCCTGCATTGAACATCTGCCCCCTGGTGGTCAGTGCGCATCATAGTGACTGGTCGACAGGTTGTTTCGGTCATTCAGTTGTAATGGTTGGTAGTATATATAGATATTAAAATCTCATGATAGAAATAGTGTAGAATTCCAAGTTAAAGCAAAAACAATCATAAATCTCTTATTGAAAGATAACTTTTTGTGTTTTCTAATTGCATAAATGTTGGCATGAAATAGTTGTGGTGTATAAATTCCATGATACATTAGGGTGATAAAGTAGTTTTTCTTAATGGTCCTACTTATAATATAAACAGAATTTGCATCTTTGGTGGCTATCTAAACTTCACATGGAAAAAAAAAAATGTAGAGGTTAATGTAAACATTTCTGAAGGGTTACATACATTTTCAAAATTATTCCCAGGGTACATTAGCTAAACATTCGTTTGGGTTGTGTTCTAAAAGATCAGGCTAAGTAGAGTTCGAGCCTCTGCTACCCATGATGAATGTGTGACCCTAAGAGAAGTAGGTCAAAGTTAAGAAACCATGAAATATCATTAACTATGGACTCGCTTTAGTGTGGAAATTGCCTGTGTCCATTTGACCGTGTATTTCTGGCCTACATAAATGAGTCAGAAGCTGCCAGAAAGGGAAAGGAGCCTGTTTTGTCTTTTTTGATGGAATTCCTGAAAGCATATATAGAACTCAATAACTTATTGAATACATGATTATCTTTTTCTGGGGTCATCCTGTCTTATAAACCATCCTTTGGGTGGAAGTGTAAACTGGTAGAGTATTGAGCGGTACCTTTCACAATTTCAAGTCAACACAGTTTCTGATCCAACTTCACTTCTGAGAATCTGTACTTGCAGCAATACCTCCATGTGAGCACAAGATGTATGTAAAAGAATGCCCATCACTGTTTTCATAGGAGTAAGAGAAAAACACAAACTATGGAATTATTCAAAGTCATTTAGTGAACCTTTTAGTAGCAATAAAATAGAGCTATAGTCACAGACATGAAAAGATGGGCTTGGTTTATTGCTAAATAAAGGAAAATGCACAAGATGTACAGTGATCCTATTTTTACAAATAAACAAAAATTATACATCTGGACCTACAGAGAAACCCAGTTTATTTACTTACGGTTATGTGAGATAAACATTTTGACTTATATTATGGACACCTAGGTTCGAATCCCAGCTCAACCTTTTACTGTGTCATCTTGCACAAATTGTTTCTAAGCTCTCCCTCTCTTGTTTCCTCATCTATAAAGTGGAGATTGACAATAGCACCTAAGTTATAGAGGGTTGTAAATTTTAATGGTGTATGTGTGCAAAAGCACTAATATAGAGGAAGGGCTGGAATAAACACTTATGAATGTTAGATATTATCTTCATATGTGTATGTACGTTTTCCTCTTACTTAGAATAAAATGCTAATAAAACACTATTCTCACCTAGAATAAAATATTGTGCATGGCACTACATCACACTAAGCCCAGTTATGATTTCTGGGTGGGTCAGGAAATGAAGAAAGAGCTATACTTTTTATTTCACGTACTTCTAATGCAGATACATTTAGTTTTTCTTTTCCAACAGGGATATGACTTTGGAGGTTGAGAATCATCAAATACTTTCAGTAAGCAAGTGCTAATTTTGTCATTTAATATTAAAAAAGGACAAAAACATGTTTTTTAAGCCCAGAAAGGTAACACAATATAACCCCACAGTAAAATTAACATAAGATTACACCTTCCTTCTTATCCTGTTACATTTTACATATACCCATTGTTTTAAGACAATAACTAACTCCTCTGAGAGCAAATGCTACATTTGCCAAGAAAACTTACTTCCTAGTTTCACTTACAATGGAAAAGTCATTTGGTGGTTGACCTGAAAAACTGCATACTGATTTGTTCCGGTAAAGTGTTCATTTTATTCTACAACTGTTGACAAACCTCAAGGTTAAACACATTGTGCAACCTCAAGACTTTTTTTTTTTTTTTAAGTTTCTTCAGCCCTAAAGTTTAATGAAATCAGAGTTCCTATGGTCAGGGCAGCTGCCCCTTAAAGACCATCTGTAAAATCCAGACAACTTGTTCTTCTTTAATGCTATCTGTACCATTAATCACCTTCTCCAAAGATAACTGCCAGCAAAGCATTTTTAGAAACAAAGACATTAATTCAACCTTGATTACCTGATCATAATCTTCCCTGAAAAGCGAAGGGAAAATCTGAGGAAGATGTTCACATTATTCAGGACCAAAATTCCTTCCATTCTCTGTTACATAAATTGATCTGTGACTTTCTTAAACAAATTAAATTCATCAATAAAATGCTTATTTTGAATACCAATTTATCTAAAACAGTATTCTCATTTTCATTATTTTCAATAATCTCATGAAATAAATGAAAAACAGCCCTTAGCCCTCATTTCTCATTCGCTTTGCCAATTTCCTCACATTTGATATCTATAGAACATGTGCATCAGAAAGTACATAAAAACTCTTTGGGACAGGGACCATATTTTTATAGTCCAAGAGCACTATAAAACAGATGTAATGTGATGTGAGCATAGGTCTGTCTACATTTTATTAAGACTTCTGTGTGTTTAGGAAGATAATGCCTGGTAAGCCCTTTAATTAACTTGAAAAAACGCACTACATAAACAAGAGACAGGGTAATATTTGTTTCCCAGCAGCAATGCCTAGTAATGGAATGAACCAGGCATGTCATGGTTACTAATACATAGAAAAATAACCTTCCCTTCCCATTGCCAGCCCTTATCAACAGGTGTATCCCATAATCTCCTTTTAAAAAGCAGCCAGCTGTGCAGAGTTTTTATTTTAACTTAATTGTAGAATAAAAAGGAATTAGCTAAAGAAACACTTCCTCCAGTTACAGGATTTTGCCTACTAATCCCAAATACTGAGAATTTCTTTAAATCTATGAAACAAATCACTGGGACCTTAGAAAAGGACTGACAGTAGAGAGAGGGAGAGAGAAAGAGAGAGGGGGAGAGAGAGAGAGAGAGAGAGAGAGAGTGTGTTACCTTTAGTTTGGTTCAAATACCTGTCTATGTTTTGGGACTCTGACAATGGGGTACACCCAGATGTTCTGAAAATGCCCCCCAGTGCAACAACCCCTAACAAAAATCCAACTCCCTCCCCAACCTCCTCCTTCCACCAGCATATAAATATCCCTCAAGAATATAGGAAGACTGACCTATTCACTGAGCATAAACCAGTCAGAGAAAAACAAATACCATATGATTTCACTTATATGTGGAATCTAAAGAACAAAATAAATGAACAAACAAAATTTAAACAGACTCACAGATACAGAGACAGAGATTTAGTGATTGCCAGAGAGGGTGGGGGAAGTTGGGGCACTGGAAGAAAGAGGTAAAGGGACTAAGAAATACAAATTAGTCCTTATAAAATAGTCATGGGGAAGTAAGTAAAACATTGGAAATATAGTCAATAATATTGTGAAAACTATGTATGGAACCGATTAGGGTACTGGAAATATTGAGGGCAACACTACATAAAGTATATGATTGTCTAACCACTAAGCAGTACACCTGAAACCAATCCTATATAATAAAAGGCTAATATGCAAATCGATCAAACAGCAGAACAACCAGTCGCCTTACGCGCACTGACCACCAGGGGGCAGACGCTCAACAAAGGAGCCAGTCCCTATGATGCGAACTGACCACCAGGGGGCAGACGCTCAACAAAGGAGCTGCCCCCTGGTGGTCAGTGCGCTCTCACAGGGGGAGCACCGCTCAGCCAGAAGCCAGGCTCACAGCTGACGAGTGCAGCGGCGGTGGCGGGAGCCTCTCCCACCTCCATGGAAGCACTAAGGATGTCTGACTGATGGCTTACGCCCACTCCCTGCAGGAAGCGGGCCTAAGCCATCAGTCAGACATCCCCCGAGGGCTCCTAGACTGCGAGATGGTGCAGGCATCAGTGAATTTCATGCACTGGGCCTCTAGTACATAATAAATAATTTTTTTTGAAAAATGTAGGAAGAGTGAGACTCAATGTTAGCACTTGAAAATATTTATCTACAATTTCAAAGCTGTCATACAGGTGGAGAAGAAAGGCAATTATTTTTTCAAAAAGGAATTCACAATTAAAGAGAAACTGTCAAAATGTGACACTGTCAAAGAAAGTACTGCTCCTGGAAAGCACTGAATATGGGATAAAAGCCCTTGACAGCATCCCTTTAGGCTTCATACACCCAGAGCCAGGCACTGTGCTGGACAATGGGCCATCGATGAGTAAAATAGATCAAACATCTTCTCAGTGATGCAATGATTCACTAGGAGTGCAGGACTTATGGTGCCAATTTCCCTTTCTAAGGACAGAATCATGAGATGCAATGTATAGTCTCTTATAATACAAACTAGACTTTAAAATATGTGGCAGTTCATTACAACTTCTTCATTATATTTCTTAGGCTTAACTTAAAATAATCTTCCATTTTCTTCCCTTTAGGATTGTGTTTTCAATATAGATCTTTTCATGGATGATTTCTGCACTTTTTAAATGTTTTACAAATACCATTATAACTAAAGGAAATTAAAAAATAAATAAATCATTCTTAACACCACCATTATAATACAACAGCTGGCTTCATTTTTTAATATCCTCTTCTAGTCTTTATTTATAAACATATGTTACATATAGATTTCAGAGTGAAAGCATTAATTTTTTCTGCTTTTATTTTTCCCTAATTTTATATCTAAATGTTTCCATGTTGCCTCATTTTTAAAATTTATTTCTCATAGTGGTTAAATAATTCATTTTGCCTTTACTTTTACTTTTTGCAACATTTTGTCATTCAAATAATGCCTAATTTTATTTTAGTCCTTATAATAATATAGTGACTATTTTGTGCAAATTTACATTTTTTCTTCTTTTGAAATAATTTCTTGGCATACATTTACATAATTCAGCATAGCAATTTTGATAATTCTGAATGTTTCCCATTCTTGGGAATAAAACTATTAAAAACGTTGTGTATTAGTTAAACACAGTACAAGGTATTATTTATTTTGTATGTTATATTTTAAGCAGAAGTAAAATCTAGATAAAACTCCAAAACTGAATTTTATTAATTTTACCAATCACTATATTATACAAGAGACTGTAGATTTTCAAGTCAGACTGAGGACATTTTCTTTGAAAACACAGTAACTATGACAATACCATCATACATCATTATCAAATTACCTATCATTCCTACCTCATTTTATTGAATTCTGCAGTTCTAAACTAAGCAAATTTATTGCAGGGCAGTATAAGTCTTAGAGATTTTATTCAAAATATTGGCAAGTTGCGTGGGTGGTATAGTGGTGAGCATAGCTGCCTTCCAAAATATTGGCAATAAATATATTAATAATTAAGATGTTTTAAAAATATAATAGGATAATAGGAGCAAGGTGAACAAAAAAGTCCTGCACTAATATCTATACAAGTCATGGGTAAGAAAATAAACATTCACAAATGTGTTCTTTTCATATTCTCTTCTGTGAGCAAAGGTCAAAGCTGGATTTGCAAAGAAACTTAATGTAGGAGGATTTTAATTGATTCTTGAACTTGCTCAACCTATTTCTATTAAGTAGAGGAATTTAAGAAATTATGATGTTATATATATATATATATT
>NW_005367209.1:2976423-2986080 GCF_000412655.1 Myotis brandtii
ATATAAAAGCTTAAGTGACCTTACAACCAAAGGACCGGTTGACCAGTTGCTATGATGTGCACTGACCACCAGGGGGCAGATGCTCAACACAGGAGCTGTCCCCTGATGGTCAGTGTGCTCCCATAGCCAACCTCCCACGGCCAGCCAAACCCCCCAGATTGCTCCCCCATCCAGCAGGCCCCATCCAGCAGCCGGCAGGCCCTGGCTGGTCCGACCCCGATCAGGACCAGGCAAGATGGCCCAATAGGCCCTGATCACCGGCAAGGCTTGGGGACCCCACCCATGCACGAATTTTGTGCAACAGGCCTCTAGTTTTAATATAAACATAAACCGTATTGTATTCATATACTGCAGATGACCTATCTATATATCATTAATTTAATTTTCATTTTTTACCATGGATACTGTTCAACATAAAAATAGTAAACAAGACAGTATAATAAACACCCAGGAACAACCACCCTCAAATTTCATTCACCCATGACACCCATCTACTCTATCCATAGCTCATCCTTTTCCCCCACTCCTCTATTTTATTTTAATTAAATCCCAGATATCTTATCAATGCACCTGTAAGCAATTCAGAATGCATATTTAAAGGTGTGTATTCTTTTAACATAACAAAAATACATTAAAATAAAAAATACATTAATTTCTAAATATCATCAAAAACTCAGTGTTCACATTGTCTTATAAATGTCAAAACTTTTTAAAATTTACTTATTGATTTATGGAGAGAGGAAGGGAGAGAAAGAAAGAGAGCGAAACATCCATTTGTTGTTGCATTTTTTTTATCTTTTCATTGGTTGATCCTTATATGTGCCCTGACTGGGATCAAACCCTCAACCTTGGTGCATGGAGATGACACTCCAACCAACTGAGCTACCTGACCAGGACCAAATTCTTTTTTTAACCACAATCTAAATAAAGTATATGCATTACAGTTGGTTAAAATAACTGGTATTTTAAACCATAGTTTTCCCTTGTGTCTTAACTTTTTCTTGCAATTTATTTGTTGACTAAACCAGGTTGGTTATCCTGAAGAGTTTCCTGTTTCTTTAGTATCTATAGTTCCCATTGTATCCAACATGAACTAGTCACATGTTTTCTTGTCTTACTCTCTAATCTGGTTCTTTTCTGGCTTCTAAGTTTGTTAGCATGCACATATTACATTTATGTAATCAAAAGTCTTGTTAATATACCACCTATGAAGTAGTTTTGGAAAAGCAAACAAAACCCCAAATACAATCTGACATTATGAAGTCTCTAGATCAGGGGTGGGCAAACTTTTTGACTCGAGGGCCACAATGGGTTCTTAAACTGGACCGGAGGGCCGGAACAAAAGCATGGATGGAGTGTTTGTGTGAACTAATATAAATTCAAAATAAACATCATTACATAAAAGGGTTCGGTCTTTTTTTTTTTTTAGTTTTATTCATTTCAAACAGGAAGGGAGAGAAAGAAAGAGAGCGAAACATCCATTTGTTGTTGCATTTTTTTTATCTTTTCATTGGTTGATCCTTATATGTGCCCTGACTGGGATCAAACCCTCAACCTTGGTGCATGGAGATGACACTCTAACCAACTGAGCTACCTGACCAGGGCCAAATTCTTTTTTTAACCACAATCTAAATAAAGTATATGCATTACAGTTGGTTAAAATAACTGGTATTTTAAACCATAGTTTTCCCTTGTGTCTTAACTTTTTCTTGCAATTTATTTGTTGACTAAACCAGGTTGGTTATCCTGAAGAGTTTCCTGTTTCTTTAGTATCTATAGTTCCCATTGTATCCAACATGAACTAGTCACATGTTTTCTTGTCTTACTCTCTAATCTGGTTCTTTTCTGGCTTCTAAGTTTGTTAGCATACACATATTACATATATGTAATCAAAAGTCTTGTTAATATACCACCTATGAAGTAGTTTTGGAAAAGCAAACCAAACCCCAAACACAATCTGACATTATGAAGTCTCTAGATCCAGTTACTGATTTATTTTGCTCTATTTCTGCAAGTTTTAGAACATTTATTACCAGCTGTTAGTCCTCCTATATTTCACAGCAACATTATTAAATCAACTTTTTTTGTTGTTGCTGTTAATCCTCACCCGAGGATATTTTTTCCATTGATTTTAAGAGAGAGAGTGGAAGGGAGTGGGGAGAGACAGACAGAGAGAAACATTGATGTGAGAGAGACACATCCATGGGTTGTCTCCCGCATGAGCCCTGACCAGGGCCAGGGATCAAGTCTGTGACCGGAATGGAACCCTTCAGTCTATGGGCCAATGCTCTATCCACTGAGCTAAACCAGCTAGGGTTAAATCAACTGTTTTAAATAATTTGATTTTTTTAACTTTGTCTTTCCCTATTGATTTTATCAATGGATTTTACTACAGAGAATTTAACGCAACTTCAAAGTAGGTATTCAATTTAAATTCAAAACATATTTCTAAGATAATAATTCATTATCATAGATGGCAAAAGCAGAGTAGGGTTAACTGAACTCAATGTCAGAAAAGTACAAGCAACCAGTGTTGTCAAATAAGTAACAGAGAAAAAAAAGATGGAAGGAGACCCTTTGTTAAGACAGAAAACCAGAAATGTAATAGTATGTGCTTCATAAAATTTGTTGAATGAAAAATGACAACAGACTTAGGATGAATGCACTATTCCAGGGGTGTGTTCAACAAACAACTGTCTCCCTCTGTACAAAATGATAGGATGAATGATCAAGAATGATCACACGTCCAAAAGTATTCATTCCAATCTCTTCCTTTGTGGTTCAGGGGATAAAGAGCCCCTGATCTTCCTCTCATTCTTCTATTTTTTTTTTAATATATCTTAATTGATTTCAGAGAGGAAGGGAGAGGGAGAGAGAGATAGAAACATCAATGATGAGAGAGAATCATTGACTGGCTGCCTCCTGCACACCCCCCACTGGGGATCCAGCCCGCAATCCCAGGCATGTGCCCTTGACCAGAATCGAACCCAGGATCCTTCAGTCTGCAGGTCAATGCTCTATCCACTGAGCCAAACCAGCTAGGGCTCTTCAGATTATTAATTGTTTCTCACCTCACCACATCCAAGTTCTCTCTGCACAGTTTATCTTCCTTCTAACCTATTCCAGGCTTTCATTTTCAGGAAGAAAAAAAAGCTAATTTACATTTTGTTTGTTTTTGGTTTGTTTCACCCCCAGAAATATACCAATTGAATGATTTGCTTGCAAGTTGGTTATCCCGAGGTGACCCCAGGAAGTGTTCAGAGCAGAGTTGAGAAGGTAAACAGGGAAGGCAGTAGAGGCAATGAAGGGTGCTCTAATGAACAAGTTACTCCCTGTAGGAAATGGGCTGAATTCTGCACGCAAATTCCAGAAGACTGTGTGGAACTTCCTTCAGGTTTGTACCAACTGAACAAGAAGTTAGGAAATTTCTTTAAAAACTCCCATCTATATTCTTGTTGGCTCTTCCCTTTAGAAACACTTGTCCTTCAGCTTTCAAGAAAATATTCTCCAACTTTTCTCCCACCTTGAACGGAATTTTCTTCAGCCAGAGGCAAGCCCTTCCCATCATACTCCTTAAAAGTTTCTATTGCTTTTCTGTGTATTTCTCTGTATACGCTCATCCTTTCCCTTGTCTACAGCCACCACACATGTCCTGGTAGTACATACTTCTCACTCTCCCAAGCTCCAAACTCATTGTCCCTACTGTATACTGACATCTCCGTCTAAATCAGCGGTTCTCAACCTGTGGGTCGCGACCCCTTTGGCGGTCGAACGACCCTTTCACAGGGGTCGCCTAAGACCATCCTGCATATCAGATATTTACATTACGATTCATAACAGTAGCAACATTACAGTTATGAAGTAGCAACAAAAATAATTTTATGGTTGGGGGTCACAACATGAGGAACTGTTTTAAAGGGCCAGAAGGTTGAGAACCACTGAAATAGTTAGGCAGGCTCCTGAACTCAGTAGGTTCAAATTCACTGTGTTTTTTTTATCTTTATCACCACATTGGAAATAACTGCAAATAAAATAAAACAATTTCTTCTTCTTAAATCCCCATTCCATTTATGACATCACCTTCTGTCTAGTTACTCAAACTAGACCCCTCTACATCATTTTTGCTTTTCTCCTCTTTATTCTCCATATTAAATTTGTCATTAATTCCATCTCTCTCCCCATTCCTCTTCCTATTACCGATATTCAGCCTCTGAATTGCATTCTCAACTCTGTAGTGATCTTTACTTTCTTCATATTGCAAATGATCCTCCATACAACTGCCAGATTACTCTATGAAATATATACATATATCCATATCCATCCAACCCAACCTTTCCTGTTCCATAATCACCATTCACTGCTCCCACATTATTTATCACTAGAAGCCCAGTGCACAAATTCGTGCACCAGTGGGGGGGTCCCTCAGCCTGGCCTGTGTGATCGGGCAGAAACCAGCTCTCTGACATTCCCCAGGGTGTCCCAGATTGCAAGAAGGCACAGGCCAGACCAAGGGACCCTACCAGTGCACTATCAGGGCCGGGGAGGGATGTGGGAAGTTGGCCAGACAGAGAGGGACCACGAGAGGGCTCCAGGGTGTGTCCGGCCCATCTCGCTCAATCCCGATCGGCCGGACCCCAGCAGCAAGCTAACTTACCGGTAAGAGCGTCTGCCCCCTGGTGGTCAGTGCATGTCATAATGACTGGTCGACTGGTCGACTGTCGGCCCCCTGGTAGTCAGTGCACGTCATAGCGAGCGGTTGAGCGGCCTTAGCATATCATTAGCATATTACACTTTGATTGGTTGATCAGCTGACCGGTTAACCAGACACTTAGCATATTAGGCTTTTATTATATAGAATTCCCCAAAGAGGCAAAGCATACCCATGATTCAGTGCGTGGGCCCCTTCTACCTGAAATACACCTTCCTTCAAGGAATAGACCAAATCCTACTTCTCTGTGTATCCTTCCTCATCCCTGTTCTGACATCCACCCCCAACCCTATGATAAACAGATTCTTTCCCTCTGCTTCCTTACACATTATTCATGATACTAGAATATCAATCATTGTATTATGTGATGTGACTGTTGTAGGTACTTTCATAGATACTCTCCCTCTCTCTAAGTTTTTTGTTTTTTCTGTGTGTGGAACTCCAGAACACAATTCAATGCCTAGCAAACAATGTAATTTCAAGATATATCACTACATTAAACAAACAAGCAACCTCCCATGTCTGATATCAGAATTATCTAATCCAACAAATGCTTGAATGTCCCCTGCATTTGAATTTCTGTGTATCTGTCCTAAGTATCCACAGATAGACAGTTATCTATGGAGTAAGTGTGAGCACATGCATGCATACACAATACATACAATAGCTGAAGTTCCAAAGAACATACTAGTAACATTGACATTAAGAAGAGGAAAAAAGTAAGCCAATGCCAAAAAGAAAAGAACAAAATACCAAATACTGCCTTCCTGAATATACTGACTCAGGAGTAAAATTAATATTACAAATAACCATGTTGGAAACTTTCATTCTAACAGATGTACAGAATGTAGGCAAAAATTAAGAAGAACCTACAAACCCCGACAGAGGCAAAAACTCTCTGTCTTCATTCATGTTGTAGGTAAACTATATTCTTCATGCCTCTGCTTGTTTAAAAAAAGGTTATCATTTCCTTTTAAGTTTATTCAACATTAATATAAAATCACCGTCATTGATAGCATCATTGATTGCAATTCTGAAAAGGAAAATTTTGCTCCAGAGGTGCAAAATCTCACATTTTCCCCCAAGCTATTCATCTTGCTCTGTATGCTTGGGAATTCCAAATGTTTGCTAAAATAAATCTTTTGCTCTGGCTGAGTAATAGTCTATATGAGTTGGAAAGATTCCCAAAGTAAATCTTCGTCTCCAGTTATATTTTGAGACGTAGGCTTACTTCAGCATTAAGTACAGAATCATATTGTTGAATTAGGTAGACTTGGATTTATGATAAGCCTGAAACCTATAGCAATTCTCTTAGGCACCCCAGCTGGTACCATGAAGAATATATTGGAGGATTCTGCTAAAAACGGCTTTAGATTTTTTTCTCTGGTTTTAAAATAAGAATTGCATATCCCCATCTTGGTCATGTATGCGGCAGAGCAAACACTAAGTTATCTATTTAAGATTTAAAGGCTAACAGAATAAAATACAATATCTGAAATAGAAGGAAAAGAGAGGTGACTATTTTTATAATGTTGGCAGGGGAGCCTTTTCCTACCAAGTTGAACACACCAGACTGGTAAGACCGAAAAATCACTGAGAGGATTATGAAACATTTTTTAAAATTAAATTATTAGTTATTAGTTAATAAAGAAACAAATAAGAAAGTTTTTCCAAATTATTTTATGAAGCTATATTATCTTTAGATTTAACAAGAAAAATACAAGAAAGAATACTTGTAGTTCTGTCTCACTTGTGAATATAAAAGCTATTAAAATAAAATATCAGCAAGTAGCAAATAGGGGTTATCCTAACACATGAAAAGAAAAGCTCATTTCAATAAATGCAGAGAAGTCATTTGACAAAATTTAACACCTATTTATGATTGCTCTGATAAGGGTTAGCTAGCTAGCTTAATCAGGCAGACAGGAAGGGGGGGTCCAGGAAGGATGAAGGCATTTCTGGCCTGAGCAATTAAAACAACCATAAACGAAGGACAGAGGTATCTCTGGTCTGAACAATTAAAGCAGCCCTGACATGAGCAGCTGGGAGAGCCATAGGGGTAATAAACCATCTCTGGCCAGGACAACTGAGAGAAAGCCATAAGGGAGATCAAAAGCAACTCCAACCATTCAAGATAAGGGGGAGAGAAAGAGGAGACATCAACATGGGCTTTGAGCTTTGAAACTAATTCTATGTAGCAAAGTGACCAATGAGGAAAGCACAGGGGTCCCAGATTAAGGAAAGGGTCCAATTCGAAAAGGTCATGTTCAGACAAAGAGCTACAACCTTTATAAACCCAGAGACAAAGAGACTCAGAAGATTCAGATTTTGGATTTTTTATTTTTTCCCATTAGATACAGAGAGAGCATCCTTTTCCCATTGCCCAGTGGAGTTTATATATGCTTCTAATAAACTTCTACATTTTATTAAATAAATATGTTAGTGCACGAATTTATTCTTTAACTTGGTCGGACAAGAACCCATGGAAGAGAAGTCTGAACCCTGAACCCCTCATTTCAGTTCTAAAGCCCTTAGCAAGTCAGGTATACTTCTTAACTTGTTAAGGAGCATCTTTTAAAAATCTAAAGCAGACATTATGCCCAATAGTAAAACGTAAGAAGCTTTCCTTCCAAGATCAGAGAAAATACACAGATCCAGACAGCCTTTATTCAGTATTGTGCCAGAGGGCCTAGATGACAAGATGACAGGAAAAAATTAAATGGTAAAAAGGTTTGGGGGAAAAAATGTGACTACGTGTAGATTATATACTTACTACTTTCCTACATTAGAAAATCCAAGAGAATCTTCAGAAAAACAATTTGAATGCAAAAGATAGTTGATCAAGATTAATGTTTACTAGATCAATATTGTAAGAGCTAATGGCATATCTATACACTAGATTATCCAATTTGAAAAGATTGCAAACAAAATTACATCATTCTCTGTAACAACTAAACTTTAAAAGAACTTAAAAATAAATAAAATATGAGGTCCAAGGCCTTTATAAAAAATTATATTAATATGTATTGTTGAGACTATAAGCTTTCTATAATAACGTATATAATAATTATGTTCCTATTTCATACCAAACATGAAAGTTAATTTCATGTGTATTAAGGCTCTAAATGTTAAAAATAAAAATTTGACAGTTTGGAAGGAAGTACTGAAGACTAACTTTAAAATATAAGTTGGATTGGATTTCTTAAGCATATTACAAAAAAGCATAGCCCACCAAAAAAAAAAAAGACTGATAAAAGTGACCTAATTATTATGGTCATATAATGGTTATGACATAGTTCAGTATGTCAAAGGATAGCATTAACAAAATTAAAAGAGAGACTTCCAAATGGGAAAAGCTATTTGCAATACAAATGATTTGACAAAGAATTAATATCCAGAATAGATATTTTTGTAATCAATAATAAAATGCAGTGGTAACATCTATGTGCCTGAGTATGCCCATTTGTAGAATGGGACAATAATAGGACCTACTTTAAATAATTTTTATGAGAGTCAAATAAGCTAATATGTGTAAGTTCTTAAAGCAGAACCCGTCACAGGAATCATAAGTATTTGTTTCATTACTAAATATTAAATATGAGATACAACTTTAACAATAAAAATTAAAAAATAAAATAAATAAATATGACATACAGGTACAAATATGTCCACTATGTTATGTTTTCAATTATTTCATAAATAATATTAAAGTAATTATTAAAGTAAAAGGTAAGTTGTAAACAAGAAGAATTATCTGCAATATAACTGAAAATTATTAATATGTTTAATATACTAAAAATAAGAATAAGAGATGAATCCTAATTGAAAATTAAACTATAACACATTACCAAAAATAATGAAATAAAAAAGGAATAACATATGCAAGGAGGTTCCAACTTCAAAATAACCAAAGAAATAAAACTGAGTCAACAGCGAGTTATTTTTGTATTGTTGAAAATTTCTTATTTTGGTAAACTTTTATGGAAATGGAGACTTTTATACATTCTTGGTGAGAATTAAAATTGAAAGTCTTATTCTGGAAATAAATTAACTGAATGCAGCCAAAGACTCAAATGTTTATATACTTGAATTATTAATTCCAACTCTAGACTTTTACCCAAAGGAAAACATCTGGGCAAAATCAACATACAGACGTCCACTGCACCACTGTTGACAATGGTAACATTTCCATCAATATGAGAGCAATTAAAGCCAATATAAATCATCCACAGAAATGGATATTGTTCAGCCTTTAAAAATCATAATATTGCTGTGTATTCATAGTCAATGAATTATACTATGGTGAAGTAAGATGCTAACATTAAGGGAAATTGTACTATTTTGCAACTTTTACAAAATCTAAAATCATTTCAGAATGAAAATCTAAGAAACATATACGACTACAGGATAAAAAAGGAAATCCTTAAGGTCTTAAATCATCTTGCCCCGTCTACCTCTCTCCCTTTTTCTCACCTGTTTCTTCCTCTTACTCTCTAAGCTCCACCTACGTTGGCCTCACATTGTAAAGCTCTACAGGTGGCAGAGGTAAAGCTCCCCTACATCTCGAAGAGTATAGGAGTCCTCCACCTAGAACATTTGATACACCCCACCTGCACCCACACTTTATCTAGACCTCAGCTTCCACTTGCCCAGGGCTCTCTGAGCCCACAGCTTGAGTCAGGCTCCTCTGTCATGCACTCTTGCAGAATGGCCTACTCTCCCTCCAGGGCACCTATCTCAGTTGGTAATCGCCGGCATTTACTGAGGAATTCATTCATCGGAATAATCTTTTCAAAGCTCTATGGCATCTGAGAATAACTGTATTATCTCCAGCTCTAAGGTTCTGACACAAAATAGATGATCAAAAGTAACTTCAGAATAATGAATACAGATATGAATAAATAAAGAATAAATTTAGTGTAAAGGTCACATCACCTCTCTCTGTAAAT
>NW_005367209.1:2986130-3005353 GCF_000412655.1 Myotis brandtii
GATGGAACGACTGGAAGGACCGGTCAACCAGTCGCTATGATGCTCACTGACCACCAGGGGGCATACGCTCAACGCAGGAGCTGCCCCCTGGTAGTCAGTGCACTCCCACAGCCAACCTCCCGTGGCTTGCCAACCTCCCGCGGACCCTCCTCTCCCCCCCAGCCAGCCCCAATTGGCCCCAATCAGCCCCAATTGCCAGACAGGCAGAGGGACCTCACCCGTGCACAAATTCGTGCACCGGGCCTATAGTTGTTCTATATATTTTGAATAACATAAAGACAAATTATTGCTATATCTTGTTTCAAAAATTTTCTTTTTGCATAGTTTATTTCTTTACTTTTCTAAAAGATTTTCTACTTAATACCATATGGGAAAGCCCATCTCCATAATGTAGAATAATTATGTGAAATGTGTTTTACAATATTTTTTTCTATGTAAGGCAGAGAAAAGTCTATTAAATAAGTTATGCAAATAAGAATCAGTAGAAGGGGCTCAGAAGAAGTCATCCCAGTCTAGAAGAAATTAGATATTATGAAAGACCAATTAAATTTGTTTCTTCAGTCTATTAAAGTTGCTCTTTAGTGGGGTTATTACATCACTTTTCAGAGAACAAAATGTTGGTTTAGACTGGTGATACTGTGTGACCACTGAAAACATTCCCTTCCCCTTCTAATATGAAAAAATGTGAGTCTTCTAGCAATGAGATATGTCTATTGGTCTCAAATCTTTTTTTAAAAGGTTAATGTTTACTTAGTATATATGGTTTATTACAGGGGTCCTCAAACTTTTTAAACAGGGGGCCAGTTCACTGTCCCTCAGACCGTTGGACAGCCGGACTATAGTTTTAAAAAAAACTATGAACAAATTCCTATGCACACTGCACATATCTTATTTTGAAGTAAAAAAACAAAACGGGAACAAATACAATATTTGTATTTGCATGTGGCCTGCGGGCCATAGTTTGAGGACCCCTGGTTTATTATATCACATTAACAGAGTCTCAGCTGAAAACACATCAGCCCTTCCCACTACCTCTTCAGTAAATATCCTATGAATCTAAAACATAAATTTCATCCATGTCTTCATGTCCATTTCTTTATTACTCATCATACTTCTTTGCCTGCATTATAACTATGGCAACAACACAGCCATGTACCTTTCCTAAAATTAATATATTTCCACATCCTTAAGTCCATGATTGAGAAGCTGAACAACATTCACTTTGACATAGCAAATATGGTTATTTTAGCTGCATATTAAATATTAAAAATTCAGTTGCATATCTACATTAAGAAAAATGGCATGGTGCACTTATGGGAATTTTGTTCAACATCAGCACTTTAGACTGCAAAACACACAGACAGTTGGTAGTCATATCTCATGATTCTCCAGAAACACTTATCACAAGCCACATTATATCAACCCAAAGAGGGACTAGATTTTAAATATGATTAGAGGTTTAGAATGCCCTAGCAAAAATCACAAAAGAAAAGACCTTAAACAAAACATAATTCTTCTATATTGGGTGTAAATACTGGATTAAATTCCAAAGTCTAATCAATTAACATAAAAAGAAAAATAAGAGTGGTGCACACAAGAGAAGAGCTGGGATTTTTGTTTGTTTGTTTTCTACATAAAGAGAAACCAGGACGGAGCCTGTATGTTGGCTTTATAGTGTCATCAGAGACTCGTGTTTCTATCTTTCTGCTCTGTTACCTTAGCACACAGTTTCCAATATCAAGGTCATTTCATTTCATTGTCCAAGATGTCTGCTGAGGCCCTCAACATCAAATCCATATTTAAGAAGAAGGCAAGGCCTTCATGGATGAATAGATCCATATAAAAGTACCCAGATGTCTCACACAACACTTCTCATCATATCTCATTCGCCTCAGAGCCACACCTAGCTGCAAGAGAAGCTGGGAAAATATTATTTTAAGCCTAGAGGACAATGTTCTGGTTTAAAATCAAAACAATTAGGAGGATAGATGTTGGGGTGGAAAATTAACAGTCTCTGACATTCCTATAAGTATGCAGCAGCGCTTTTTAATTTTTTTCATTAACTAGTATATAAACATAGTTCAAAAACTTTAAAGTATAAAAAAATTTATACAGTGGAGACTTTCATATCCACCCCTGTATCCATCTGCGTTTCCACCCACCACACAACACTCTTATTCATTTTTTTATATCTCCTTCTAGTTTATTTATACAACTACATGCAAATGAGATTATATTTGTCTTTCCTTTAGGAGCCATTTCCAAATCAGTACACAGAGCATGTCTTCATTCTTCTTCTTTTTATGTTTCTTTCACAGCTACATAATATTCCATGGCTGGATCTAGCAGGATGCATTTGACCAGTCCCCATTTTTTAAACATTCTATTTGGATTTCAATCTTTTTCTGTTACAAACAGTGCACATAAGTTATTTTGCATGGTGCATAAGTGAATCTGTAAGAAAAATTATAAAAGCTGGACTTTGAGGGCAAATGGCAAATTTGCAATTTTGATAGATATCGCCAAGTTGTTTTCCATGAATGTTGTAATGATTTACACTCCCACCAGCAACATGTGAACATGCCTATTTTCCCACAACCTCTCCTAGAAAATGTTTGTCAAGTTAACAGTCCTCTTTATTCTGGAGGTCCTCTGTCAGCCTCTTATTGCATCCTATTATATATGTGTCATAAATTTTGAAATTCCCAGATGGACTCTCTGTGGTAAGATGTGGATGAGCAAATGTCTTAGCAGAGTTATAGATTTAAATAAATTTGTCAGCTTTTTACTGTATCTTAATTATATTTGTACTATATTCTATACTTAAAACCAGAAATCCAATATAACGGTGATCAAGTTCAAGGATGCCAGCATTGAAATTCATCTCAATATTCAGCTCCAAAAAGGTTCAGTTATGGATGAATATTTAAGCCAAAGTCAACCTTCCCTGCATCTTTAATTCAAACTTGCTTTAGAAATGCAGTGTGAGAATCGGACTTGAGTAAATGCCAATAATAATTTTATTGGTAAGACAGTAGGGTAGGTGGGGGAAGAAATCTTCAAAGTAACTAAAGTATGCAAAATATGCAAAGGAGTTGTTTACTAAGTGACCCTCATTTACTTGACTTTCAGATCACCTAGCAACTTTATTAACTGAAATTTACCCTAACACATGACCATTAAATAGTTCAGTCAGCTGTATTTCACAGTGACATAGCATAACAATTTCTCCAGTGCAGCTCTTATGATGGCATTTTGGAATTGAAGTCATTCACTTTCATTTTCTTCTATCTATGTAATAAAATTTATCAAAAAGAAAAACCACCCATGATTAGGTAATAGCATGTACCATTCTTAAATATCCTAACTTTGATCATTATACACTGGTTATTCTGAAAATTTCCTTGTTCTTAGAATATATATACACTGAATTACTTAGAGTCAAAGGGCATCATGTCCACAGCTTATTCCAAAATGTTTCAGGAAAAATAAAATGTACATGGATTGACAGTTTGGTACATAGAGATACTGATGAAAAAAACGAGGAAAATTATAAACAATCAGTAAGTATGTGTGAAGGATATATAGCTGTTCCTTGTTTTAGTCTTGCAAATTTTCTGTAAGTTTAAAATATATCAAAATGAAAAGTTACCCAAAAAGTAGCCAAACAGGTATTTAGCTCAAAATCCTTGTGCATACATACACTCATCTAATGAGATTGCTTTTTATCATAACTCAGATTTATTTTGCCTCTTGGAATTCCTATTACATCTGTTGATCAGTTTTTCCTTGCCAGAGTGTAATAATTATGAACTTGATTAGTTTACTATGTAGTAGCTGGCAACAAATAAGGAATCAGCCAGACCTGGCTCACTCACTTGGGAAAGGACATTAAACATTTGAAACTGTGGCTTGACCTTCAGTGAACTGCACCCGTAACAAAACCAGGGCATTTAGACGAATACATGAACATCTCCGGGCCACTAGTTACTTATTAAATGGTTCCCTGGTGACCCACGAGAGTTAATGCTTGCTCTTAAATGCCCAACTTGCACCGGCCTGAGCACTGAGAATGGAAAGCAATTGGAGCATTATGTACTTAACAGGTTATCTGTAGACAGCCCAACACCCAGCTTGCTTTGCCTATAAACACAGCAGCCAGCCGATCCGGAGGCCTGCCTATCAAAATCATTGTCTAAAATCTTCACTTTGCTGTGCTGCCATCAACCCAGAGCTGTATGAAGGTATGGAGCTCACTAACTACAAAACATCACTTGTCCATGTCCTGGAAGGTTAAGGTATTTCAAAATCACAGTACTGGTACTTAGGAACAATTACTTTGAAAATAAACTTGTAAAAGGAAGCAATTTAACATGATAAAGCAAAAGTAATGTTAAATTTTTAAATGGTAAGTACAAAAAGAGAAATTAAGAAAGTAGTTATCTGAGAATTTCAGGTGGTATACACTCTGACCTGCTTAATGATTAACCAGGCTTCACAAAAAGGAGATTAGGAATGTATACTATGAACAAAATAGGGAATGCAGACCGTACTTCAGTGACACACTGATGTTGGTGTCACCTGCCATTTAGAATTTTGTTTTTCAAAAAATAACTTATGTAAGAACTCTGACTTGTGTGCTTGGCATGAAATCTCTGTTTCTCATCTATCAGAATATTGGAGAAAGAAAATTAGTGAAGCTGCATGGTCACTATAATTCAGGACATGCTAGGAACATGTTATCTAGTTTTCACATCACAATGTTTTCTTGAATATTCTGTAAAATTATAGTTTTCTCCTCTTCCACACTATGCAAATTTTCTTTCCCCAGCAAAACATTCCCTTAAAGCAATGGTTCTCAACCTTCTTAATGCCGCGACCCTTTATTACAGTTCCTCATGTTTTTATGGTTGGGGTGACCCCCAACCATAAAATTATTTTCATTGCTACTTCATAACTGTAATTTTGCTACTGTTATGAATCATAATGTAAATATCTGATATATAGGATGTATTTTCATTGTTGCAAATTGAACATAATTAAAGCATAGTGATTAATCACACAAAAAATATGTAATTACTAGAGGCCCGGTGCACAAAAATTTGTGCACTTGGGGGGGTCCCTCAGCCCGACCTGTGCCCTCTTGCAGTCTGGGACGCCTCGGGGGATGTCCACCTGCTGGTTTAGGCCCGCTCCATGGGGGATCAGGCCTAAGCTGGCAGTCAGACATCCCTCTGGCAGCCCAGGAGCCCTCAGGAGATGTCCACTTGCCAGCAGGGACCAGGCCTAAGCTTCAGTTGGACATGCTTAGCGCTGTTGAGGAGGCGGGAGAGGCTCCTGCCATTACTGCTGTGCTGGCAGCCATCAGCCTGGCTTGTGGCTGAGCAGAGCTCCCCCTGTGGGAGCGCACTGACCACCAGGGGGCAGCTCCTGCATTGAGCATCTGCTCCCTGGTGGTCAGTGTGTGTCATAGCGACCAGTCATTCCCAGTCGTTCTGCTGTTAGGGTCAATTTGCATATTACCCTTTTATTATTGCCTGGTGCATGGGTGGGGGCTGGCTTGTTTTCCCTGACGGGTGTCCCGGATCAGGGTGGGGGTCCGGCTGGGGTGCCTGGCCAGCCTGGGTGAGGGGCTGATGGCTGTTTGCAGGCTGGCCACAGCCCCTTAAGGGTGGGGGTCCCCTGGGGTGCCTGGACAGCCTGGGTGAGGGGCTGATGACTGTTTGCAGGCTGTCCATGGCCCCCAGCCATCCAAGCTCCCAGTGGAAGCTGGCTGGAAGCAGGTATCTGGGATTTATTTATCTTCAACAAAATTGAAACTTTGTTGCCTTTAGCGGAGGCCACAGCCGGCCAGGGCAGGCAGGAAGCTTGGCTTCCTCCATTGCCAGGGCAACCAAGTCTCCTGCTTGCTCCAGCTCCGTGGCTGCCAGCTGCCATCTTGGTTGGGTTAATTTGCATATAGTCGCTCTGATTGGCTGGTGGGCGTGGCTTGGGGCATAGAGAAGGTATGGTCAATTTGTTTCTCTTTTATTAGATTAGATATATGTGTTTTCCGATGGTCTTAGGCTACCCCTGTGAAAGGGTCGTTCAACCCCCAAAGGGGTCGCGACCCACAGGTTGAGAACCGCTGCCTTAAAGCATTGTAAAGGGTTAGGTATTGAGGTTTCTAAGGGAATCTGAGGATGACAGATATCAAAGGGCGGGGAAGCTGTCAGTTCTTAAAGCTTTCCAACTTCAAACAGAGAGTTGTTGAATAAATTTCAACATGAATAATATGAACATAGAAAATTTGAATGACTGAAAATTGAATACATTATCATATCCATGTTTCTTAAGAAGATATGGATGATAACATATTGTAGTTTTGACAAATTTTACAATTTGATAGAAAATTCTAGCACATTTAACCACAAGTTCATTTGTGTTTCCTCTGACTGCATAAAACACATGCCAACATTTCCGGTCCAGAAGTAAAAGACCTGTTTTTCTGTGTGATATCTTTGCTTTTTATAAAATTCAAATGGAAATGCCTTTTGTCTATCTATACAATAAAAGTCTTCCTAATTCTAATAAGAGAAAACTTCTATCATGTTTACTCAGGCAACATTATTTTTAAATATTACAATTACTTGCCTCTTTGGATACCTCATTTCTATTTCTAAATCATTCGCTTTACAAAATTCTCCTCTGAAACAATTGAAATATTTTAATTACCTATTGAATTACAATAGCACCAATTATTTACTAATTATAGCAGTCAACTACACAATACTTTAAGAGTTATAAATTCACCTTCTGGGAATCTATTTCCTGATACAGTCAATGCTTAGGTGTTCTTGTCTGGAGATTTAGCTCATTATATAAGACCCTAATACAGATGAGACTAGATTTTGAAAAGTAAAAAAAAAATCACACTATACTTTGAATGGGTCAGGAATTACATATGTGAATGAAAATGGACAATTCTCAAGAAGCTTGCAAAAGAACTATGAATGCTGTTTATAAGTTCATGGCTATTCCTATCAAAAGATTATCATGTAATAATGACATAAATCTCCTTTTGTCTTGAAATCCATATTGACCTTTTAGATTCCAATTTTAACAAGGAAATACATCTCCCCTCTGAATAAGATTAAAAATGCAGCATGAAAGGCTAAACACACAGCAGAGCCCAGGTTTTTTTATATTTGTTTTCTTTTTATGGAAACCAATCATGGTAATTGTGTTACGCTGCATTATTGTTCCCAGGACTTCACCCCTCCCTGTGTCTGCTTCCTTTGCATTTCCTCCCACTAGACCCTTTGAGACTGGGCTTGGCTATGTAACTTGCTTTGGCCAAAAAAATATGTTAGTGAATATGACATAATAAGCAAAGACTTCAACTGTACTTGTGCAGCTGGTCTTACTTCCTAGCACTTCTGCCATCACCAGAAGAAGAGCCTTTTTAGACTTGCCATTGGCTCTTAAGCCTGGCTCTCCAATAAACAAATGTGGGGAACACCAGAACCTAATCCACAGCCAGAGCCTGGAGCAGACCAAGTCTAGCACACAGCTTGATATCAAGTTCAGATAAGCCAGCCCAGATCAACCAACCCCAAGTCAACCTATAGACAAGAGAGCTAGAAATATTGATCAGCGTGGTATGCCGCAGAGATTCTATGGTTATTTGTTACACAAATAACTGACTCATACAGTAATCAATTATGTAAGTTTTTAGCACAGATACACACACACATGTTATTCACACATACATATTCATGTGATGGTATTATGAAAAATTGTAGAGGTGGAAAAATTGCCAGTACTCTGTTAATATCCATCGTTGCAGTTATTGACCATTTCTATAATTACAAGTGCAAGGAACTGCAGAAAAGATCAGCAATGAGAATTCTAGGAAGAGGAGAGACACCTGGCAGTCACTACTATGGAGAAATGGAGAGTGGACTTAGACTGGCCCCATCCATTCCATTCCATTCCATTCCATTCCATTCATGCAGCAATTTCGGAAATAGAAAACTTGACAATCTTCCTTTAAAATTAGCTAGGTGAAAAAAGGATAGCTAAACAAAAAGTGAATCTAATTAAAGTAATTAAATTAAATATATTTAATCATTAAGAAAAACCTCTGGACCAAATTATGGATGTCACAATAGAAATGAGAGGAAGAACCAGAATCTAGAATTTTAGACCCAAGCAAAGGACATGGTGGCTGGCTGGATATTTGAGGTGAAGGTGGAAAAATAGGTAAAGATGGCACCAAGGTTTTTAAGTTCGGAAGAGGATGGAAGATGATGTGGAGAACTAAGACAGGGATAGAACTAAGACAAGGCCGTAGATCCTGAAGGATAGATCATGAAGGATCAAGAGCTCACTGTGGGGATTTGAGTTTGGAGGTCTGCAGAGCAGCAGAGTCGAGATGGACAGAAGACAATTGGAAAATAGGTTCCGTATGATCAGGACTATAGGCTGAGACTAAGTTACAGTCTACACACTAGGAGTAGAGGAGACCAGTCAAGAACAAATACAAAGAGTTCCAGTGTAAGCCTTGGAAAGATGCCCAGGGGTTCAGCCTGCCCATCTCCAAAAGCCATCACTATGCTTATGCTGAGGACATGGCCCCTACTGGTGCTCCCAGCCAATAACTAATCCCAACAGAGAGTTAAGGCGGACCCATTCCTAGGAGACATGGGACTCCTCTGACAGTTGACTTTGATTCAAGGATTCTCTTTCAGGTTTATTGTACCTTCCTTAAAATGCATGCCAGTCTAGGACACTTTCAACCAATCCCTTCTCCCTCTCTCTGTCACTCGAGGTCAAACTTTTACCACAGTCAGAAGTCTCCCCAGTCTCTCTCGGCTCCCTATTTTCACTCACACAGGTGTTTCCCCTAATAAAACCCCATCTCAGCATCTGCTTCTCAGAGAATCACAAGAACACACAGGGTGGGGCAAAAGTCGGTTTATAGTTGCAAGTACATGAAACACAGAATTTATTCTTGTATTATTATTTACTAATTATTGTATTATTTTCCATGCACACAACTGTAACCCTACTTATGCCTAACCCTGTAGAGTTAACTGGATGGTATTTCTCCCCTCCTTGTTTCAATCAGATTGTTTTAGCATCACAGAGGAAAACCCACAGAAGTTTGCAAGACATTTTCTACCTTCTGCACAAGAGGAAATTTATTCTATAGCACTTCAATCACAGCCCAAATGGCACCAAGGGTCAGGAATAAAGCTATTAAGTAGCCTATCTCCCTATAAAGAGTACTCATGCAATTCAAAACCTAAACAATATAGTGAAGAAAACTGACATCAGTTTCATGAATTTAAATGCAGTTCAAACAAATAAAAAACTTCAGATTATTCTTATATTTCATTCACATATTCATGGAGAATATATGAATAATTTCACAAAGAAAACTTGGAATTAAATCTCTCAAGAGCTAAATTTGCTCCCTGAACATACTCCAAAATAGAAAGTTAAAGATAAAGCTAACATCCACAAAGTAATATAAGATTAAAAGATAATCTCAAAAGAAATCCAAACTTCTAGGTAAGAGGACTGAGTATAAACCATTTTAGTGATCTGCTCCCCCTTAAAAGAAATCACGAGAACTACAACCAAAAAAGAAAAGTAAAGGGGGAAAAAACTCCACTTGGGTGAAAATGCCATTATTTCATTCTAGAAGAAAGCAAAATGATGCTAACAAAGTTTTGAGGTAGAAATAAGTGTGACCAAAGGATTTTAAAGGTTTTCAAGGGAGGATTCACAAACAAACTTGTGATAGACAGATATTCTTATTCATGCAGCAACTTAGGGCATAGAACACTCATGAATCTTCCTTTTAAATTAGCTAGATGACAAAATCCAGCTAACCAAAAAATGAATCAAATTAAAGAAGTCATGAATGGAGTGCCTGAGACAAAGAAGTGCTGTTGAGCACTGAAACCATTTAATTCATGCTGTAATTTTCTCTCTGTAACAAATAATGGCTACTGATTAATCAAAATAATTTAAAGAGCTAGAGGGACCAGTCTACCAGTGCCCCCTTCTGTCCTATTCCCTCCCGCACCAGGTAAGCACTTTCATTCATGTCATATACCATATTTTTCCATGTATAAGATACCCCCATGTATGACCCCCGACTTTTCCAACCCAAAATTAAGAAATCAATATTTTAAACATTTTGCTGGTTTTCCTCTTAAGACCTTCTTCTCTCTTTTTTTTTTTTTGGCATCTTAAGGATATGTTCTTCCTGTTTTCTCCACTGTCTTATCATAGACTCAGTGGGAGGAGGTCCAAATTGTCTCTCTGCAGCTCTGTTTCCATGCTCTTTTGCATAGCTGATTAAATTCAGTTTGAATTTTGCAGAGTAAGACAATCGCTTACCAGTATTCATCTTTTTATTTTTTGACATCTTTATGAGCTCAGAACGCTGCTCCCTGTTGCATCTGTGCACTCTCCACCTCCACCTCCAATTATGGCACTAGCTGACATCAGTAACAATAAGGCTTGTGATTGGAGGAAGCCTGTTTGACAAGGTATGGGCAGCTACAAACCCTCAGCTGACTTCCGTGTATAAGACGCCCCTTGATTTTCAGTCTGACGATTTTAGAAAAAAATAGCATCTTATACATAGAAAAATATGTTATATTGGTCTATATACAAATACAGACAAGTATGTTCTTATTCATTTCCTTTATTACACATTTTCTGGACAGGAACATTTTACTCATAAATATATCTTAGAATTCTTTCTACATCAATACAAAGAACTCTTCTTTCTCCCTTCCCTTCCTTTCCCACTGTTCCTCCTTAGCTGCAAAATATTTCATTGTATGAACATTCTCAAATGTATTCAAAAAGTCCGCTCCCTATTGATGAGCATTTAGGTTGTTTCTAAGATACGCTTTTCTAAGTAACTCGGAGATGAATAATCTTTTACATATGCCATTTGTACGTGTGCAGATATATAGAGAAAGATAAACACTCAGAAGAGAAGTTACTGGGTCAAGAGATAAATGCATTTATAGTTCTGGTAGACATTACTAAATTACCCTTCATAAGAGTGGTGCTTAATTGCACCTTTCGCAGCAATGCATGATAAGGCCTATTTCCCCACAACCTCGCCATTAGGAAAATCCTTGTCAGACTTTTAGATTGTTGAAAATCTGACAGGTAAGAAATAGAAATTCAGTGTGGTTATAATTTGCATTTCTATATTATGAATGAGTTTGGGGTTCCTTTTTCATACCCAAACACTTTTTACATTTCCCGTTTTCATTGGGTTGCTGATTTTCTGACAGAATTCATTTTAAACAAACTTGGGAATTATTACCACACAGTATCATGGCATGGCAGAAGCCTTAAAAATATAAAAATAATATTAAAACAAATGCATTTAGGGGCTGAGATAGTAAAGTAAAAAAGAAGCATGCATAATCTCATTTCTTCATCTTTTACAGGTAGAATTAGATATGGTTAAAGGGCAAAATTTTAGTTACATAAGTAATGACTTGAAAATCAGGTTCTTTATAGTCATTATTTTTTCTTAACTTTAGAAACAATTTATTCTGTAGTGAAATTGTGATCTGGAGTTCAGCTCTTTAGATTATATTCAGCTTCTTTTTTATGCTTAATTTCAAATAAAATTAAATATAAAATGTAAGCTGAATTAATATGCACCTTACATTCCAGTTATTCTAAATGTCTTTATCTTTCTATATGTATAAATGCATGGGCCCATGTGCATTTCTGAGTAAAGTTATTGGGTGAAATTTTTATTTCATTTACTTATAATTTCTTCATTACTTCAAATTTTATAGTAATTATTATAAAACCATTATTACAGAAAAAACTATTATTTAAAACTAGGAATATTCAGAATTGTCAAGACGATATAAACAAAGAATGCAATATACAGCCAAATCCAGAAAACCATTTTCTTTTCTCGGAAAGATATAAAAGAGTAACATTTCTGGTTATTCTAATAATAACCTAGTTAAAGATATCAAGAGTCAACTTTTATCTCTTTGGCTACAAATAAAGCAACTCTGAATGTTGATGAGATTTTATTTGAAAAGTTCTTTCCTGTATTTCAAAACCATACAGGGATCTGTGGGCTGTGAAACAAAAAGGTGCAAATGTATTTAAATTGAGACAATTTATAATTAATTCTCTTTGCACATGCCATTCCCCAATGAGAATATGCAAATTTTACTTCAAGAGTGCATGAGGGTCATGGCCTGATGTGCCTGGAGACTGACAGCTGTAGTTGACATTCTAAAGGGAAACACTGCCTCGAATAAGCCAAAGATTGATTTTGCTTTATTTTACTTAAGACCTCTTCTGTAAGCCATATTTACAAAAATGAAAAAACAAAAGTGTTCTTCTCTAGCTAATTTCAAATTTGATATCGGGATATCAAACATGCCTGGTTTAATTTTACACTGACTGCCATGGCATGAAAATATTCTTTATACAACTGTATCCTGTATACTTTGTCTACAACATTAGAAGATTCTGAATCCTATTTACATCTTTTGTTTTATCAAGCCATCACCCAATTTAGTTTATCATGTGGGTCCTGGTGCACTTCTGTGGGCTGGGGTTCCAATGACGGTTAATATTCAGAGCCTTTGCTATGGTATTTTGATCGCACATGTCCTGGGGGGACAGGTGGGGTTTCCTCAGTTAAGGTCCCCAGGGTCTCTGGGTGAGGCAGGAGAGTTTTAGGCTTGTGGGAGCAAATAGATGTCCTAGGCCAGTGATGGCGAACCTTTTGAGCTCGGCGTGTCACCATTTTGAAAAACCCTAACTTAACTCTGGTGCCGTGTCACATATAGAAATTTTTTGATATTTGCAACCATAGTAAAACAAAGACTTATATTTTTGATATTTATTTGATATATTTAAATGCCATTTAACAAAGAAAAATCAACCAAAAAAATGAGTTCACGTGTCACCTCTGACACGTGTGTCATAGGTTCGCCATCACTGTCCTAGGCCAAGTACTTGCTGCAGAGGAATCCCTCTTACTGGTGACACCCGCAGGCCCAGTGTCTCTGGGCATGGGAAAGAAGTCTCCATCCCAGGAGGTGGGATCCCCTTTGCTGGTGCCACCCAGCTATCCCCATGTTGGGTGTCTTAGTGGAGAGAAGTTTCAGGCCTAGTAGGAAGGGGAGCACTTTTCCTGGTCACTAATTATTTGCTGATCAATCCCAACTGATCCCCTTTGCCAGTGGTACTGGGCTCTCCTGGGGACCCTGGAAGAACTCCTGTTAGACATCTTCTGTCTCTGGGTCAGGGGTAAGTGCTGGGCGGGGCCACCTTCTTCAGGTGATTGGAGAAAACGTAAGACGCCCTGCCACTGTGCTGTTTCTCTTGTCCTGATGTCACACACCAGTGTGCCTCACTCCAAGCACCTTACAGAGTTGTCTGTTGGTTGCCTTTGCATTATTTCTAGGATTCACAACAGTAGCTAGAGGAGAAAAGTGAGGAGATATGAATCAATATACCATCTTGTCCAGCCTGGGAGTCCGGGTGATCTTTTTGTAAATCATGCCTTTGTTCTAAATGTTACAACAGTTTCTGATTTCATTCAGGAAAAAAAAGCCAGTCTTTAAAATGATCTAAAAACCCAATAACATTTGCCCTTGCCTCAGTGACCTCTCTGACCTTGCCTCCTATTGTTGCTCCAATCCCCCCTTTCCTCTGCTCCAGTCAAATGGCCACTTTTCTGTTCACCAAACTATCCCAGAAGTCATGCACCTTCACACTTACTAATCCTTTTGCCTGGAATGTTCTCCCTCCAAAGAGCACATCCTCCTTTATATCTCTGCTCAAAAAAAACAGCTTTTCAGAGATGCCTTCCCTGAGTACCTGCTTGGCCACTACCACCCCTTCTCTCATTTCTTTCCATCACTCTTATCACTCTCCACAGCATGCCAACTGACTTACTAAGCACGTAGGTAGTTGTGTATTATTTCTAGAAGAGTGCCTGGCACTTAGTAGGTGCTCAATAAAATTGCGTTGAATAAATGAATGAATAACAGGATACACATTCCTATACATAGACCTAAATATCGCTTACCATGGTTTAGGAATAGTTACACCCAACTGCTTTGTGGGAAAGAACACACCTGAAAAGAACATACAAAAAGCAAGAGCAGGTGGGGTAGTTCCCAGCCAAGGGAACACTCGGAGGCAGTTTATTCCCACCAACCTGTCCTCACTAAATGTAAACTGATTAAGGAAGTTCCACCCTGTAGATTCCCCTAGTTTGTGTGGACTTTATATTAACAAAGCGACACTCCCCCTAGATGAATTTCTGGTACTACAAAAGAATTCGTACAGCTTCTCACTGCAAGACAAGCAGTCATTCTCCAGACAAACCTTGTACATGAGTTTCAGACAGAACACTACAATGATAAATACTAACAAGGTGCTTTCAAGATGATAAGCACTGGTTTAAACATGTTTATTAATTAATGTAATCCTCACAACACCTTTTAAGGAAGTGCTATTACCTTTTTATATATGTGAAAATTGAAGTACAGGGAGGTTAAGTCACTTGCCCAAAGTCACACAGCTCACAAATTATAGAACTAGGATTCAAACTCAGGCACATGGTTTTCTGAGTCTATACTTTTTTTAAAAATATATTTTATTGATTTTTTTTTTACAGAGAGGAAGGGAGAGGAATAGAGAGCTAGAAACATCAATGAGAGAGAAACATCGATAGCTGCCTCCTGCACATCTCCTACTGGGGATGTGCCCACAACCAAGGTACATGCCCTTGACTGGAATTGAACCTGGGACCCTTCAGTCTGCAGGTCGATGCTCTATCCACTGAGCAAAACCAGTTAGAGCCTGAGTCTATACTTTTAACTACTACTCTATACTGCAAAAAAGAAAAAAGTGACTTAAATGAGTTCCTCTCCTACACAACCAAAAAAGAACACAACTCATGAGCAAATAAAATGATAAATACTAATTTCAATTCTTTTTCTCAAACTTCAATTTGAAGCTAACTTCTTACACAAAAATTATACTTGTACTCAATTAAATGCATGTAATTAAATAGGAAGAATTGGAATAGAGTCTTAAAAGTAGCATATTCTTGCCATGTCTGGTGTTGCCAGGTAGTTAGAGTGTCAGCTCGCCAACCAAAGGGTCATGGGTTCAATTCCCTGTCAAGGGTACTTACCTCAGTTGCAGTTTCAATCCCCAGTATCAGTCAGGGTGTGTGTAGGAGGCAAACAATTTATGTATCTCTCTCACATCAATATTTCTCTCTCTCTTTCTTTCCTTCCCCTCCTTCCCTCCCTTCCACTCTCTAAAAAAAGCAACGGAAAAAATATCCTCAGGTGAGGATTAAAAAAAAAATAAAAGCACCATATTCTCTCCCGGTATTTATGAAGTGTTATACCATATACTAATGTATTAGAATAAAATCTTATCCACTAACAATAGAGGAAGTTAACTCATGTTTGCCACACCAATGTCGGGTTCTACGCTGTCATCATTAGAAAGCGAATTTAGCAGAAGTAACATTTGCTGTTTCTGGATGACTATATTGCTGAACTACGTCAAAGTGCTTGTGTGTTTGACCATTTTGACCTCCAGTTTCAAATGGCTCAACCTAATAGATTCAAGGCTCAATTTTTTACTTTTCTTGAAATCAGTCTTTTGTATTCATGGTTTTTATGTTTTCATAAAGTCAGAGATTAAAGGTCACCTCGAGTCTATGTATGGAAACACCCTTTTAATATAATATGCTTCTTCCAGGTCAGAAAGCAGAAACCATGCTAATGCCCACAGCACAGACTATTCCCTACTGCTGTATTGATTTGTTTTCTTAAGAAGTTCTAAGCAATTACACTCTTTCTTTCCACCCAGACCTTGCAAAACTAAAAAATTAAATTATTTAAAATAAATCTGCAAATGGCATTATTTCCTATTTCAATTTCTCCACTTATATTTGAATAAAACTGTGATTTATTCCAAAGTTATAATTTCATATGCTTCCTCTTTCTTCCCTCTATTTTGTTTTTATCTTGATAGCTGCGGAATTTATCTTTCTTTTTATTTTATTTTCCATTTTATTGTTGACAGTATTACAAATGTGCCTCAATCTCCCCCCACCTTTTCCCGCCTCCTTCCAGCCCCTGCCCTACTTCAGGCCTTCACCACACTATTGTCTGCATCCATTGGTTATGAATATATGTCTATTAAGTTCTATGGTTAATTTCTTCCCACCTCCCTCCCCTCTCCCCTCTGAAATATGTCATTCTGTTCCATGCCTCTATGCCTCTGGATGCACTGCTATGCAGCTATAAAAAAGAAGGATTTCTTACCCTTTGCAATAGTATGGATGGGCCTGGAAAGTATTATGCTGAGTGAAATAAGCCAGTCAGAGAAAGACAAATATCACATGATCTCACTCATATGTAGAATCTATTGAACATAATAAAGTGACAAACAAAATAGGTCCAGAGGTGTGGAGGCATGGAACAGAATGACATATCTTACCTCTATTTTAAAATAGAGTTTATTACATGTGTTCTGCAAATATCCAAGTGTAGCTACTTTAGACTTTGAGATCCTCCTTTATATATATATATATTTTATTAATTGGAGCAGGCTGCCCTAGCTAGAGTCCTCAGATACAACAGGAAAGAGCATATCATGCACTCAAAATGGATGGAAACAGAGGTACCAAGGAACCTCAGTGGAACATAACAGACAATGACCACCAGAGGAACTAAATCAGTGCCCCTCTGACTGACACTCAGATCATCTTAGTTGAGGCCTTAATATCATTCTTTTAATATAAGCAGCCTCCCTGAAAGCTGACAAAGACAAATCGCACATGGCTTTTGATTTCAAAAAGGTAGAACATTTATTCTCATTTTGCAGTGCCAAACTGGCAAGCAGGACCAGCAGGCTTGTCCATAACTTTGGTTTGGATGACAGTCTTCTCCCACTCAGCCTTCCACTCCTGAGGTTCACTGACATAGCTCCCAGGCCCCAGGTTCTCTCTGAGTTCAGATTCTACTTGGATCAGCACCCCAGAACCCTGGGAGTCTAGTGGATATGCTCATTTTGATAGCTACCAATCTACACTCACTCAGATGTACATCTGCAACCTGAGATGTTGGCATTCCTTGGAGAACCCAACTTTCAAGTAAATTGGGTGCAAAAAGATTTAAAATATGAACCATAAGTACCTGAACACCTGTCATTGTTCAAATTCACACACACACACACACACACACACATACATCTAGACATATTTATTCAAACTTACTAAAAATTCTACTAAAAATAACTAGCAGGGTGGAGCATTAACTGTGTGCTGTGCCAAGTGCCAGATGATTTATCTCATTTAATCCTCACAGATTCCACTAAAGTGGATGCATTATTCCCATTTTGCAGAAGAGAACACTGAAGCTCAGAGATTGGTAGAATGACTTCCCCAGAGACACCTACAGAATCTGGGCCACAGTTTGAATCCAGGGAGTTGTACTTTAGAGTTCATGATCTTATACAGGTTCTCTTAAGACAAGAAAATTATGGAAGTCGTGATCGAATTCTATAAAGCACAAACAAAGAGATGGCAATAAACTAAATGATTTAACCTCAGTGCTCCCCACCCAATATGCTTTCACCAGATAATGGCCTGCCTTCCCTCTCACTGCATGGTCTGTTGCCTCGGTCAGATATAAATCTGCTGATGCCTGCATCTTCCCAGAGCACACTCAGCTTAAAAAAAGATGAGCTCAGAATAAGGACTGATCCCTTCCCATGCCTCAGTGACAAGACCTACCGAACTCTTCCTCAGTCAAACTCATGTGTTTCTCATCCCAGAAAAATGCATGTTGTGGCCCAGTCTCAGAGAAAAGATTGGAAATAATTTCCACTCCTCTACTATGGAGAGTTCCCCATAATCATTTTCCAACAATGAAGAATTCTGAGGTTTAATTTCCACTTTCCCAGTGTTCTTACAGATTTGGAATTATTTCCATGTTCCCAACACAAGAATATTTTTAAGAAAAAAAGGCTCTATCTGGCACAGAAAAATCACTTCAAAGTCATTTAAGAAGAGAAAAATAGCACAAGAAAGTGAGATTGATAACAGTAAACTCCTAGTCTTGAAGATTAATTGAGGTCCTTCTCTTGTTGCATTGCCCCCACCCAGCCACATTCTAGAAAACACCCTATGGTTTTAAGAGCTATTGCCCTGGCCCCAGATAGCTCAATTGGTTGGAGCATCTTGGGAATATACCAAGATTGTGGATTCTACTAAGGCATATGTAAGAAGCAACCAATGAATGCATAAATAAATGGAACAATAGGCAATGTTTCTCTCTCTCTCTCTCTCTCTCTCTCTCTCTCTCTCTCTCTCTCTCTCTCTCAGACAGGAGAAGCCAGCCCTGATCAGCAGAGCCACAACTAACTGCAGATGCCAGAGGAACCCAGCTGAAGCAGAAAAATGACCACCTGAGACCACACTAGATTGTCAACCCATACAGCAATGATCTAAATAAATGATTGCTGTTTTAGGCGCTAAGATTTGAGGAGATTTTCAACATAGTAAAAGCTGTGTTGGGTGTCCCCAAAACATGTATACACATTTTAAGAGCTGATAACTCATTTAATTTTCACTCCGTTTCAGATTTAACTGATTTGAAATGATGGATGAAGCCAAACTGAGCTTTGAACAAAGAAAATTTATCCTAAAGTGTCACTAGATTTCTTTATGGGGATACATAAAAGATAAATGTATGGTATAAAACTGCAACAGTTGTCTAATTGAGGACACACAAATACCAAACAAAATGATTCTTGATATTTGTAATTCCATTGCTTGCAGTTATCCACAGTGCCTGCACCAAAACGGTCATCAGTTTGAAAACAGGCTTTGACAAAAAAAAAAAAAAGTTATTCATCTCTGTAGATTATTTTAAATTTTGAAAATAAACTGTATGTTGCCGAAACTGGTTTAGCTCAGTGGATAGAGCTTCGGCCTGCGGACTGAAGGGTCCCAGGTTCGATTCCGGTCAGGGGCATGTACCTGGGTTGCAGGCACATCCCCTGTAGGAGATGTGCGGGAGGCAGCTGATCAATGTTTCTCTCTCATCGATGTTTCTAACTATCTCTCTTCCTTCCTCTCTGTAAAAAAATCAATAAAATATATTTTAAATAAATAAATA
>NW_005367209.1:3006005-3037158 GCF_000412655.1 Myotis brandtii
GAGCCAGTTGTTAAACATTTACTGGGACAACACTGGACTCCTCTCATTGAGTCAACATTCTAACAGGGAAGCTCGACATTACATAACTGTACAAAGAATTTGATTCCAATTGTGAAGAAGTGTGGTGGCTAAGCAGGGAAGGGAGACCACACATATTCCAAGCAGAGAGGAAGTACTGTGAAGACCTCAAGCAGAAAGGAATACACTACATCTGACAATGGAAGAAGGCTAGTGTGGCGGAAGCACAAAAAGTGAGGGGCCAAGAGCTTGAAAGGGAAATGGAGGAGGTATGAAGAGAGACTTCCAGGGTTCAGATGGCGCAATTCTGTGAAGGGCGGTGCCATTATTAAGGCAGCAGGACCAGGTCAGAGGTGAAGGGAGAAAGAGAAGGATGCCAATCTTAGAAATGTTAGGTTTCAGGGATCTCAGGGACACTGGATGATGATGTAAAACTGGAAGCCACTGTGTCCAGATGGTAAATGAAGCTATAATTGAAGATGAGACTCTGGCGAGTGGAGAGAGACTGTAAGATATAGTTAGCAAAGTAAACTGAGTAGTTGGGGTGAAGGGAAAAAGTATCAGAGCAAAGAAGTCAAGAAAACAAAAAATGTTTCAGGGGAAATGGGGCAATTAACAATGTAAAATCTAATAAAAGATCAAGCACCAAGAGAGCTAAAAATGGCCAATATGGCTTTTTGGTGCCTTTAGAAAGAATAGTTTGGAGCAGCGATGGGTACAGGATTCTGGTTGATATGGATTGAGGAGTTGGTGGAAGGTATGAAGCGGGCAGAGAGTATAACCAGTAAAGATGTTTGCTATAAAAACAAAGGAGAAAGAAAGGAAAGCAGCCAGTTTGGGTCTAGAGAGGGTATAAGGTTTTCTTTCAAGAAGGGAGAGGCTTGTCATGGTTACTATTATTGCATGGATCTTATTAAAGGGAAATATTGATAACACAAGAAATAGATGAGATAAATGTCCATGTAAAAGTATTGAAAGTCAGAGTTCAAGGTCAAAGAGGTAGGGATGGCCTGGGAAAGCAGGAAGAGAGAGCAGCTAAAGACAAAGGTGGGCCTCTGGGCTGGTGGCAGAAAGTAGGTGGGGATGCCTGTCCTCCAGTGTCCTCTCTTTCCTCTAGAAATAGGAGGTCACATAAACTGCTAAGGTTGAGGCAACTGGAGATTTACAGAAGGAGAAGGTGCTAATGAATGAGTAACAGGAAAAGTCAATGAATTTGTATCCTGACAGGCCTGTAATCTTACAAGGGACACACAGCTTTGCTAAGTCTTGTTCATTTGACCAGCACTGACTGAGCAATTACTGTATATTAGCAGTGTATTAGAAATGCTAAACATGGGATAAAGATCTTGAATTCAAAGACTTCATCATCTAATGGGCAGTAAAATGAGTTAGACAAAATTAGCACAGGATTAAAAGTGCGAAGGTGAAGGAAACCTTGAGGTATGCTAGCCTGGCCAGGTTAAAAACAGCCTTCCAGGAAAATAAACTGCTACAGCTGCAGTTCCCCCAGTGGGAAGTAGGGGAAATCATCCAATTGATTAATTAATAAGATAGTATACACAAAGCACCTTGGCATGATGTTTACAACACAAAAGTTTATCAACACATTCAACTTTCCTTCCCTAGAAAGCTTCCTGGTACCACTCAGACTATTAGGCTAACATATAAAGTTGCCATAAATTTCTATTTTATGCACAAATTTTCACTTTCCCCCATGTTTCCCAGGACATAGTCTTCCCCAACGCTGGCCAGCACCCATTAAAACTATCCTTGATAGCTAAAGTCCAATGTAGAAAAATATATGAAACAACTAACAATAATGTCTTGCATAGGGAATTGTAGCCACTGCATACATAAAGATTTCACAAATTATATCCCTTCATTTACTTCTCTTTTATGTTTAGGGGCTAGATGCAGCAGGATCCTAGATATCTGAGTCATTGATTATTTTTTCAATAAATAAATGTTCAGTGTATCAGTTAGCAATCTGGATCCCAAAGGGACAACACTGCATCTTAAAACAGCTTCGACAATGATGTGAACTGATTAGCTCATTAATTGAAGTGGCCTGATCTGGCATCTCAAATGATGTCACCAAGGACTTGGTTTGCCCTGGTTTATCTTCTGCAGGGTTAACCTAATCATTAGGCTCCCAAAGTGGTATCTGAATCCCAACATCTTCACTGATGGGAGAAAAATAAAATCAGGTCCATATAACATCCTTGCAACTCATGTTCCAGCAAATGAGAGAAAGGGTCTTTGGCTATAAGTCAAGGACACTTTCCCTCATTTTATTTTTCATTGGCTCTGAATAGACCATTGTTGATCCAATCTCTAAGCAATGACATCCAAACATCTTTCAGTGATAGAAATGTCCTTTAACTGTACCTGTCCACAGATGGCTACTGAGCACTTGAAATGCAGCTAATGTGGCTGAGAAAATATTTTTTTAATTAAAATTTGAATGTAAAAGTCAATATGTGTCTAGAGCAGTGGTCGGCAAACTGCGGCTCGGCAAACTGCGGCTCGCGAGCCACATGCAGCTCTTTGGCCCCTTGAGTGTGGCTCTTCCACAAAATACCGGCTCTTCCACAAAATACCGACTTCTGCGCATGGGCCACGAAGTTTCAATCGCACTGTACGTGGGCGCCTGCACGTGGTATTTTGTGGAAGAGCCACACTCAAGGGGCCAAAGAGCTGCATGTGGCTCGCGAGCCGCAGTTTGCCGAGCCGCAGTTTGCCGACCACTGCTCTAGACACATATGGCTCGAGAGCCACCGTTTGCCGACCACGGGCTAGAGGCTACTGGTTGGTCAAACTACTCAGTGCCCACTGCCTTGAACTGGGGATAAAGTTAATCCCATTCAAAAAAAAAAAGTTAATCCCATTCATTCCCCAAAAGAAGTCATTCTGCCTGGTGTTCCAGACCCACCATTTTTATTTCCCAGAGATTAACAGCCCAATTCAGCATGAAAGCTTTTGCCAGGGGGTCATTTTTATAAATCTTACCTAGCACAATGCCACATGAAAGTCACGCTGGAATAATAGCCATTTAAAGCTCAGAGTGACCTAGGGGCGCACATACTTCAGATGCATATTTCACAGAGACGAAATGGGCTTGGAGCATCAATTATTTGCTTATGGCTTTTATGACCAGGGCCTGGATACGCTGACCTTCAACCACTTTTCCACTGCGAAGTTCAGTCTTTATGCCACAGCATTCAATAAGCCCAATGTGACAGAACCAATTTCATTCCACACGAAGCTTCAGAATGATTAGCTTATTGAAGCTTCTAGTAAAGGATTTTACCAGAGAGACCCAATATTTTACCCTCAAAAGTCTAAATGAGACAAATAGGTCATGTAAATGAGATGAGGTAAGCTGGCCTGGTGGGGAATGTGGCGGATGGGTACCACATGCCCTGTCTAAAGCAGGCAGCCAAATGTGACCAGAAGGCTATGTCCACCAGTGTTGCCATGCCTTCTGATTTTCCGAGGAATCCACATTTGTATATGAACTCCCCAGATTTTTAAATGCTGGCCACTCGAGCTTATATTGTAAGTTGTTATGTAGGCTAAGCAAGATCTGTCTGCGAAAGGGTTTCCAGGGGTGGGCAAACTTTTTGACTCGAGGGCCACTGAGCTTATATTGTAAGTTGTTATGCAGGCTAAGCAAGATCTGTCTGCGAAAGGGTTTGGCCTCTAGTCTGCACCATGTGGTATAGAGTTATAAAGTCTGACCTGAAAATTAAAGCCTCAGAGTAGTTGCTGATACGGTCTTTTTTTTTTTAGTTTTATTCAGCCGGATCCGGCCCGTGGGCCGTAGTTTGCCCACAGCTGGTTTAGCCTCTAGTCTGCACCGTGTGGTATAGAGTTATAGAGTCTGACCTGAAAATTAAAGCCTCAGAGTAGTTGCTGGTGCTGGTGCCCATGTGTGCCCAGGATGCCAACTGACAGCTTCCAATTGCAACCAGGGCTGAAGGCTTTCTCATCCTACTGGTCTGGAGCCCCTCAACCACTGCGGGGCTGGCAGATGTGCTAAGGACCTAACAGCCCTGGAGAGAGCTGCCCTCCAACACTGACAGGCGGGACCTTGTGGGTAAATACCACAGTGCTCTCGCCCTCAGTTGGGATAATTCTGAGCTATGTTTCACGCTGGTCTCCCAGGGCTCCCAGTAGGATGGAACTTCCATTGCCCAGAGCATAAGCCATTGGATAATTCGCACTGTACTGGCTGCATTTCCCTTGCCTGTCTTGCTTCCCCACTGCCCTGTCCACGCTTCCTGGAGTCACCTTCCAAATAAGCTCCTTGAGTTTGAATCCTCGCCCTGGGGTCAGCTGCTGGCAGAATCCATCCTACAAACACCATCAACCTGAAACCGCTTTAGTATTTTGTCCGTTTTGTTTTGTATTGTTTCCCTCCAGTAAGGCATGAAATATGTCAGGGCTACACTACATAAAAGATTCACATCATCTAAAGTCCCAGCTACTCTGGCATTCTGATGGCTCAATATTCACAACATAGTGCTGAGACGGCCGCCCTCGCCATGATGAAGCCATGCTACAGAAACAAATGTTTATCTAAAAATAGAATCCATTATGATACCAGCATGACAGTTAATTTCTTAGCATAGCAACTAGTTCTGGCCCATAAAACTTTCATTGAGGCATTCACTTCCAGCAGGTGCACTGCTCACCACGCTGCACGGCGATTTCCGGGCCCTGGAGCCTCAGTGGGGGGTGCTGCACAGTGACAAAGAAATCTCATGCAAAAGCACTCTCCTCACAGGGCACTCTCCCTATAGAAGACAGGATTGAAAACCGAAAATTCTAATGGGACAAACGTGAATTTTACTATTTTCATATGTATTGCGTAGAGTGATTATAACCAGCTTCCTGTCGCGCCTGTATGGGATCTGGCTCGTTCTCATTTCCCTGTGGTTTATGTGTTAATAAAGGAAGGATTCCTACAAATTAATAAGAAATGAGATGTTGTCATTTAGCAAGATGATAATCTGCTTCTGTATTCATAATACAAATTTAAGATATCAAATAAAATTATATAAAATTGTCTCTAAAACCACATTTGCTTATTCAACAACAACGCAGCTCATTTAATTAAATATGGAATTCAAATAGCAACTTCGTCTAATTGAGGATCTAGAAAAACATAAACATAGAGGTTAGTAAACAGGCCTTGAATGCTGAGGACATGTTCAGTGAGGATATAACAAAGAGCTAATATGCGGAACATTCAGGGAACAGAAATTAAATACATTTTCATTAACTGAATTTAACAAAAGTATCTATTTTGATTCAATCTTAGACATTGAGAATCTTCCTTAAAAAGCTAGCAATTTCCTGCCTTTCTACATCCAGTATAGGGACTATTATTTATCGTAGCCAGATAATTCAGCATCTTGCTGGACCTCTGGGTGCTCAAGCTGAGAATTACTCCTGATAGAAATGAGGCCACAAACAGGAAAGGCAGAGTGAGCACATCCTCTCAGGAAGTTTACTGAATTAATTTGTGATGTCAGCTTGCTTTCTATTAGTGTTCACCTTGGCTGCACATTAGAATCCAATGAGAGAAGCTTTCAAAAAAAAGTCCAAGGTCCTGACCACACCACAGAGCAATTAAATCTGACTCCCCCGGGGCTGGGCCCAGGCACGAGCACTGTTTTAAGCTCTCCAGGTGATCTCAATGTGCAGCCCAAGCTGAGAATTACTGCACACTGCTTGCCTCTTCCTCACAAAAGTAATGTCGACAGGTTTCTTTTCAGAAAACTCGCAGGGAAATAACTCGCAGGGAAATTTAACTTTACACATCAAACGGGTTCTTTAAAAAGCAAAAGGTGAAGAACCAGGACACTCAGCCAGACTGCCTGGGTTCTACTCCTGCCTCTGATATTAACCAACTGGCTGACCAGGATTCATTACTTCTATGTGCACGTCAATGTGCTCACCTGTGAATGTGGATAACAGCCCTGTCCTCATCGGCTTATGGAAGTGATTATGTGAGTGAGTGAGTGAGTGAGTGAGTGAGTGAGTACATATGTATTAGAACAGTGCCTGGCATGCAGAAAACACCATATGTGTATTTGCTATTATTGGTGATGATGTTAATAATAAAAACAATAATTTAAAGGTATGTGCAAATTGAATTAGAGCATGTTCAAAGTTTGTGTTTTTCCCTTTTTAATTTTAAACAATAATAAAATATGAAAAATGGACTAATCTTTTTGTTACTTTTTTATTGTGATAAAAGTGTAAATTACTCACCTGTCCATCCAATTTTTTTGTTTATAAAAGCTTTGTTTTTTATTTTTGTTTTTAAATATTGTTATGTAATTTTAAACAATAATAAAATATGAAAAATGGACTAGTCTTTTTTTACTTTTTTATTGTGATAAAAGTGTAAATTACTCAACTGTCCACCCAATTTTTTTGTTTGTATAAGCTTTGTTTTTTATTTTTGTTTTTAAATATTGTTATTTTTTCAATATAGTTGACATACAATATTATATTGGTTTCAGGTGTACAACCCAGTGATTAGACATTTATACAAAGTAATCAACCCAATAAATCTAGTACCCATCTGACACCATCCACAGTTATTACAATAATATTAACTATATTCCCTATGCTGTACTTTACATCCGTGACTGTTTTTACAACTGGAAATTTGTACTAACCAGAAGAGAAAAAGGGACTTATCTTGCTGATTAAATATAGAAAGAGCTTGACAAAGACCCCATCAGTAGGGTCAAACAATCTTGGATTGGCAAGAAAAGGAACTGAAGAAAAAAACAAACATGCTCACTCTATCTACATCTGTAATTCAAACAAAGGAGCATGACATTGTGTCAATACCAAGTATCTGGGAATTTTATTCACAACAAAGCAATTGGGTTTTCCACATAACAGGAAATCAAATTATGAACAATGGCAAAATGTGTTTCCTGGACACACTCCTCCAATCCACTGTCTCAAACTAAATTTTGTATCAAAGGTACAAATATCCCATTATGACAGCTCCATAGCATGGAAAGCATTTAATATAATTTCTCCCATAAAACTGGAAATAGCTAAATGTAAGCACCTCAAAAAACTGAGGCATAATTTTGTAATTAAATTACACGGGGGTGAGTAGGTTTACAGTTGTTCCTATGAAAAAAAGACATGTTCTTATGGAAAAAGACTATTACAACAGCTTTAACTCTGTGTTGTGCATGCTCATAACTATAAACCTACTTTTGCCCAATCTATATTAGCAGTAATCGATTCTGAATTAAAGCCAGGGTATTATACATTTCTCAGCTCTGCTTACAATGTATTCATATGAGCTTTGCTGTTGTTCTTCACATGGTGAAGTGCTGTGATGATGACATGAAAATCGTATCAATGCACTTATACCCTATAAATTATTCCAAAGAAACTGCAATGATGCCATTTCATAATACATTCCAAAAGGATACACTTCAGTAAAAAATTCTACTAAAAAACCATGAATCCCAACCTCCAAGAAGAACTTGTGAAAGATTTCACTTTAATAACATTCCTTGTTATGCTGCATCTATGTAACCTAAGCAATCGTAACATTTGGTTTTCCTACAAGAGCTGGAGTTTTCAGGCAAAAACTTTGGGGCCTATGCCAGTGAAAAGAAGGTCGGGTTAAGAATAAATGGAGCTTAAACGGTAAGTGGATTTGATGAGGAAAGATTTGTTGCTCAGCAATTTGACAGACTACAGACCATCTCAGTTACACAACAAAACACTAAAAGTTTAATCTCTAAGGATCTGGTACCTGTGAAGGAGAAGGATGACAATATGGCTGTGATAACCCTGAAGTGTTATCTTAGGAAAAAAGACACAGACAACAAAGGTAGAGTCCAATTCTTCCTGTGAATAATGTCATTTTCTCCTCCAAGACCTTTAAATCATTTTACAGGTTATTCTAAAAGATTCTTCAAATTCCCAAGGGTCCAAAAAACTTTCACCTATGATGGAGTATTTAATAGAGAGTTATCCTAAGAAGAAAAGTCTTCTAAATAATAAATCCCTTCTTTTGCCTTCCATGGCTCTGTTCCCAAAATATTAGGAAAAACATAAAGATCATATCTGCCCAAACAGACCTAAGTTTCAATGCTTTAGATCAAAGCGCAGGCTACATAGAAAACAAGTCACTATTACCTTAAGAAGAAAAAAATAGGTTTAAAAGTATACGCAAACAGATGGTCAGTTAGCTTTCAAAACAGCACATCTGTGGTCCCTAACAATTAGCTAGGGACTAATTGTTTAGTCAGAGACAAATTGTTTATTACATACCAATAATAAAAGCCACCTCAATGGACCGTGAGGGCATTATGCTAGGTGAAATATGCCAGACGGAGAAAAAAAAATCTACTTATGGAAACAGAAAATATAAAAGTAGAAAAGTGGTTGCCAGAAACAGGAATGAGTGCAGGGGATTGCAGTTTTGGTAAAAGGATACAAACTTTGTTATAAGATGAATAAGGTCTGAGAATCTAAGGGTATAACATGGTGTCTATAACTGATAACACATTATTATATGTTCTCACACAAAAACAATAATAAATATGTGAGGTGATGGATGTGTTAACTAGACAAGGAGAGGGGAATCCTTTCACAATGTATAGCCAAATCAAATCTGTACACTTTAAATATCTTATAGTTTTATTTGTCAATTAAATCTCAATACACATGAAATTTTAAAAATTTAAATTAAATTATCAATTTTTAAAGCCACCACAAAGGGCTGAGAGTTTACAAATTGCCAGACTAGACACTTTATGTATCACATTTAGCAACAAGTCTAAAGAGTAATTCCTCACTTTACTGATGATGAAACCGAAGCTTACACTGTTGAAGAGATTCTCCAGGTTCCAGTACCTCTTACTAAGGAATCCTTCTAATACCCTCAATTGAGGGACATCTGTATTAACTTGTCAAGCATTAAGTACCTACACATGGACTCTAGTAAAATTCATTTATTTTAAAAGTTGTTTCAGGATAAATCGGGAGTGGGGAGTCAAGACCGGAAGGGAAGGAAACCCATAAAAGGTATGTTTTCAAGCCAGTTACCACTTTTCCCACTAGAGAGAGCTAGGAAAAGACATAACCCATGTACTTTTGAATTTTCCCACCCAAGAGGTGAGGGAGCTGTGGTATTTACTCATCAAACTCCTTGAGTCAGGTTGGGTGTTAATTTCCAGGAACTTCCCAGTATAGATGTGGGCGGCAAAATGAGCTCCAAGTGGCCTAGAAAAGCACAGGAATGAATGCTGGCCACTAGGTTCCTACTTATGGCCTCTGGAGTACCAGAGACTTCAGTGTGGATTGCATGCTATGTCTGCTCTAGCTATTAATTTCTTCAAAGACTCAGGGAGGGGAAAGGAAAAGAGTTAGGTCTTAGATGCTACTGGTTAGTTGGCAATGATTGGTGTATGTTGCAAGCCAAGCAACAATCCCAGTTCTCCAAAAGCAGTCCTCACATGCGTTTTGCTTTTTTCTAAGGTAATTTTAGTTATCATTTTACGCTTTCAGGGAAGCTACCAAATAAAAATGAATAGAGTTCATCTTTTTATAACCCCACCATTACACTCAAGCGACTGTTCAGTGCCTTACCCCATTCACCACACACTACGAATGTCAACATTGATGTTTTGGGGATCTACTAAAGAAGAGTGTCCAGAAGAGGAAGCACCATTGTTAAACAATGATTAATGGAAGGGGTGGTGCCAGGTGGTTCTTTAGGGAAGCCAGAAGAATTGTCTCATAGGATATTCCTAGATTTTCCCATAGAAGTATATAATGCTTTATTCAGAATATTATTGAACTCTGGACTCCTATGCTGAAATATGTCAGGATGGCTTATGTAAATTTTCATTTTTAAACTCTGCTTTTGAACTCTATAAAAAAAAATGCAGGCATAACAGAAGGCAGTCAATAGTCGCTATTAATAGAAACTTAGTCATTGCTCTGTACAAGGATCCCAAATGGTGTCTCATGTCAAAGCACAGGCCAGAACAAGATGGCAGACGCAGCAGATGGTAGAGCCCATGGCACCTGTCCTGATTTCCCAGAAATGACGGAATATGCAGGTGTAAATTGAGGTCTACAAGCTATAATCATGGGTAAACAGAAAGGGTTGCACTTGTTGAATCAAAAAGTATGAAAGGCAGAAGATAAATGGAATCAAAATGAAATAGGAAATGACATCAGTGCTCAAAGGCATTAAGACATAGGAGCGAACCTATGGGCCAGCAGACCAAGTGGTGCAGGTGTCAGCATTAAGAGCGAGATGGGAGCATAACTGAGGTCAACCTGCCATCCCAGCTCCTATGTCCCATACCCACCACACCCTGAGCTAGAAGAAAGACACAGGAGAGGGTGCTATCATAGCTGGATCTAACCAGAAAGAAGGGAGCCACCAGCCACAGGGCTACCCATTTAAAGAAATCAAATTTAGAGCCTCACCTCAGAACAGTCCCCCAAATACACTATGTGATTGCCATTGTCTGAATGTTTGCCCACCACCCCCATTCATATGCTGAAAACCTAATGCCCAAGGATGGCATTAAGAGGTGGGGCTTTGAGGAGGTGATTGGGTCCCGAGGGGAGAGTCCTTACCAATGGAAATAGTGCCTTTACAAAAGCGTCTCCTGAGAGATTCCTAACCCCTCCCACCAGGTGAGGATGCAAGGAGAGGTCTGCACCAGAAGATGGCCCTCACTGGACCCTACTGGCACTCTGCTCTTGGACTTGCAGCCTCCAGAACTGTGAGAAATAAGCATCTGTTGTTTATAAGCTACCCAGTCTGTAGTATTTTGTTATAACAGCCCAAATGGGTTAAGTTAATTATACATGGATTAAAAGCCCAAATTAATAATAATATAATGGGGATGATGCATAAGAAAGGCCTAAATAAAGCAAAAAGGGAAAAAGGTTAAAATGTGGATATATCAAAGTTGAAAATGTCAAGACATCTTTTGTCATGCCTAAGTGAAAAGTTAAGAAATTCAAAGACAAGCCACAGACAGGAAGAAAGTATTTGCAACATTTATAACAGCTGAAGGAATAGCTTCTAGAATACAGAGAGAACTCTCAGCACAGGCAAGGGATATAGTAAGTAATTCATATAAGAAAAAAGAGAAATGGCCCACAAATGTATGAAAACATACACAGCTTACTAGCAAATCAGGCAATAGTAAATTAAAACAGAGGTACAACGGGTGTAGCAGATTGGCAAAAATTAAAATGATTCTTCATAGCATTGATGGGATTTAAGGAAACAGTTCCTCTCACATAAGACTGGCAGGATTATAAAATGACACAACTATGAAATAAAATTTAGGATACGTAGAGCCTTCAATCAGCAATTGTACTTCTGAGAATTTACCTCCGGGAAACCCTGGCCCACATACCCAGAGAGGGGTACCCAGGGCTGGGTGTTCTTATAGGATTGTTATCTACAGCCCCAAATTAGAAACAAACACCAACACTCCAACAATGAGAAATGTTTTCTGTTAAATAGACGTTAGTAACCCATCCCATGGTATATGATAGAGCAATTTAAAAGAATGGGGTAGATACACATGTACTTACATGAACAGTTCTCTAAGACATCTGTAAAGTGAAAAGCAAGTTTGTGGACACAAGTAGAACAAAATGAAATAGTTCCACAGTTAATGCATGTACAGCTTCATGTAAAAGACCCCTGGAAAGAGAGCATGAAGCTGTTTACCAGTATTGACTGTGGAGAGAGGACTAGGGTTGGGGTCAACGGTGGGCAGGGTGAAGGACATACAGACTGCTTTACTCTCTAGCACAAAGAACATGTTTGTATATTACCTGCAAAACTGAAAACCAATAAAATCTGTAACAAGAAAAAGAGAGAGGAAGTAGCTGGAGTCGTTCATTTAAAGTGTGTATTGTTCCTCCCATTTCTCTTTAATTTAATGATGTGTTCTGCCCCTCCCAGAACTCCTGCTTTAGGGATACAAGGAAGAGTTTACTCAACTATATTGAACTTCCTGGATCTGAACTACACTACGTAGTGACTAGTTTTATTTTTACACCAACCTTGGCACCGAAGCAGGGCATCGAGTTGCAAGGCAAAGGTCTACTTTGTTTTGTATTCTAGCAGGATAGGTTTTTATTAGCTCTTTAACATTGACCCCTTTCTTTCCTTCTCCAGCTTGTCTTCCAAAATTGTGATGCAGATTCTCCTTGTGGGTCACATGGTTGTGATGGCTGACCCTTCTTGTGTTGGTTTCTGGTCCCAATATGGATGGCACAGCTCCAAAAAAAAGGCACAGCCTAATAAGTGCCCGGGCTGGGCGGGAGCCCCTTCTCACCCAGGGTTACAAATAAACTGATCCCCTTCACATAATACACATGGACACAAGAAAAAAAACACCAGGCTTAAAACATCACATTCAGAAACTCATTCTTGCTTACTACAGTCAATAAGATTTACAGAGCTAACAATAAAAAAGGAAAGAATAATGAAAATTAAGTGTATAGTGGGAACAAAGTATAAGCAGGTATCCCGTAAGATGGTGTGCGTATTTATCTGCTTCTACCCATCCCAAACATGCTCTCAATGTTTCACCAAAGGTACCTAAAAATCAATGGCTAGCTCTGGCTTTGAATCCCTAAATCTATCATCTGAGCTGCCTGTCTTCTTTGCCACCGATCATTTGTAGGGTGACAAACCAAAGGAGGGGGTTAGGGAAAGGAGCATGTCATTGTCCCTGAGGATGAAATCAGTGGCTTATAATGAATGGGTGGCTCTACTCAATGGTATAAGGCAGCCATGATGGGAGAGAGGACGTGGGTAAGATACTGTGTAAAATGTTCGGATTTTCCTCCAGTGCTATAACAAGAAAGATCTTGTAACAATATGCTTTACCAAGAGCTTCTTAAAGCCACTCAGCTCGCCTCCCAGCAGACTAGGCATCCAGTGTTTACTAATCAAAGCATTTCAGTACAGGCTTCATGGACAAAGGGGAAAGGCTTTGGGAAGAAGCCAGAAGGGAGGTATAATACGCTAAGTACCAGTACAAGCTTCCAAATGAATGGAGAACACAGTGTGTAAAATGAAGAGCTAGCCTGGCCGGCATGGCTCCGTGGTTGCGCATCAACCTATGAATCAAGAGGTCACAGTTCCATTCCCAGTCAGGGCACATGCCTGGGTTGTTTGGCTCAATCCCCAGTGTGGGGTGTGTAGGAGGCAGCTGATCATTGATTCTCTCTCATCATTGATGTTTCTCTCTCTCTCTCTCTCCTTTCCTCTCTGAAATCAATAAAAATATATTTAAAAATAATAAAATAAAATCAAGGGATGAACTTCAAACCTCTTTTTTTCTCTGATATATCATCCCTACAATACACGTGAGAGATTCACATCACTAGCAGTAATTGTCAGCAAAAAGTATTTTAAAGAAAGTGGGCCTCTAAATAACATGGTGATTGTACCATTCAACTTCTAATGATCTTATGCAAAATACATGGACTGAAAGCTTGGCATGCCATCATCTGTAAGCACCACTTCTTTCTTCTAGCATCCATTTACTCTGCGCCACTCAGAGGAGTTCATCTCTAGAAGGGGATGTAGCACGCCTCTGGTTTCAGGGCTGGGCTTAAAGCAGAAGAACATGGTAACCTTGGAAGCATGGAAAGATTAATTTTTGTTCTTAAATCCTCTCATTTTGGGGTTAGTGATATATGATCACCGACAAAAAAAAAATAAACCTCCAACCTCTAATATAGATGACTGAAGGATGACTTGGGTACTTAAAAAGTAAAAAATAAAATTTGCCATCTCTTGGCTAGAACTACAAGATTAATATCCATGAAAAGAAAGGCAATAAATAGATAAAGGAAATTGCTACCTCATTATTTGTTTTCATTGGTCATAAACAGTACGGCAACCAAGAAAAAAAAAGGTTAGTAGATAAAAGTGAAAGAAATGTCCCTACATATGAAAATAAGTGTGAGTCAAAATACAGGAACAATAGAAATGCATCAAAGAGACTTAGGCCATAAAACCTTTCTCTTTCTTAAGCAAAGAAATATTTATGATTGGTCTTAGAGGGCAGCTTAGCTGACTTGCCATGAATTATTTAAAAATCCCAAATACCTTCCATTGCTTTTATAGAAGCTTGATTTACCAGTTGAAAAATCAAACTGACAGTTTAGCCTCTCATACAAATACCCAAACTTTTAAAATGCTCTAGGCATTATAAACATATCTTTCATGAATACAGTTTCAACACTCCTAAAAATAACCTTTAGGAGGAAAAAGAAAAACACAACTCTTTCAAGCCATTGTTTTATACATAACAGCAGGAAACCAAACAGCACGTCAAAGCCAACGTGATTAACACACTCAGTAATAAGCGTGAACATTAAATAGGAAATCTTACTCAAATACATTTTTTGACATTAGCTTGGGGTCTATGACTTAGCCCCCCAACATCTGTGGCCACAGATGATTCCAGGGAACCCATACTCAAAAGGAAACTGCAGGGCCACCAGGCTAAAATCTGCCTTAGGATGATAGTTAAAAAGGCCATTTCAGGACTGGCCTTGGAGACCAGCACCCTAAGAGTTTCACCCAGACTCAGCCCTGACCCCAAACACACCACAGCACAGGGCCAGTTTCCATACTGCTGCTCACAGGTGAAATCCAGGTTGTCCAGAAAGCAGAAGGTGAGACAGACAAACTATGGGTATAAGGACCTAATGTAAGGATGTGAAAAGGCTCATAGCAGCTCATAATTTGGTGCCCGGTACGCTATTGGGGTCAATATGTATTTAGCACTCTCCATAAAGCTGATCCCATCTCCAAATATCAGAATTTAGAGAGCCAAAATATCCTACGATCTATGGTCTCCTAGGTTCAAGTACAGAACCATAGCATCGTCTCTTGAAATAATAACCACTTTCTATGAATATTCTGGTCTAACTGCCCATTAAACGCCAAGTAAATATTATAATCTCCAGACACTCCACTTTTAATAATTCAATATGAAATCATCTCAATTGGTTTCATAATAAATGAGATTTTAAATTTATGATATGGTGAACAGAAAGCTAATGTGGGAAGAAATTCCTGAAAAATTAAACAGGTAGGCTAAAGGAATCTTATTCTTGGTTTTCTGAACAAATGATCAAGGCCACATTCCGCTGAGGCTAGGAGAACCCTTAATAAGCAGCAAAGAAGAGAGGGAAGAGAAAGAAAAAGCCGAAGTTATAGACACTAAGATCAAAAGTGTTTTCTCATCATTTTTCTTCATTCTTTATGGGTAGAGTTGGAGAAGGGACTTAAATCAGTAATATTGGCTAATTTTCTTCTACAACAAATGTAATTCACATTCCCATGTTCTTTTCCTGAAAACTACCAATTGTTCTAGGATTTAGAACATCTAATATGTCAGACTAGAGTCCTTGGAAAATCCTAAAATATTTCGATACTAGATATACTTTTGAAGTAGAATCTTTAAATAAGTTACAAGGGTCATCTATGAAATAGGTATACTTATGCAGATAAAAGAAATACCTTGCGAATCAGCAACCAACTGGATAATGTAAGAAAGACAAATATTACTTCTTACCTTGTTTTGATCTGTCCAGTAAAAGAAAAATCCCTGAGGGTCAGACCTCAAAATAATTGGAGTGACAGCAGTGGAGTCCTAGAAATGTAAGAAAATACATGTATATCAATATATATGCCTGTAGAAAATCCTACCCAGAAGTTACTCACAAGGTAATAATTATTAAGAGTTTCTCCAAGGTCATCAATTATTAATAAAAATTTCAAAAAAAAATAGACATGACATCTTTAATGTCATAGAATGATTAGTTACATAACTGAGGTACTAGTACTTTAGTAATGATCGGAATATTTGGATATTACGTGTAAAGGAAAAGTCCAGTAATGCATATGTTTATTTATTAAGACAGATTTTTTTTAAGGCATTGGTATGTTTTCTATTAAAAAGCTGCACAGACTGACAGATCTTAAGGGAGGGGGGTGGGGGGACAGGTAGAGAATGTCCAAAGAACTTATATGTATATATGCATAATTCATGGATACAGACAACAGTGTGGTAAAGGCTTGGGGTAGGGCTGGAACCAAGAGGAGCTGGGCAGTGGGAGGGAAATGGGGGACATCTGTAATACCCTCAACAATAAAAATAAATAATTTTTTAAAAAGCTATATTTAGTTTTCCAAATAATTTTAACACTACATATCATTATCTATATATATAAAAGCCTAAGCGATCAGCCAACCTTTCGACTGTTCGACCGGTATCTATGACGTGCACTGACCACCAGGGGGCAGATGCTTAACGCACAGGCATGGACACATGGAACAGACTAATGAATCTCAGAGGGATAAGGGGAGAGGGAGGGCAGGAAGAGATTAACCAAAGATCTTATATGCATACTAGAGGCCCAGTGCAAGGATTTGTGCAGCGGTGGGGTCCTTTGGCCTGGCCTGTGGGGATCAGGCCGAAACTGGCAGTCTGACATCTGCCAAGGGGTCCCAGATTGCGAGAGGGTACAGGCAAGATCAAGGGAAACCCACTGGTGCATGAATCCATGCACTGGGCCTCTAGTATATTTTATATGAATACAATTAATTAAAATCAATGCTTAAGATCATATTTTAAAATACATTTGTATTGTAAAACTATTTTTAATTGTGGTCAAGAGAGTAAACATAGCATTTGGGCATTGCCGTTTCCAAGATAACAGTTAATAAGGCCATCTTCTACATATTCATAAGGTTATACACAAAATTGTTATAAATCTAAATTTGCCATGATAAAAGAAAACATCACAGACAAATGTAAAGCATGCATATTGTAAAGCAAAATCTGCATGCTCTGTAATTATAATATTAAACATTTCTAAAATCTGTGTTCTTTCCTTTTGGCAATTTTCAGAAAGGCATACCATCTGCACAAGAAAACACATGTCATTGGATATGGATTTTTATACTGAAATACTTAGGCCTTTGCAGGAACTGCATTTTTTAAAAGAGACATAAATTACCAGTTTATTTCAAATTTTTGCATATGCATTATAACTGTGATATGTCATATTCTTTATCTGATCAAAAGGACTTGTAATGAAAATTAGAACATGCAGAGATAATTTGGGAATTTGGGATTCTTTTCCAGGTGGGAAAAATACATTGATGGTTTTGGTCCAAATGGTAAATTTTATTGGAAGAGCCAGGTTATAGAGGCTCTGGGGTTCAAATTTCTGCCGGTCCCATCTTGGTGCCCCATTCTACACAACCACAACTGAAAAGAAAATGAGATGATAATAATAATACCCACCTCAGAATGGTTTTGTGAGAATTAAATAGGATAATTTGGGTAAAGCACCTGGAACAATGTTTGGTAGATAAAAATGTGTACTATGGTTATAGGGAACTATGTTTACAAACTGATTTATTAAAAATATATTAAATGAAAGTTTATCATGGCATTCCTTTTTTACTTTGACAGACATATATGACATAAAACTTACCATTTTAAAATGTCAAGTTTAGTAGCATTAACTGCATTCATCACTACCACCCCCATCTCCAGAAATTTCATCTTCCCAAACTGAAACTCCATACTTCTCAAACACTAACTCTCCATTCCCTCCTCCCCACCCCACACCCCACCCTGCCCCTGGCAATCACCATTCTATGTCCTATCTCTATGAATTTGACTACTTTCCGTGCCTCAAATAAGTTGAATCATACAATATTTGTCCTTTTGTGTCTGGCTGATTTCACTTAGTATAATGTGTTCAAGGTTCATCCATGTTGTAGCACGAGTCAGAAGTCCCCTCTATTTTAAGGCTGAATAATATTCTATTGTATGCATATATCACATTTTGTTTACCCATTCATTCATCAATGGATATTTTTGTCTCCACCTTTGGGCTATTGCAAATAATGCTGCTGTGAACATGGGTCTACAAATATCAGTTTGTGTCCTTGCTTTCAACTGTTTTCAGTATATATCTAGAGCAGGAGCATATGATAGTTCTATATTTAATTTTTTAAGGAAATGCCATTCTGTTTTATCCTGATATTCTTAAAATTCACTTTTTACATGCAGTTTGAAATATATCTTTTACAAGGATTGTGCTGTTGCATAGAACTTCACCTGGAATTTTAAAATTTCAAAATTACTTTTAAATAACCAAAAAGACATTTTGGAAACAAATTTGATATTATAATGAAAGAATAATTTTTAAACTATTTTCAGTTTCTCCTATGAGATTACCCATTAAGAGTTTAGAGCAATATTTCCAATAAATCATAGCAATATTATCACTTCTGTTTCATCATCTGCACTTGTAGATTCAGGCAAAATATGTTTCCAACAGGCTGCACACAGCACACATCCCCACTTCCAGGTGAATCTGGGATTCACCAGGAAGCGTAACTTATTCTCGGGTCACTTCCTTTTCTTATCAGTGTCTGACAAGATTCTAATCAAAATCTTGGTGACAACTCACTGCAGGAATCAGACAATCACATATTAAAATTAGGAGAGTAAAACTACTCAAAATTTCTGGAACATCATAGGCTGCCTCGCTGTTTCAGATACTGTTATTTTTAAGTTATTCCTTGTCCTCCTTCAAAATTAAAGCTCCTTTGTTCAATATTTTCTTGACCCCACTCTTCCGGCCACAGATCCTCTGTAAATGATCATTTATCTCGGCTCCCTGCCTGCTTCCTCCATAATCACCTCTAACATTCCAAGATCAGCTGGAACTTGGCATTCTTACCATGCAAGGCCGGATTTGACACAGAAATACACGAATATCCATTTTCAATGCCACCTGCTTTTTTCCCCACCTCCCACATAGCTGCAAGTTTCTATATTCTCCCCAGACCAAAGTAGCCACTCAATCCAGATCTCAATTATTCTTAATTGTCACAACATGTGCTCTAGTTTGGAGCTTGAAATACTTCATTTCCCAGGTAACTGCAGATGGATTAGGACTCTTGCAACATTTTACTGCAGAAAATGGAGACAACTTTCAGACGATCCATTGTTCACTTTCTCTCTCTCTGTCAATACCTCTGAGACGTATGTTCCATTACATGGTGGTTTTCAAACTTGTGAAAGCATCAGATTTTACCAGGAGGGTTTGTTAGAACACAGATTGCCGGGCCCTTCTCCCAGGGTTTCTCATTTAACAGGTCTGGGAAGGAGCCTGAGAATCTGCATCTCGAATAAGCTCTCAGTGCTGCGACTGCTACGCTGGTCCAGGGACTACTCTTTGAGATCCATTGGCCGACGCCTACAATGGGGTGAGGCTTTGGATCAGGAACACTGTGAGGTGGCGGCCTGTGGAGCACAGTGAGCTTAAAATGTAAGCAAATACATGTAAATGCACAGACTCTAACAAAGAAGGCAACTTTCATTTGCTTATTTAAAGTAATAAGATATTTTTCCAATAAACATCCACCTTGAAAAAGAGAACACTAATATGTATATACCTGTTTTAAGTTAGTAATAGTGGATGATGTATGTCCATTTACTCCTCTCTATTTGAAAGAAACCATTTTACTCTCATTCCTATCTCATCAATAGTGAAGACTAATATAATGATATAAAAGGTTTTGCAGTGTGCTGTTTTGCAACTTACATGAATTCCCCAAAAGGTCTTTAGGGCAAAGAAAAAGGACAGTCAAGGAACAAAGTAAAGGACTGCTACAAAACCCCAACATCCACAAGAAAGAGAAACATTTCAGCAAAAGAAAGAGTCATTGAAATCAACATTAACATTACAAAGACCTATCATTACCATGGTTTCCTCATCAATGTGCTGTCATGAATCAATTGTATATTCGAATGTAAAGTTATATGAAATTATATATCAAAAAAGATGAACTGTAAAACTAAATAAAATAAATCCCTTTAAAACAGGATATAAAAAGCAGGCAGAGGATTTGAAGATGGCAACGTAGGTAAAAGCCTGTACTCACCACATCCCACAACCACATCAAAATTACAAATAAAATACAGAATCATCATCTAGAACCGCTGGAAAGCTGGCTGAATGGAAGCCCTACAACTAGAAAAGTAAAGAACAAAGCATATGAGGCGCGGCTACAGTGTTTTGGACAGGTTCAAGCCTTGGACTGAGGAGAGGGCACAGTCCTCTCATTGCCACGTGCAAGTCCCAGCTTGGAGGGCAGAGCCCTCCCAGCACAGTTATAGCCAACAGCTGTAGTTGTAAGCTTGAACCTATGGTCCGAACACGTGGCCCACGTGCCTGAGTGATGTGGGCTTGGTAGAGTTCAGGTGCATGTAGTTGAGTAGGATTGAAACCCGCAAGAATGTTGTAAACATCTTGATCACACCCCTATTTTGCCTCGTGGCATCTGCTATAAAATAAAGACACGGCTTGTGGGCACTGGCGCTGTCCATCAGAGGAGCAGCGGCCCACCGAGACTGAGCTTTCATTCTCTTGTCTGTCTTTTCTAAGCCTTTCATCGCCCCCACTCAGGGTCACTGAACCAGGCTGAGCTGGCATTGAGTATGCCATGGCCGTGCTGGCTCCCCACAAAAGCACACTGAGACTGGTAGGAGGTGTGGAAGCACAGAACGAGCTGCTCTGGCACCCATCTGTGCCTCTTTTTTAATCGGGAGGGAGATCCTCTCTGTGGAGGCTGCCAGGAGGAGCGAGGGGTCCCAGCCCCACACCAGACCCCTGGCCAGTGTCCCAAAGCTGGGAAAAGAAGTCCCTAGGGCAGTAAGAACTACAGACTATAAAAACCAGTGCGGATTGGGGCAATATGACACACAGGCTGCTGGAGACCCAGCTGTTCCTCTTAAAAGGCCAGCACCACAAACTGAACTTACAAGGTCCTGATTCCTCTGAGCTCCAGTGCCAGGGTGAGGCTCTGGGGAACACAGACACATACGAGTAGGAACTGGATTGTCTGGCATCTGGGCATAAACTCGGAGGTGGCTTTCTCCCAGAGAGAGGTACTTGCAGGGATCATTGTTTCTATTCTGGGACCTCCTGAGTTTCAGGGCGAACTGGCAGCCATTTCTGTTGGCTCCACCCTGGTGATTCCCTAAGACCCTGCCTCATCCAATTTACAACCCCACCAAAGCTGTGTGCAGCAGCTTTTGCATAGGAATGACCTTTCCTTGCTCAGGGTAAAATCTTTCAAACAAGCTGCAGCTGGGTCAAAGGTCTCCAAACCTATCAATAAAAGATCCAAGACCCAGCACCAGCACCAGCACCGGCCTGCCTTGCTTCATAGCTGGGCCTCATCAGGGTATTTCCAAACCTCATACAAAGAGAAGGAATTTTCAGATCTCTCTGTAGCTCCTGTTGGGTGGCCCCAGGCAGTGGCTGACTTTGCACCTCCCTAGAGACCCAAGAGCCAGTGTACCCAATGGTCAGTGTCAGACCATACCAGGTTACAAATCTACACATCCATAAGTGACACACTGAAGGGGCAGACTCAGTGAGCACCAAAGCCCCACTGAAGCAAGTCCTGCTCCATAGGGTGTCTGATGCACAGCAGCTCTCCCTCTGTAGCCCCAGCTGGTCCCCACAGCCAATTAGCCTGGAGGTCAATTCCTCCCAGTGACACCAACAGCAATCAAATGTCAACTATAACAAAACTGTGTTCACAGCCCACAAAGGGGTGCACCTAGAGCTCCCAGCTCAGGTGACTGGGGAGGCGGAGCCACTGGGTCCTATAGAACACCTACTACACAAGACCAACTCAAGGAGACATAGCAGCTCTACCCAATACATAGAAACAAACACAGGGAAGCAGCCAAAATGCAGAGACAAAGAAACATGTCACAAATGAAAAAAAAATGGAAGCAACCAAACTACTGGATATAGAGTTCAAAACGATGGTTATAAGGTTACTCAAGAATCTTTTAGAAACCTCCAAAAAGATGGAAACATCAGTGATGAGAGAGAGTCATTGATTGGCTGTCTCCTGCACACCCCCTATTAAAAATCAAACCCACAACCTGGGCCTGGGCCCCGACCGGTAATCGAACTGTGACCTCCTGGTTCATAGGTCCACACTCAACCACTGAGCCATGCTAGCGAGGCTGATTGGTTATTTTGAAAAAGCTCCTGGTCATAACCCTGGAGGAACAAAGAGCTCTCTCTCTCTCTCTCTTTCTGTGACCCACACTCGCCCTCATGGCGAATTGCTGGGGCCACAAAGAACTAAGCTTTAATATGAAACAGAAACTCTGGACACTGGCCTTTGTTTTGGCCTTGATGAAGGCCAGATTGGACCCTTTCCATGGCAGGACAGACAGAGACGGAACATTGGGAACCCAGGAGGGGAACTTCTTTGATTTTGCATCACAAATAAATCTTGCCACACCACAATCTCCCGTGCATGGGTCCTTGGAATGCTTTCCTCGCAACCCCATGGAAGAGACTAATTTCCAGAGGCAATGTAACTAGTTTTGAGTCCTTGGGCAAGTCGAGTCACTAGCCTCATAGTTTGTTCTTATGCAAAATGAGAATAATAATACTTGCTCTTTTCCTACCACTCAGGTGCTCTTAATGACTGCATGGGGGTAAATGTAAATAAATAATAGTGCTTCACAAGTATAAGTTCCTGACATATATATATATATATATATATATGAAATCACTCTTACTGAATTCTAGAGGTAGCATTATAGCAAAACTCTATTTTACTCAAGAGTAATATTGGAAGAGAAAATTAGAGAGAATGTCTATATTGCTATTGCACATTAGGGCTAAGAATCATGAAAACCTAGACCCATGAGAGACCATATTGAGCAGGGGTTAGGAAGGAAACAAAAACCTCTCTAGAATCTGTGAACATAAAGGAATTTAATTCCAGACAAGTAAGCTCTTGACAGAATCCCTTGAAGGTCTGGAGAAGTGGGCTCAGATTGGACCTCCATGAATGAGCCCAGAACACCACAGCTGAGGAGAGCTATTTGCCTCCACCACACTCAGAAAGGTGAGAGGTCAAGAAGGAACCCCTGGAGTCAAAACCACACCATCTTAGTTGAACACGAAGGGAAAGTAATCTGAAAGCAGGGGGCAGCCACTATCACCATTGGCTCTCTCTACTCATGGAAGATTACAGAAGATAACACTTCTTCAATATCTCACTCATCTGCAGAAACAACCCAAAGGATGCTGAAAGGTAGCCTCGTTCACATTTCTGCCTTCCAAATCTCATATGAGTGCACTGAATACTGGTGGAACTTAATTGGCAGCCAAAATATTGCATGCCTCAAGGAAGTCTAGCAAGTATAGCTTTAGATTTCCAGCCTCTGTGTTACATAAAGTCCCACTAAGAGGATGTGGGAATGGATGCTACGTAAGACTCAACCATCTCCTAGACAGCACACCTAAGAAAACATCATGGTTAGCACCCTTCATTTTTCTTTTTTAAATTGACTAGACCACTAGCTGACTTGCTCTGTGGTCTTCCATCTCCTTTTTGAGCTCCTATGGCCTCTTCTATAAAATTACTCAAATTAACTTTTCCTTACCTACCTCATAAACAAGTTCCTAAAATCAGAAGCTTTTAACAGAAAACTAATCTCTTAGGTATTAATGTTGTAAGTTGATATCCACCATGACTAGTTCAGGGAAAAGTGTTTTCCTTACTAGGTAATCCATTCTCCCTGAACTTGCTCATCAAATTTCAATGCAGTGAAAAGAAACAAAACATTAAGCCAATATTGTTAACTAAAAAAGTCCTTGAAATTAAAAACATATGTAGGATGCTTTTCATTCTGTTTTAGTAGTGAGTATTTTTATTTTATGTGATCATCTGTTTCCCCATTCACAATAATTGAGTTTCTTGATAAATGCATAGATTTAGTTGACCTCAATTAATACATATACCTATATACCTAAGCGTTTGTTCAATACAGAGTTTTATAATTTCCAAAAATTGAAATTAAGCTGTGAAGAAGATAATAAAATCAAATGACAAAATTTATAGAGCTCAGAGGGGAATCAGAAAGATTCTTAAGGAGTCTAGCCTTCTTCTTATGCTGTTTCAGTTAGTTTTTTTACAGAAACTGATGGCTTCCTTAGGATCTCACCTATGACTGATCTCAAAAATGTGTCTCACCTGTGTTCCTTTCCCTACTGATACATAGGGACACATGGCTCTGGTTGGGGGGTCAGACCTGGCGTAGATGGAGAAAGGGAGCGTTATAAAATCTGTCTGAGCAGATGGAATTTATGACATGATCTGAAAAGGCTGCGTGAACCTAATATTAGCTCAGGCAGCAGGAAAACTAACGTTTTCAGTTACCAAGGATTTGTTATTTATGAGAGATCCATAGCATTAGCCAGCAATTCACAATCAATGCCACTCCATTTTCTGCTGGCATTCCTTGTTCGTGATAACATGAAACGATCCCGATAAAGCAATATTTAACTACAGGTTACTAAGTGCAACATTTAAAAAAAAAGCAAAATGTCCCTGTCCCATTTAAATGTCATGGCAGGTAAACATAATTTGAAACTACTTATTGATAGGTTAAACTTTCAAGGCAAGTATTAGAGATATGCTAATAGGCAGAGCAAATTATCCTAATGCACCGCAGATGGGGATAGCAAAGTCAGGCAAGATAACAGGGAAAACTTATGAGAGAAAAATGCAGTGCAGAAACAGCCCTCAAATAGTCTGCTTGTCTGTGCCCATAACAGTCTACCTGCACTACATTTCCTTACTAAATTACTAGAGCTTTAACTCTTTCCTCCTTTGGGGCATTCATTACACCTGCCTCGCTTCCAGACTTCATCTTAGGACAGATAAGGACCAATTCAAGTGCCTTCTAAACAGAAAATAAGTCAGTTTTGTTGATATTGTTCAAGAGGGTTCATCCAGCAATAACTAAAATGCTTTAGGCTAAAGAGGGTTTGTTTTCTCTGAAAATAAAAATAGCTTTATTAGATAAAAAACAGGCAAAACTTGATCTATGGAGTTGTAAGTTGGGATAATTGTTACCCAAGGTGGTGAGGGGGGTGTAGGGACTGAAACAAAGCACCCAGGGACACGAGGGGCTGGCACTGCTGTTCCTTGCTCTGTAGCTGCTTCCAGATGAATTTGTTTTGTGAAAATAGATTCAGCTGGACACAAGATTTGTGTGTTTTCCTGAACACATGTTACACTCTGATAGAAGCTTAAAAGAGCTTTATTTGGAAGAATAATATTCTCACATTTAGGTGACAGATATTACTGCCAATGAGAAAGTCACTACATCTCTTTGGAAAAGAAGAATGGACTATCTGGGCATATTCAAGTGGCATTTTGAGGGCACCTGCCAGCCTTCCCGTCTAAAAACCTGTGGGGGCCCCATCCGGATCCAGCACTTGCCAACCAGAGCTGCTTCTTCCCTACTTCACAAAACCTTTTCAAAGAGAACGCTGCTGAATGCCCACCTCATAAACCCTTCCCCTCTGCCTCCTCAGCAATCTTGTCATCATCATGTTGGAAACCGTAACTGCAGGTTCTATGCAATACAAAAGTTCTACCTATGCTTTTGTGTAGGATGCTGGGAAATATGCACTAGACTAGCATGCTTTTAGTATTATTATCACCTGTTTTAGCTGTGGGGAGGTGGGAAGGGGGAGTGGTTGAGAGGGAGGAGGGAGTTACTTGTTTTAAATCCACAGGGCATCAATGCAAATGAGCCAGGCTAGCAATTATGTTTTGAATGTTAGATTATGCTTGTAAGGCAGGTTGTACGATGTAAGATTAATATATATATATATATTAATTCTTGCTAAATTACAAGAGTTTTCATTTCATCCTTACAGGAATCATACTTGTGTACTTGCTGTGTGTGTGTGTGTGTGTGTACATATATATTATTCCCATAAGTGGAAATAAAACTTTTGGATGCTTTGTAAACTAACTTGCTTTTTATTTGGATTCACTTTTCTCTCAAACACCTGGATTTTTTTTTAAAAAAGAAGGAATTGTTCTTTTTTAAATACAAAATATGAAAATCAAAGCATACCTTAAAGGAAATGGAAGGAAGGTCTGGGTCTCCTACTTACAGAACAGAAGAGTTCCCTAACACATGCTGACCACTTTGAGATAAAACTCATGGCCCTGTAACTACAGGGGAGACAATAACTTCTTAAAACGTGTTTTATTGAGGGCTTCCTGTATGTCAGACATTAGACAAAGCCATGTATAAGCCTTCCCTCACTTGACCTTAACAGCTGTTTTGTGCAGCAGGAAATATTACAATGCTCGCATTACAGATGAGGAAAGCGAGGTTGCGATGCATTTAGTAACTTGCCACAGTGAGATCTGAATTTGGAGGGTGAGAGTGGAGAAAAAGAAAGAACAGACAGAGGAGAAGCCTCCCAAGCTCCAGAGGTTGTGGAACAAAGAGACAGGGTTCTCAGATGTTAAATAGGGCGAATCAAGGGTTGGGCAGCCACTGTATGGTTTCTGTCCTTCCTCTTGCCCTCCAGGTCCTCTCCAATACAGAGCAAGGCCAAACACCAGAAACTAGAGGGGGCCACACTCCCAAGCTCCCTAAACTGATTTGGAGAAAGTAAGCCTTTCTATTGTCCGTTTCCCATAGTGGTCACAGACCTTTACACACACCTCTGACCTCCAGAGCTTGTTAATACGCAAATGCAAAATAAAAGCAAGAATCAAGTGGCATCCTTTGAAATCACCAGTGGAACAGGTTGCCTTTATCGGCTGACCAAGTTCTGGAGTTCAAGGTTTGGCCTTGCTATTCAGACACTGAAACACTTCCATATGGCCCCACAGAATCTGGGGGCCCCGTGACCTCTCCATGGATCAGGCAAAAGCAAAGTTAATGCCTAGCAATGGTGCAAAACACGGTATCTTCAGAACACGGCTCCAGCTCCACCACCCACCTGCTGTTTGTTGTGATGGGCTAGTTCCTATGGCAAAGCTTCTGACTACCAATCTTAAGAGTCCAGAGCCTCACCATGACATTGGTAGATAGCCAACAGATTATGCAGGGCACTGCAAGTCTGGGTGACATCTTCCATCCCATAGGGTGTTCAGGACAATGGGACTGACTGGTAATTATAGTGCTTTAATCACCCAAGGAACAAGAGATAATCTCTTTACAATACTAAATGGCCTCAAACTCATCATGTTCAAAATAATATGTCAGTCCTTTATCGGCTGACCAAGTTCTGGAGTTCAAGGTTTGGCCTTGCTATTCAGACACTGAAACACTTCCATATGGCCCCACAGAATCTGGGGGCCCCGTGACCTCTCCATGGATCAGGCAAAAGCAAAGTTAATGCCTAGCAATGGTGCAAAACACGGTATCTTCAGAACACGGCTCCAGCTCCACCACCCACCTGCTGTTTGTTGTGATGGGCTAGTTCCTATGGCAAAGCTTCTGACTACCAATCTTAAGAGTCCAGAGCCTCACCATGACATTGGTAGATAGCCAACAGATTATGCAGGGCACTGCAAGTCTGGGTGACATCTTCCATCCCATAGGGTGTTCAGGACAATGGGACTGACTGGTAATTATAGTGCTTTAATCACCCAAGGAACAAGAGATAATCTCTTTACAATACTAAATGGCCTCAAACTCATCATATTCAAATGTACCATGATGCATTCTAATGGACTATTGAGAATCTGCTTAATGAGTTTGCTCAGCCTTCCTGTTAAAGAACAGAGAGCAGGGTTCTACATTTTTAAGTGAGATGAGATATTTGAGAGTTTTTAAAGCTATTTCCAGCATTTACTTTTCTTCTAGACAAACAGGTGCAGAGATACCCCGGTAGCAGGTATTTTCCAAAGTCAGGGTCAAAAGGCCTCCCCTGCAGACTAGACAGGAAATCAGACTACACAGCCTCCCAAAAATCTTCCTTTCTTTCCCTTTCTTACACCCCCACTAGAGGCAGGTGAAAATGCTGAAAGTTTTTCATTGCACATAAGAAATTCAAAAGAAATGTATAAAGGTGAAGTAAGCCAGCCTGAGCATCAGAGATAGGATTGTCCAGGATTATGTCACTGAGGTCTTTCTACCTCTTAGGTAGCAACTGGATGACTTTCTCAAAATGCAAACACAGAGATAAAATAAAATTCCCAAACCAGCGAAAATGTACACAGGCCAACAACATTGCGCTGTGCATCGCACTTTTCAAATTCTTTCAAAAATCTTATCTCAGTGGTTTCAAAGTGTGGTTCCTCAAGCCAGCAGCAGCAGCCTCACTCAAAACCTAGTGAGAAAAGCAGATCCCCACGTCCCACCTCCAACCTCCTGAATCAGACACTGAGGGTGGGACTCAGCAATCGGACTCTTCCCAAGCCCTCCAGATGTCTCTGATGCACATCCAAGTGTTAGAAGTGCTCCTTTATCCTATCGGCTACTCCCAACTGTTAGATGAAATAGGTAGGAAATGTGGCATTCTCGGTTTGCACAAGAGGCAGCAAAGATTCAGAGAAGTTAACTGATTAACCTAAAGTCACACAGCTGACTGACAAAAGAACCAGTAGGTTAACCCTGGCCTTTCGACTCTCTTTTGTCTTCTACACAGACTCGCTAAGATGCAATATAACTTACCCAGGTCACCTAAACTGGCTTGGTTCTAGAGGGGCAAATGTGGACTGGGAAGAGGAGAGGGGGTGACCCCTGGGGAGAATACAGGCCACCTAGGAAAGCCTGGGTCCCTCTTGGTCCACAGATCACCATGGAGGCCAACAGAGCCAAGAAACGTGCAGGATAATTCATCATATTCCAGATAATTTGACTTCTGGGTGCAGTCTGGGTTCTTCCCTATAAAAGCCCAGAGATTCTACTGCTCAGAGGGAGGTCTCACCTTCAGGTGGTGTTTGACTAGTGACCTCTCCATTACTCACTACACCTCTACATCACTGGTGTTGTGGATAATTTTCTGTCTCCTCTAACTAGCATGTAAGGTCTGTATCAGCTGGGATTTTGTCCACTTTCCTCACCACCCCCAGAATCTAATGCAGGGCCTGGCATCAGTAGGTGAAGAACAAATATATGTGACAGGAATGAAAATAATAATCTACCTGGACCTATCAAAATATGTTTCCATAGAAGACCTTCATTTTCAAAGTGACACTGGATATTTTCTTCCAAATAAGACATTTTGGAGTGTGGGGCATGGATACTGTGTTTTGGGCAGGTTTAAGCCTTGGACTGATGAGAGGCCACAGTCCTCTCATTGCCACGTGCAAGTCCCAGCTTGGAGGGCAGAGCCCTCCCAGCACAATTATAGCCAACAGCTGTAGTTGTAAGCTTGAACCTGTGGTCCAAACACGTGGCCCCACATGCCTGAGTGATAGAGTTCAGGTGCATGTAGTTGAGTAGGATTGAAACCAACGAGAATGTTGTAAACATCTTGATCACGCCCCTATTTTGCCTCCTGGCATCTGCTATAAAATAAAGACACGGCTTGTGGGCGCTGGCGCTGTCCATCAGAGGGGCAGCGTCCCACTGAGACCCAGCTTTCATTCTCTTCTCTGTCTTTTCTAAGCCTTTCATCGCCCCCACTCAGGGTCACTGAACCAGGCTGAGCTGGCATGAGTATGCCATGGCCTTGTCGGCTCCCCACAATAGAGAATTATTTAAAATATAGTTTAAAATTATCGTGAATAAATCCCTGAGACGATACTGGATACCTTTTTTATTCTGTACTGTCTATCTCTTCCTTCTGCCCTTCATTCTTTTTCAGTAAATCCATCATCACATTAACTCTCTATTTGAAGATCTCAAGATGAGCTAGAGACTGTTTTGTTATTGAATTTTCTTTTTTGCTGTCTTCCCCTGACACAAAGCATTTACTCTGAGACTAAACTTGTTTAGATTCTATTCCATTTACAAAACATCCGGTCATTAGCCTGGACCAGAAAGAGAAAAGTGTAAAGCCCACAGTGAAAGGATGCATGTTTACATCCTGGTGCACAGACGTCTGTAATTGGCATGAGCTTTCAAGGAAGCTGTGGCTCCGACTCCAAGTTCCATTTGCACTTCCAACTGGACAAAATAGACACACAGACCCACTCAGCTAAGTAATTGGATTCGCTACCTGTAATATTTAAATTGTTTTCAGACACTGGGAAATGGTTTAAGAAGATTAAAGAAAAATACCCTGGAGGATAATAGGCTATAATTTACTAGGTGGGAAAGATTTTCAACAAGAAATACGCCTCATTTTCCTATAATTCTTCCTGTTTAAAGAGATGTCTTAGTCATTTGGACCTAACTTTCCTTAGATTCTGGAAGCTAGGTTTGTGTTCTTGTCAAAGCTCTTGAATGACACCCAGGACACAGAATTGATACTGTAAGGTCCTCCATCTGAAGATTCCCGTGTTTTCAGCAAGATTCATTTAAATGCTTGAAGGCAATTAGGTGGTGGGGCGACAACTTGAAATCCTAGGGTCCAGGAACACTGCGGACAGATAGGAGGCTGCAGCTCAGCTCTGCCCAAGCTGGTAAAAGATGTAGGTAAACTGTGGGGGGATGTCTTGACAGATGTGTTTCAAGATAAGGACTGCAGCCAGTTCCGTTCTCAAACACTAGTCCTCCCTATCGCCGCAGGCCCACCGAGCCCGGCTGGACCCCTCCCTCAGTGCCCCTGCTCTGCTCTCTACCCCTCCCCAGTTGCGTCCTCCCCAGCCCTTCTCAGGCCCCTCACTCGGGAGCCAGGAGCTGAAGTTTGGCATCAGCGACCACCTGTCGGCTGGACCGCGGTGTCCCGTGCCATGTGGGCTCCCCGGGAAGCGCTGGGAGGTTAGCGGTCACTGAACAGTTTCGGACGTCGAGGCTGTTCCTTTATGGCAAGAGGGCAAGGAGGGACCAGCGGTGCGTCTGCGGCCGGAGAAGGGCGCGTCTAGTTCACGCCCCGGCGCTGCCCAGCCGCTCCCAACTTCACACTGCCCACTTTTCAAACTCTCAGGACCCGCCACGAGGCAAAGCTTGCCCCTCCGGCTCCACTGGGGTGCCGGCCAGACCCAGTTCGGATGGCAGGTCCTGAGCCCCTAGAACCCAGGAGCGCGCGTAAAGCCCCTGCCCTTTGCTCCCCGCCTCGGCAG
>NW_005367209.1:3038189-3082012 GCF_000412655.1 Myotis brandtii
GCACCTGTCGGCTCCTGGGCCGCACTGCAACCGAAGCTCGTGCCTCCCGCACGCACTCTGAACTGCCCGCTGCCTGGTGGCAGGGGCACCCGGGGGTATCCTGGGGCCCTAAGGTCCCTAGGGTTTTCTGGGGAACTTGAGCGGGAGTCTGCAAGGGTCTTTGGATCTAAACTGAATGGGAAAGGGAGCCTGCGTGAGGGATCAGAAAGGCAAACCGCGGCTTTCCTCTCTAGCTGGAGCTCTCCAGCAGCAGCCGCAAACCCTCTTTTTGAAAAGACAGTTATTATTTATCAGAAGAGAAGAGAGTGATCAAGTGGCTTGGAGTGAGAGCTCTTTGGGGAAACCTCTCCGCCCCTGAGAGTTTGCAGCGCGCTGGTTTTGAAGCCCTGGCATGCGGTTAAGTCGTGCTTTTGAGATAGTAATGCCTGTCCTCAGAGAAGCTATGGTTTTATTTCCCAGGGAGACACAAGGCCCCATCTTGTGTGTGTGTGTGTGTGTGTGTGTGTGTGTGTGTGTGTGTGTGTGTAAGTGTGTGGGGGGGAGAGTGGCAGAGAGAGAGAGAGAAGTGTTTTACCAATAGAAACTTGCTCATTTAGGAACATAGGTCTAAGAATGTTTGTCTTCACTCATTCAACAAACATTTCTCATTTCTTTTTTTCTAAAAGAAAGGGATAACCCCATCAGAATGGATAAAATTTAAAAGACTGATAACACCAGTGTTTGAGAGGAGGTGGAGTAACTGGAAATCCCATCCATTGATGGAGAGAGTATAAAATGATAAAGCCACCTTGGAGAACGGTGTCTTTTAAAGTTAAACATTTACTTATGACAAAACCCAGAACTTCCATCCCTAAGTATTTATCCAAGAGAAATGAAAGCCTATGTTTATCCCGACTTGTGCAACAATGTGCATAGCTTTCCCCATAATAGTCGAAACTGGGAATAACAAATATCAATCAACAGATGAATGAATAATTGTGGCATGCCCAAACAATGGAATACTATTCAGCAATTAAAAAATGGACATGCTACCTAGTGAAAGAAGCTGGACAAAATAGACTACATACTGCATGATTCCATTAGAAGAATTCTAAAATAGGCAAACTAGTCTATGTTGACTAAAGCACATCCATGGTTGCCTGAGGCCAGGAGTGGGCAGGGATTGACCGGGAAAGGGCACCAGAGAACTTTTGGGGGTAATAGAAATTATCTTTATTATGTATCAAAACTTAAGGAACTGTCTGTCTAAGAGTAATGAATTTTATTGTAAGTAAATTATATCTCAATAAAGTTGATTTTTTTAAAAGAAGAAACAAAATGAACAAAGAAAGAATGAAACACTCCTTTCTCTCACTAGTATGTATATGTTCTTCCTGTCTTCTACTCTGGGGCTTCTAAAACCCAATGTTTATCAACTCAGTCAAAATATTACCAAAAAGCCGATGGGGAAAGTGGCTATTAAATATTTTAATGCATTCAAAAAACATTTCTTGATCACCAACTGGCTGATAATTACATGGACAGCCCAGTGAACACAACCCCTGACTCCTGCTCCTTTGGGGGCCTTGCCTTGTCCTTGGAAGCCACCAGCTACAAAGAATCTCTGTAGGAACTGACTTGTTTAATTTGGTCACATGTTCCTAAACTTAAAACGGAGTATACTGCCCCCAGACCTAACCAGAGGCCTTGGCTTCCCTCACAGAAGGCACCAGTCACATTCTCACATCGATTTTCTTTACTTTAGAGGACTGCAACAAAACTCTACTTCCAGGGGGTCCTGGCCTTCCCAATTGTTCTTAAAACTGATCCTACCAGAAGTATTCTTTTCTCTTTTCCTTTCTATCTTTCTTTCCCCCACAACTTCTCAGTTATCTACCGGAAAGATTATTGGTCAAATATAGGTATTACCCACCATAGTGGCTTAGGAAGGCAAAACAGACAAGGGATGTGCCCTCTAGAAGAGGAATTTGGAGGATTAGAAATGGGCTCTAGCTAAATGAGAAGGCAGATTGAATCTCTTCCTGGGGGCTTATTGCCTCATTGTTCTCTGTTCCTTTTCCATGTGACCTTGCACTTTTCAACTACACAACCTGTGTGTTTAACCACTCCATTGATGTTGGGCAATATGACTTGCTTTGGCCAATGAGATGTTAGAAAATGTGTCATGAGCAAAGGCTTGAAATATGCTTGTGAGGTTTAGCATACCTTCTTGGGTTTCTTGTCATTGCTGTGACATAAACGTATCTTAGGGAGCGATATGATGCAGACCTAGGTCCAATCTGCAGTTTGCAGGCAAATCCAACAGAACCTATCCTAGATCTGCCAGAATCCAGCCAACCTGAAGACTTACGAGCATGACAATAAATACTCATTGTTGAATGACACTGAGCTGTGGGGTCATTTGTTCAACATACCATTATTGTGGCAAGAGCTGGTTGAGTCATTCATCTAGTATTCTTGATTCTTCCCAGCTGTTGCTGTGAATGTGCATAGAAAGAAGGAGGCTAAAGCTGTATAATTCTCAACAGTGTTTTTCTTCCAGACAAATAGGGGCTGCGCGAGCTCCTTCTGCCAGCAAGAGGATGCAGTTTGATCCAGGATGACTACGAGATAAACCCTTTCAAGATGTAGGATGAGGCTTGAGGCAGCTTGGTTCAACTCCCTCATTTTCCACACCTCTGATTAAGGATCCAAGAAAGAAACATTTTTAAAGTGCGGAGATTTTGGCCATGCAAAGGGACATGTAGGAACACCAAAGTTCTGGGAGCCAGGCCTATGATCCATCAAATTCAATGCTCTGTTCTGTTTTCAAAACAATAGAAAGGTCTGTTTTTTGTGAGAGCACAGAATTGCCCTCTGGAATGTCAGCCTCGGGGAGTTGGCAAAGCCAAGCTTTATTGAGTACTCACTAAGCCAGAGCACTAAGTGAAGCACTTCCCAGACATTCAGTAGCATAACTCTTACTATTCAACTGCAATTTCCCACCCTCGTTTTCTTGTAAGCAAACCCTGATTTGGTTCAGGTGGCAATGGTGCACAGGGAAGGTGGCTCCTCCTTTTCAACCTTTTTCATCTCATGGCATGCATAAACTAATTACTAAAATTCTGTGGCACACCAAAACATATATATTTTTCCAATCTGACAAAAAATTAGGTATAATTTAGATGGATTTTTCAAAAAAATATTACCCTTTTTGCTCCAAATTGGCTTTTTAAGAAAATCAAGTGCCTCTCCTTGTATATAAAGATTTCTGGTACCAAGAATGAACCAATCAGACACAACCTTATACGACGTGACCAATAAAATGCAACTCTACTAGTATTATGTGACCTATATATGTATAGTTCAAGACAGAGCATTCACACTAGATGGTTATTGTTGTGTTGGCTGTTGTCAGTTTTTATTTGACAACCTAAGGGAAAAGAGGTCAGTGCCTCTGACTAAATAGTCAGGTATTGCATGTTTTAAAAGTTCTTGCTGCACACCAGTTGAAAACTGCTGGTCTATTTATTGGTCTAAAACCAATTACAGTGGGGCCTTGACTTACCAGTGTCCCAAATAACGAGTTTTTTGAGATACCAGCTATCTCTCCGCTGATTTTTTGCATTGAGTTGATAGAGTAATTTGAGTTAACGAGCTCCTTAATGAGCTCGGTCTCGGAACGAATTAAACTCGTAAGTCAAGGCCCCACTGTATTATAGAATCTCTTTCTCTTTTGTCTTTGATTGGTTTAGGAAGTAGTTAGGGGACCCTCATCTAGCCAATGGATTAAAGAAGATGGGGCTTCAAGGAAATTCTCTCTCTCTCTCTCTGTTTCTCTCTCCCTGTGTCTCTCTGTCTCTGTCTCTGTCTCTTTGTGTGTGTGTGTGTAAAGAAGATAGCCAAGTAGAAAGATGCAAAGAGTCTCTTCATAAGACTGTTAACCTTCTGAACCACCTCTAGACTTCCTGATAAATGAAGCAATAAATGTGTTTATTACTTAAGCCTTATTGTTACTCTCCACTGATCTGGTGGACAATATTATTATCCCCTGTTTTACTAATTATAAAACTGATATGGAAAGGCGAATTGTTTGTTCAAGGTCATACAATTCAGGTCTTGGAACTCTGACTTTAGAATTTGTCTCTTGCCTGGCTGGTATTGCTCAGTGGTTGAGTGTCAACTATGAACCATGAGGTCACAGTTCCATTCCAGGTCAAAGCACGTGCCCAGGTTCCGGGCTTAATACCCAGTGGGGGGAGTGCCTGATCGATGATTCTCTCTCATCATTGATGTTTCTATATATTTCCCTCTCCCTTCCTCACTGAAAGTTATAAACTATATTTAAAAAAAAAACAATTTGTCTCTTAATCACAATGCTAGGCACTTCTAGAACTTACAAATCAGATTTGAGTAGTTTAATCACAACATAACATAAATATTCCCAATTCCCCTAGAAAGCTGAATGTGTGGTATGTAGCCCAGTCTGTTCTCAGTTCTTTCTTTTTAAAATATTTTTATTGATTTGAGAGAGGAAGGGAGGGGGAGAGAGAGAAACATCAATGATGAGAGAGAATCATTGATCAGTTGCCTCCTGCATGCCCCCTAATGGGGATCAAGCCTGCAACCCAGGCATATGGTGACCTCCTAGTTCAGTGGTTCTCAACCTTGGCTGCAATTAGAATCACCTGGGAATCTTTTTAAAATCCTGATTTCTGGGCCTCATCCTTCGGAAATTCTGTTTCTTTGTTACTAATGTTGCGGCCCCACCCCATAACAAAGAAACAGAATTTCTGGAGGATGAGGCCCAGAAATCAGGATTTTAAAAAGATTCCCAGGTGATTCTAATGTGCAGCCAAGGTTGAGACCCACTGTCCTAGTTTATAGGTCGAAGTTCAATCACTGAACCACACCAGCTGGGCTCTTGTCAGTTCTTAACTCACTTCAGGTCTACCAGGGTGGGAAGGACAGGTTCTCTGATTTGAGCAGACATACTTTCTAACAGCCATTTATACCCATTATTAGCTATGTGGCATTGGGAAAGTCTCTTACCTATTCTGAAATACAATAGCCTAATGTGTTAATGGGTAAATAATAATGCTTATGAAAGCTTATTATGTGCCATCCACTGTTCTAAGGATTTTATACTTTTAATGCATTAATCAGCACACTACACTATCTGGAAGAATTATTGTAAAGATCAAATGAAATCATGTAAGTCTCTGTCATAGAGTGCTAATCGGTAGTAGTGAATGGATTTATAATAATTCTAAAATTGCACTATATTGCCTTTGTGTGCCCTAGAATAACATTTTTATGTGCAACATTTGAAGGCAGCATCCTAATTCTGCGGTCTGTGATTTAGTCAACTTCTTTGCCTGCACTGAGTCTATAAACTTTAATCATATCCATTTTCATCTCTAAATTTCTAGATTTCAAAAGCACTTTTCCATGATGAATAAACGACTTCTAATTGCATGTAGGCATCACACTTCCTCTAACTCTATCCTTTTTGAAATAACAGAGAGATTTGGAGAAACACTTCCTAGAACCAGCTTCGTTATAACTACATCTGGGTTACATTAAATAGTCTTTGGCACATCACACCCTCCACATATGCTGTCCATACTCTTTCCCTCCCTGGTTGTGTGAGATGAAGATGATCCCAATGGTGATCTGGGAGTCATGTGTGGAAAAAGGCAGAGGCTCCGTTAGCCTGAGTCCATGAATGACTGCAGGTGAAGGTCACCTTGATCACTTGTTCGCCAGTGCAGTTCATGAAGAAGCAATACACTTTTGGAGTGTTTATGCTAAGAAATACATGTCATTAGCATCATTATTATCATCGTTACACTTCTCATCAATGTAAGAAATAAGATTGATACATCTTAGATGTAAAATAAGAACATGCGTCGTGATGAAATTGCCAAGTTCTGACTCAGTGAGATCTGTTATCAAGTAAAACACTGAAATAGGCAGAGATTCAAAAGAAGACAACTTAAAATTACCACCGGCACATGGAGAAGAGCTATACTTTTCCTTCCCTGGAGGCTCTTACTTAAACCCTTTCTCAATAGCACAATGCATTTCCTCCAAATCCTAACACACAAAAGAAAAAAGCTTTCAGATTGCTTCACTTACGTTACAAAAGTGGCGGGATTTTTTTCTTCTTGAAAAACAAGAAAAAAAATGAACGGATAGTCATGTAAGCTCTATTTTACCCTTCATGTGAAGCAATCTCTTTCATTGAAACCTGACTAATCACCTTAAACACTATTTTGGAAAAAAGAATTTGGAAATCCAAGTCCAAAAAATGTTTCAGGTCAGACACTCCCAGCAGAATCTGGATTTCACAGGAAATGCGGGTGCTGGGGAGTGAGGACCCTGGAAACAGTGCCTCGGGACTAATCATAAGCATTGAAGAATGGCCTCCTCACCTCATCCTGTTTCCCTCCCGCCATCTCCAGACTCTCCAACACAGAGACTGAGATGCACACGTGTCAAGATATAATCTTCTTGAGTCAGTTCATCCTCCAGACATATACCTCTCCTGTTCTATAAAAATAAATGTCTACACACCCCTAATTCTCTTTCGCTTCAAACTAACCACCAAGCTTTGTGTCTCTAGTAATTTCTCAACAGGATTTAAAAGAAATTTCCTTTTATTTTCAAGATTTGGAACACTATGAATGGACTCACATGTTACAAAAAATCTTCTGGCCTATTGACTGGTTTCAGGTACTATTCCTCTTCCTAATTAAACTGAAATTAACGTCTACAATTTTGTACCTCTTCTTCCTATACAAAAAAATTCAATCACCATTTACTAGTATCGTAACAGTTATAAAAAATGGATAACTATCTCTTTTTTTATTGTTATTATTCCAAGGGCTTTTAACAAACAAGAGCATGACTTTGTTTCAGATCAAGACTTCTTTTTTCTGGCATTATCTCATTTCACTTACTTGCCCCACCTTAGGGATCTAGTCACAGCTCTTCCCATTATTGTTTAAAATAAAAAAGGCAATGTAGGAACACTGCTTTTAAGGAAGACTCTGTTCTAGAGGTTCTAGTTGTCTATTCAGTCTCCATTCTCCCAGGGTCCTTGAGCAGTAGGCTCTGTTGGTTCAAAACCTCAGAAGTTCCTTGGGGGAAATTCCAAACTGGCCACCTTATATAGACAGCAGTAAGAGAACAACGAAGGAGGTATCCCACTCTAGAGTGGTAGGTGGTCATTTTAACAAGAAATGAACCTTTTATATTAGGCTTGTCTCAGCAGGTACATCTCCACACCTGTCCACCAGAACCTTAAAAGTTTAGATATTAATGGGGTTCAGTCACATATCCAGTCCCAATGGTCTCAACAACACATGGCTGAGTGGGTGGCACATACATACATACATCTCAAGGACAGGAGTTGGCTTAAGGAGCCTCAGATTGCCCGGGTTCAGTGTGCAGGGCAAACCAAAGGTCACGTCCTCTGGATGACCTCCTTCAACAGACCACAATTTAATTTGGAACAGCAGTGTGCTTTGTTCACCTTCCCTCCTCACTCCTTCTTGCTCCAGGGAACCCTCACTTGATGGCTGAAGTTCCTGCATGAGGTGAACTTGAGAATGGAAGCCAGGAGCTCGGCTGGTGGAGCAGGAAGATGAAAGTCTTTGGGTCTCTCAACCGTCACGCCACCCTGAACACTTACATTTTAAAAGAGAGAGAGAGAGAGAGGGAGAGAGAGAAAGAGAGAGAGAAAGCTCCTATCTTATTTAAACCCCTATCATTCGGGAGTTTTCAGCCTATGTAGCCACAACTAACCTTAACTGATATAAAGACAAACACCCAACACTCAGGTGACTTCTAGTCCTATTGTTTTGTTCCCCGTCTGTTCTCTAATGACTTTCAATGCTCTGTGCCATGTAGTTCCCTGAAGGAATTGCTGGCTCTCAGTCATTCCACCTATTCAGAATCAGTATGGAAACACTGGTTTTCCCGGAAAAGAATTGTACATAAAATATGGGGAGGGTAAGTCATGAGGGAGCTAGCACAGTGGTGCATTTTAATAAAAAGAAGTCCCAATGCTACCATAGCAGCTAAATAATTAGAAATAGATGTCGCCGTGTATCTCAATCAATGATGATTTATAGAGACTGGGAAGTTTTGCTTTTCCTCACTTGAATACCATCTTTTACTTTAATGCTGACATGATAATATGCTAGGGAATTGACAGAACAAGGGTTTGGACGATTTCATTCTTCATCTAACTAAATAGCATGACTCAGAGGGGAGAAATATATTTTAGTGTCCAGATTTCAAAGACTGAAATAAATAAATAATCCCATATCATGGTGGCCCCGGCTTAGTGATGCCAAACTGAGTCAAATAGATAAAAAATAACATTGAGCTGGGTTTCTACATTCACAAAAAGAGTACACAGGTTAGCACTTTAGGGCAAATCAAAATTTGAATCATTTTGTACACATATATGTTGGTTAATTATGGATAGTTTATAAACATATATGCCTTTCCCTACTATATAGTCCCCATTGGTACATATCGCATGTCCAATTCCCAATACAAACATGAGCAAAGAGCACAAAGAACAGCTAAGCCAAGCAACAGATGGCAGTGACTATTTTACAAATTAAAAAGAAAAATAACTTGGAAAATGATTTACTTAAAATTGTAGTAATTTTTTTTAAGATCATTCATATGAAGATGGAAAAGACACCCCCTTTGCTTGACTACAGAGAAAAAAATAAAAATGCCCTAAAAACCAGTAGTAACTTTTGTTTTACGGGGTAGTTACAAAAGGAAAAATGAAGTTGCAATAAAGACAATGAAGAGAACTTCCAAGCTCCAATGTATTATATTCTGTTATTTGAGCTATGTTGCCACTGCACCTTCCAACCAATGAAACAATGTAAGATTTGCAATGATCCTACATTCTAATTCTAATCATACCATATGCTACCTATTCAGATTAATTTATTAGATAAAATATAATCTTTAACTGTGTAGAAGGGATGGACAGACATTTTAAGTAAAGGTTAGAGAGTAAATATTTTAGGCTTGTAGGCCTAATGGACTCTATCACAACTACTCAATTCCACCATTGTCAACAGAAAACAGCCACAGATCTTATATAAATGAAAGGGTGTGTCTATGTTCCAATAAAACTTTATTTACAAAAACAAGTGACAGGCTATAGGCTACAGTTTGCAAACCCCTGTTTTGGCCTATAGACTACAGTTTGCAAACTCCTGTTTTCTTTAGGAAGAAATAAGTTCAATATTTCTGGAACCTTTAACTTATATTAATAGGGCATATATTGCCTCATAAGTATATCATTTCTTTATTTTTCTGTGGCTTGGAAAGTGTAACTTTAATTAATTCTACTAGTACACTATAAAAAAGTAAACCCACATAATACAGCATATCTGAAGCAGATATTTTTATATATAAGAAAGGCAACTGTCTGAACTAGATGAATATAAGTGAATACAAAATTTTGGTCTGAAACAACTCCATAGCAACAAAAACAACCTGGAAAGAGCAAAACCCACAGTAAAGAAAAGTCTAAGGAAATCACCTAGCAAAATACTTGCTCCCCATAAATAATTTTTGTTGTATCCAATTTATAACTATTCAAATTAATCTTTCCTGAAAATATGTGAGAAATGCAGTTATTAAAATAGCACTTCTCATTAGTATTATTTGTATAAATAAAATATAAAACTGTACCAAGCATCTATATATATGAAAGCCTAAGCGACCGTTTGACTGTTCAACCATTGGACCGTTCTACCAGTAGCTATGATGCTCACTGACCACCAGGGGGCAGACGTTCAATGCACAGGCATGGAAAAATGGAACAGACTGATGAATCTCAGAGGGAAGTGGAAACAAGGAGGGCGGGAAGAGATTAACCAAAGATCTTATATGCATACTAGAGGCCCGATGCACTAATTTGTGCACCGGTGAGGTCCCTCAGCCTGGCCTGTGGGGATCAGGCCGAAACTGGCAGTCTGACATCCCCCAAGGGGTCCTGGATTGCTAGAGGGCGCAGGCCAGCCTGAAGGACCCTACTGGTGCATGAATCTGTGCACCAGGCCTCTAGTAGATAGATAATAGCCTAGCTTTCAATAAAGATGGCTTAGTGCCTGGCCAGTGTGGCACAGTGGTTGGGCATCTATCTATGAACCAGGAGATCATGGTTCAATTTCAGGCCCTGGGTTGGGGGCTTGATCCCCATTGGGGGGCGGGCATGCAGGAGGCCCCTACTGATGTTTCTATCTCTGTCTTCCTTCCTCTCTGAAATCAAATTTTTTAAAATAAAAATAAATTTCTATACTCAGAGAATTCATCTAAATGCCTTCCCTCTTTTGTATTCCTGAATGTTAAGAAAATTGATTTTTGTTTTCTTAGCACAATGACCAATGCTACTTGATTCTAAGTTGCTATTATCAGCTACTTGAATTTTTTAATATTGATTTTATCTATTGACATGATTATTTGTCCCCATTGTATGGTTTTAATTTTTAATCCCTCATTTAGTCAAATATGTTTATACATTTTGATGAGACCAATGATTGTCTTTTCCATTTTTGGAAGCATATATCTTTTAGTAATAAAATATATTCTATATTTACATATTTATACTGTAGACCAATTGCTTATAGGCTACAATCCTATACAACATGTTACTGTACAAAACAACATAAGATTAAATCAAGCACAAGAAAATATGATGCAAGAAAGAGATGGTGAACATGAGATGTGTGAGGCTGCTGTGGCATAACAATTCTTATATAAACCAGAAGAGTGCACTTTAAAATAACCATAAAAGTATAGCATAGTAAGTACATAAACCAGTAACAGAGTCATCTATTATCAAGTGCTATGTACTGTACATAACTGTATGTGCTACATTTTTATACGACTGGCAGCTCAACAAGTGTGTTTACACCAGCATCACCACAAACACATGAGGAATGCATTGCTCGATGTCCCTAGGACAGCTACCAGTCCCTGGCAGTAGGAAAATTTTGCTCCATTGTAATCTTTTGGGACCACTGTCACATATGCAGTCCCTCATTGACCAAAATGTTGTTGTTCAGTGCATGACTGTACTTGCTCTTTCTTTCTTTCTCTCTCTCTTTCTTTCTTTCTTTCTTTCTTTCTTTCTTTCTTCCTCTCTTTATTTCTTTCTTTCTTTTTTTATTCCAGAAGAGGCATAAGTAGAAGGTTGGTCACTGCTTTCTTGTTGACTAGCCTTAGAGGTAAAGTTGCTTGACAGGTTCTCAAGAATGTGAGTGAGATTCAATCTACAGGTAAAAGTTAGACAAAGAACTGCAGGACTCAGAAGGGGGAAATATGCTTCACATCTTGGAAATAGTTGCTTGGTGATGGTGATGCCATCAGTGTGTGAGTGTGTGTTCATGTTGAAAAGCTCTCACAAACCTGCTTAATTGGGGAAATATTTATTTTCATTTTTCAAAACATTGAACCAATAATAGCAGTGTCGTAGATACACTGCTTTTAACATTTAAATTTTATTTTTATCAAATTATAAAACAGTTTTTAAGTGACAACTAAATCTGTAAAACTTCTAAGTAGAAGCAGCCTTCTGTCCCAACGCCACCAAATTTGTCTCTCTTAAGACATAAATACTTTCAATGATTTTACCTGATTCTTTTGGCATTTAGCTCCATGTCATTAAACAATATATTTATATTACTACTTACTGATTCACTCTGTTCACTATCTGTTGACTTGTCAATAGAGAAGATGAGTAATTTACATTCTTTCCCTTATCCTCATTATCTCAATATGGATACAGATTTATCTTAATTTTAGTTATCTCTGTATTTCATATTTAATTGTTATTACTATATAAACCTGAATACACTTTGAAAGCTGTCAATTCCTCTAAATGCATTAGTACTACATGTTGTAATTTCTAACTTTCTCTTAGGCTTTACCATGGCCGGGCAGCTGCCTCTGCTGTTTCTGAAATATCTAAAACTACCAATTAGATAAGACATTACCTAATTTAGATAATGTCTTAATTATCTAATCTTACATTTTCTGTAGTGACTTAAGTAATTTCATTGAAACTTTTCCAGTAATACCTTTTAATTCTCTTTTCTCCATATTCAATGTTTATACAAGCAAAAAAATGTTATTAACAAAGGCCAAGGAAAAATATTATGGTCATTGATCTAAATTCCTCCTTGAAGTTTCATGTTTTAATGAAAAAATAGTCCACAGTTGCAGAAGCAAAGAAGTGTAAATACTTAACCCCCCGCCCCGCCGCCCCCCGTCTCCACCACACATACACTTTTCAGTGGTTGGAGAAACAAGTAAATACCCTATAAAACTGCCCTTTGTATTAAGACCCAGATTTCCAAATATAATTAAAGACAACTTCCCCCTCTAAAAATACAAGCAAGTGTGATGGACGTTTTCAGACCATGACATATGTTTATTCTCTAAGTTAAATCCAACATGTAAAATAAATAGCAGCTTACAAATTATCCTGTTATAAGTAAGAGTGGCTGAGAAGGGTGTCACACCACCAGTTACTGCATCTGATTTAATTGTTCAAGTAGCACAAATGGGATGTTTCAGATATTAGCAAAGGTATGTCAGCCAAACTTGTGCATTCATAAAAATAGTTGGCATGTCTTACAGATCCCTCTAAGTACAAAGTTGGCTTGCTCGGTGCAGGCTGCTTGTCATACTGGCATGCTGGTGTAGCAATATCCAAGTTTTTAAAGCTTTGCAGATGTTTATAAGCCCTTTACTATTTCTCATAAGAAAATTCAAGTAGTGTAATGTGGGAGACTAAATGCAAAAATGACCCCATTCCCTACCTCTCCCTGTCTCCATATACTTTGCAATGTGATTTTGCAGCTTCTCCCATGCAGCAGTAGAGACGTTGCCTACTACTCAAATCTGAGTTGGTGTTGTGACTCAGTTTGCCAAGAAAAATGGTACAAGAGTGGCAATATGCCAGTTCTGAGGCTCTAAGTCTCAACCATGCCCAGATGCTGTGAGAATAAGCCCTGGCTTGCCTGATGGAAAGATGTGAGAAACCAATGAAGAAAGGCTTAGGCATTCCAGCTGAACCAATCCTAGGGCCAGCCCGCTCTCAAACATGTGATAGGACCCAGCAAAGGTCAACAAGGTTGCCTCCCAATCCATAGCAGACTGCAGATATAAGTGTGTCCAGCCAATATGAAAAGTCGTGTCCAGCTTACCCACAGACTCATAAGCAATCATAAATGTCTGCTGTTTTAATCCACTAGGTTGTTGGGTGATTTGTAGCACATCATTGTAGCAGCAATAGATAAATGATATGAGTATGGATAGCCCTAGCAGTTATATCAAAATCCCACTAAGTTAAAAGAAGACTTTTTTAAAAATTGGTTATTTTGTGTCCTTTCTCTGAAAATCCAGGGTTTCTTCCACTTGACCAAAGTCATTCAGGTCATGACTTTCATATTTTCTTTCTAGAAATCCTAAAATATTCCATTGTCACAGATTATAATTCTGACTCCACTGTTAGTCAACAGTAACAAAACACTATTTACGTAACATGAAGATAAATTGACGCATCAAATGTTATGACTCATCATCTACACTAGCCTAAGGAGTAACTTTCATTTTTATGACACTTGAGTTTTCTGTAAGTGCTATCCTTTCAGTTCCAGAGACTATTCAGGAAGGAAGTACTCTTTTCATCCTCATTTCTCATGCAGGAAATCTGAATCTTAAAACCCATGTGATTTTTCTATTCTTATGCAACTTTTCATGAAACATTGAAATAAAAGCACCTTCCCTCTAATTCAATTAAGATATGCTACTTCATGATGAACTATTCTGGAGAAAACAAAAGACAATGTAAACACTTTCAAGTATTTAAGATTAATGATTTTGTTCAATAGCTATATACAGGGTGTCCCCAAAAAATGTATAAACACTTTAACAGCTGATAGCTCAAATTTGAAAATGTAATGTATTTTAATGAACACTACCTTTATAATTATTCAAAGTGTGTATGTACATTTTGGGGACACCCTATACTATGTGTTTAAAATATCTTATAATTAGATAGCTCTTCAGAGATTTCAAAACCCTGAGGATGTAGGAAGGGAATTCAAATGTCTCTTTGCATAAATGGAAATGCCAAAGTTTAGAGAGGTTAATGAGTTCACCAGAGTCATAAAATGATGGAACCAGATGTGGTTCATCCCAGATTTTAGACACCACTAACAGAAGCTCTTTGCTTGAAAGAGATTTATTCAGGTCATTTCTTTAATATTCTGTGAGTACAAGTTGTGCACCAACACAGCTGAGATCATCATGGCCCAAGAGGAAAGGCCATGCCAAGTAAGTTAAAAGGGAGACTCCTGCTGGCTTAGCCAGGCCCAGCAGTTTTGAGACTTTGCAAGTTAGGACTCCCTCAGACACACCGCACAGAAGACCCTATTCATGAAGAAACAGACCAAATTGATTCATTGGCTTCTATTGGGTGTGTTGCCTGGAGTTCATACTCAGAACAATCTTTGAATCGGTATTTTGTTCTCTAAAAAAGGAGGGGTAACTGCACTGTCACATTCAATTAATGAAGAATATCCTTTGATACTAACAGTGTGGCTAGATTGAGCCTGTACTTACTGTGCAAAGGGCATGCTATTTGTCCTCTAGAATATCTTGGATGCAAATTACAGCCTGTGACTCTCTGGAACCCAGGAATGGAGCCACAACTGACAGCTGTCCACAGTGTAAGTGGTGAGTTAAACCATGAACCCCATCTGTGAATGCTCCTTGACAAGAACAAGTTCCTCTTCCAAAGATTGGCAATAGTAGCTCTGTCAGTACACAAGATGCTTCCGCAGTCTCCCACCAAGCATAGGCTAAGTACTTAAGTGAGTTTTCACTTCTATTACTTCAGATTTGGGGTAGCAAGCTCTCCATGTCAAATGTCTTCTGTCGACCCTCCCAGATCCACTCTCTAGCCTTCTCCATCCTACTTCCTGCTCTGGCCCCTAGGATGCTAACTAACCTGGATGGACTTATCATCAAGAATATCATGCTCTCTGTTTTTGAGTTGGCTTCAGCCATGGGGTCCACCAGGATGGATGAGAGAAAGGAAGGGGGGTAAAATCAGGGTAGCAATTGTCCTGGCTCCCTGCCTGCTGTATCTCTTTAAGTTAGGACCCCAACTCCAATCAAGTTGTACTTACAGCTCTCTCCATGGGTTCTTGGAACTACTGCTTTTTATTACTTCAAGGCTAAGAATAGTCGCAACTCCCTGTGTTATTGCTAGTCCCAGGGTCCTGCACTATCCCTTGTTTTCCTCCTTCCCCTTTATAATAGTCCCTTTATTAACATTCTTCAATTACCCAGCCTGATTGTGTCATCTGCTTTCTACTTGGACTCCTGACACATATTTTGTTGGATGGCATCTCACTAGACCCACTCAAGGTTATTGTGTTCATTTATTTATAAGCACATGTGACTCATTGATTGCATTTTAATGAGCAGGCTACTCACTGCATTGAAAACCATAAGAACTTGGTTTTCATCCCTGCCATACATGACTTAACTTTGTGACCACAGGCAATTAAATTTTATTTTAATGTTTTCTTTTTTTGTCATCTGATATATGCCAGCCACTGGTTAGGACCTAGGAATGCAAAAATAAATAATACAAGATACCACTCTCACGTAGCTCATAATCTTAACAGGAGAGGTAGAGACATAAATAAAGACCTCTAATACAATATGATAAAAGCTATATGAGAGCTTTATTTTCTTGTTTGGTAAATGAGCACAATGGTACTCGTTCTGTCGATTTACAAGATGAGAAATCAAGTCATTAGATGATACAGGTGAAAATATTTTGACTTACTTAAGAATATGCAACAATAAAGTTATTAGTGGAAGTATCACTATCATGTTATTATTATATTATGTTACTTGCTTTATTGCTTACCCTGTTAAAATGAATTAATTATAGTGTCTGTTCTTCTATGGCATTATCAGCAACTTAGGTATTACTCCTCTCCAGGAAAATGTTTGCCTAGCATGAGTTTAAAGAAATAGGAATAAATACCTTGAACATCTAATCTATGAATTTAATCTCATATTCAGCAAGCGGTATTTATGATAGACTATAAAAACTAAGTCACAGTGGCAATGGAATCCTGTTCATTCCATTGAGCCATAAACAATTCTGCCCAGATAGGAGTTTGAAAATACTTCTCCAACTAGTTTAAAAAGTAATTAATAAAATAGTTTACTGCTTGCACTCAGGTGCCTTCCCTGAATATAAATGATCTTCTATATCTTTCTCTAACCTTCTCACTGAAACTATCTAATTAAAAAAATAAGCATCAATGTTTTCCTCAAAACATGCAGATATTATGTTTGACGCACAATTTTTGTCCCCCCCTTCTTACAGCAATAAACATCTTTATTTGGGGGAACGTTATGTAGTTTAGGTGAGACTGCTCATTTTTACATCTTTCCATCTTGGGAACATGTGACCCCGGTATGAAAAATCAGAGAATCCCACACACCTGGCCACAAGGTTTGGCTTAGGATTAGTCATGTGACCCAAGGCACGCCAATCAGAACCTTCACTGAAACTATTTTGCTGCAACTGATTGGAAAGACTCCTAATGTATCACTGAGGTTGGTAACCTGACAGGATGGACGTCTTGTCCACCAGGAGGAAAGAGCCCATCCAAAAGATGAGGAGTGAGATAGGTGACCCACCTATAAATTAAGACAGACATACCCATGGGGTTTTCAGTTACATCAGCAGAAAAAGAAATAAATCCTTTCTTTGCTTAAACTAATTTGAGTTAAGTATCTGGCACTGACAATCAAGTCTTGATTGTTGCAGATTGTCATGTAACTTAAAATAAAAATGACTGAATGAATTGGAAATTAGGATTCACTTTTTCTCTTAAAAAATTTGAGGAAAAGACATATGTACTACTATTTGTAATACTTTAAACAAGAAAATAAAATAAAAATTCGAGGAAAAAAAGAACTTGGAAATATATCGTAATTACTCTTTTCAGAGCAATATAAGATGATTTTGCAACTGTAAGACAAAAAAAAAGGAAGCTATGATCATGGAATGAGAAAAAAAAGATCCTTGTAATTTGAAGTATAATTACTGAATAAAATGTCTGATTGAGGAGCTAGAATGAAAAAAAATCATTAATTTTATAGGACATAAAATTATTCATTCAGTCAATGACTATTAGTTAAATACCTGCCTTGTGCCTGGGTCTGATACTATGTACTAGGTCAGTGGTCGGCAAACTCATTAGTCAACAGAGCCAAATATCAACAATACAACGATTGAAATTTCTTTTGAGAGCCAAATTTTTTAAACTTAAACTATATAGGTAGGTATATTGTTATTAACTTAATTAGGGTACTCCTAAGGCTTAGGAAGAGCCACACTCAAGGGGCCAAAGAGCCGCATGTGGCTCGCGAGCCGCAGTTTGCTGACCACTGTACTAAGTGCTAGACTTATACTAGTGGATCCAGACTCAGGCTTCTGTCCTTCAGAGCTGACCTTCCAGCTGCTGGAGACAGACAATCAATAGAAACATAATAAACAGTTGAACATCAGAGTTTTAGGCAACAAACAAGGGAGCATGAAACAGACTGGATTATTGGACAAGAGGACAGGTCTTGGAATTTAAATGGGACCATTAGGGCCAGCCTGACTGTGACATTAATATATAAGCAAAGGCTTGGGAGAGATGGGCAGTGGGTCAAGTGAGTATTTGAGGGAATAGGGAATTCCAAAGAGAGGGAACAGCTTACACAAAGTCTCTAAAGCAGAGTGTGCCTGGGAAGAAAGAGGCAGAGCCAAGAGGCTGTGTGGCTGGTTTGGAATGAGTGAGGGTGGGAATAGTGGAAGATGAAGCCACAGAAGTACCAGAGGCAGATCATGTAGGGTTTAATGGACTTTGTTTCACTCTCAGAGAAATGGGAAGCCACTGCGATGTCTTTGAGTCAGAATGTCATAATCTGCTCACTCTAGCTACTATTTGGGAAGAGATTATGAATGGCCAAGATTAAAAACACAAATATAAATAAAAAGGGGAAAATTATTGCCTGGTGGTACAGATCAGTGGTTGAGCTTTGACCTATGAACCAGGAGGTCATAGTTCAATTCCCTTAGGGGGCATGCAGGAGGCAGCTGATCAATGATTCTCTGTCATTATTGATGTTTCTCTCTCTCTTCATCTCCCTTCCTCTCTGAAATCAGTAAAAAGATATATATTTTTAAGAGGAAAATTATTTTAAAGAATAGTTAAAATCATCAAGGGCCAGTTTAGGGGATATGGTATCCACATAATAGAAGTTCCAGATATGGGTTTGGAGACTGATGGAAATAATCACAGAAATCATAGCAATAAATTTCCCATTGGCAAATTAGAAATAATTCTCCTGCCTGAAAGGCTCACTGAGATTTGGATAAATGGAAAAATCCATTTCTGAAATCAATTACAGAATAACAACTATAAGAGCCCATCAGCTTTCAAAGAGGAAAAACACCGATAAGGTATTTCCCAAGAAATTTTAGAAAGAATGACATCAGGTCACAATAGGTGCCAGAAGATATATAATAATGCCTTCCAAGTTTGCACGAAAAGTTATTTTGAACTGAGAATTCCAACTCAGTCCGACTACCAATCAAGTAAGTGTAAGGGGAAAATGGGAAAATAAAAGATGATTTCTGACATGAAAAGATTCAAATAGATTTTCTGAAAATTCTACTTGAAAATGTACCTCAGCCAAATACAGAGGAAATTCAAATATGTTGAGGACATTGGAAGCAAGGAAATAATAACAACCAGAAATAAGTATATTATTTAAAATCATGAGATAACCAGTGAAATAATTAATAATTAAAAAACTAACAAAAGTTGAAAAGAAATGAAGTAAATAGGTAGAATAAGGTAAATTACAGTTTAACAAAGGAAATTTAAAAATTAACATAATTACTTAAAATTAGGGAAAACTAATAAAATAGTTAAATGCTTCTCTCTGAGAATTGGGCTGGGTTATAAGCAGGAAGGAGACAATTACTTTTCATTTGTACTGTTCCATTTTATTTGAACTTTTGTTTCAATATGTATATATTACTTTCATAAGAAACAAAAATAATTTTAAATATTGGTTTTCTGTTTCTCATTTTAATTGAAACTTTTATATTTGGAATCTAATGAACAAAATAAACTGACAAAATAGAAGCAGCATGGATGTATGGAACAGACTGACAGCTGTCAGATGAAAGGGCCGTTGGAGGGCTGGATGAAAGAAGGTAAAGGGATTAAGCAAAACACCCACACACACACACATACACACATCACATCACATCACATAGACACAGATAGTAGTGTGGTAATAGCCAGAGATAAAGGGAGTTCGGGGCAGGTGGAGGTGGGGATAGAGGGGGAAAATGGAGATGGAAAGAGACTTTGCTTAGGGTGATGGGCCCACAATGCAGTGCGCAGATGATGTTTGTTGAGTTGTACCCTTGAAACCTATATGGTTCTGTGAACCAATGTCACCCCAATAAATTTAAAAAATAATGCCTAATGAAGAAATACAAAAAACCAGTCAGGGGTGATGTATCTTATCTAACTATGCATGACTATGGTAGTTACTGGGAACACCAGAAATGCCATGTGTTATAATGGAATGGGAACATTTAATTGAAAAGGCTACTAAAAAGTCTTTTCCCCAAAGTTATGTTGCTTCCTAGAATACATTAGGCAAGTAAGTCAGACATAACTAGTTTTTTGAGCTAATAACAAATTTCAAATTCTATAATCAGTTTGTGAGTTTGCAACTAACACAACACAGGTTTAAAAGATACACTTAATACCCCAGTCACATAATATACTTGTCCCAAATAATTGTAGAAAACTATTTCACAGAGAATAACTCAAAACATTACTGAATATGTATGATAAGAACAGAAATAGAGAAGATCTCTTGAAAGTTCTAACTTGCCAGGGGTCAGTTACTTGTAAAGGGGAATTTGTGCATATTCCACTTTCCCAATAACTTTCTGTGGTAGCTGTTTTACAGATAACAACAACCAGGCTTAGAAATAAGTCCACTAAAATGGTAAAAACAAGATATGAATACCACAGGAGTATTTGCTGTGTGAATGTAGCAAAAACACTGTATAATTTTCTCCACTGAATTCCAACCTAAAAATGAAAGATTCATGAAAGGAAAACAAATTCCCAGCAGCTTGTGTGCACAGCTAGTGACGCAGCTTTTAGCATGTGGGCCAGATCAGCTGCCTTTGTAAAGCGTCTCCAACCAGCAGCAACCTGATGGATCTCCCTGACATTTCCTGTTTCCTTTGCAATGCTTTTCTGACTGCCCATCCTCTTGGACTGAAAATGACCCCCTTTTTTTTTGTCTGCATACGATCCCTGTCATTTAAGATCAGATAGACTTGTGTTTTGCTCTTGTGTTTAGTCACTAGGGGCTGAAATCTACTCCATTCTCCCCTTTCCAAGTTGTGTGTCCAGCAGGTTTTGTCTTCAGAAAAAAAAGTTCATTTTGTTTGCCAGAAAGCCTTGCACCTGTGAGGCTACTGTTTACCAACTACACACCTGCCTTGTTGGAAGCTTAGTTCTCTTTCCTCTGTTGCTATGGATTGTTCTGTAGTAACCAATTAACAGCATCATGTCATCTTGAAGCCATCACCATTGAATCCAGGCTAATGTGTAATAATTATAGGTTCACATCCACTTATAAGAAACTAGAGTCCCAGTGCACAAATTCGTGTATGGGTAGGGTCCGGCCAGCCCGGCCCCAATCAGGGCCAATCAGGATGGGGGGGATGATTAGGGGCAGGGCTGGCTTGGGGGAGGGGTTATGTTGGGGGGGGTGGCCAGCCAGCCCCACCCCTGATCGGGCAAGTTCGCTGGTCACAGTGGGTGTCATAGCGACTGGTCATTCCGATCGTTACAGCATTACAGTCACTGGCTTTTTATATATAGAGATAATATAACCTGGCTGGTGTGGCTCAGTGGTTGAGCATTGACCTATGAACCAGGAGATTATGGTTTGATTCCTGATCAGGGCACATGCCTGGGCTTCGGGCTTGATCCAGGAGTCAGCTAATCAATGATTTTCTCTCATCATTGATGTTTCTATCTCTCTCTCTCCCTCTCCTTTTCTCTCTGAAATCAATAAAAAATATATTTTAAAAAAAGAAATAATATAGAAAGAGCCTGTATATGCTTTATCCAATTTACCCCAAAGGTAACATCTTGGAAATAAAAATGCAATATCACAACCAAGACATTGAGAATGATACAGTGAGGATAAGAACAGTTCGATCACCACAATAATCTTTCAGGCTGTCCTTCTGAGCCCTGTCCACTTAACCCTGGCAACCACTAATCTGTTCTGCAAATATTTCTTCCATTCTGTAGCTCATGTTTTCATCCTCTTCACAAGATTCTTCACCAAGTCTTTAAATTTGGTGAAGTCAAGTTTATGATACAATATTTATTTGATTTTACTTTTACTTTATGGATGTTTTACCTATTGCTTTAGCACCATTTGTTGAAAAGGCTATTTTTCCTTTATTGCATCACTTTTGCAAAATTGTCAAAATTCAGTTGGGGATATTTGTGTAGATCAATCTCTTTGTTCTCTATTCTGTTCAATTGAGCTATGTGTCTATTCCTCTGTCAATAAAAGAGTCTTCAATAATGTCTATATATATATAAAAGCCTAATGTGCAAAGTGTCCCCTTGGGAGTTCAACCAACCAGGAGTTTGATTGCTTGCTATGACATGTGCTGACCACCAGAGGGTGGTGTGGAATGAAGGAAGGCCCCAGCCAGCAGCCAGCAGCTGGGGAAAGGAGGTCCTGGCCAGCAGCTGGCAGATGCTAGAGACCCTACCCATGCAAGAATTTCATGCACTGGGCCTCTAGTAGTTCTATAAAAATTCTTGAAATCAAACAGGCCAATTCCTCCCACTTTATTCTTTTTCAAAGGTTTTATTTTTTGTTATTATGAAAATATACTGAAATTTGATAGTGATGATAGTTGTATAACTTTATGAATGTACGGAAAACCACATAATTGTACACTTTTTTAAAAAAATATATTTTATTGATTTTTTACAGAGAGGAAGGGAGAGAGATAGAGAGTTAGAAACATCGATGAGAGAGAAATATCGATCAGCTGCCTCCTGAACATCTCCCTGGGAATGTGCTGCAACCAAGGTACATGCCCTTGACCGGAATCGAACCTGGGACCTTTCAGTCCGCAGGCTGATGCTCTATCCACTGAGCCAAACCGGTTTCGGCTAATTGTATACTTTTAATGGCTAAGTTTTATAGTATATGAATTAAATCTCAATACTTTGAAGAAATGTGCAAAGTCCTTCAAGAAAACCCTAACTTGCAGGATTCTCCTCAGTGTGCTGCCCCCTCAGTCCTTTCTGGTTTGGTGCATGCTTTTGCCTGTTTTCCCTGCCTCTTTGGCCTGAAGTTTCTTTCTACCCCAACAAAAAGTGCATGAGAGCTCTTGATGGGCTTGAAATTTTGCTCTAGGTCTTTAGGTCACCTCAAAGTATCTAAGGTCTTTTTCTACTTCACCTACGCAGTTGAATTTGTTTTACCTAATTTCTACAAAGTCTTTGATTCTTGCGTTTCTCCAGTTTGATTTCTGGCCACTTGCTTGGCCAATATACTGTATTTTATCTCTGCTGTTCAGCTCTGCTTATTTCATACCAGTCTATCCTGTTATGCAAACTTCTTATCCTTATCATTAGTTTCTGTTTGCCCTATGATCACTATCTAATGTGCAACTCAGTAGTCTCCAAATTTCTTGACCTTACACTGCACCAGCAAAAATGATTTCTTTCACACATCATCACAATGTAGATCTATCTATAAATTACTTCTATCTACTAATTATGTATTATGTTATCAGCTTATCTATTGTTGCATTAAAAACATCATAAAACCTAATCTATAATAATAAAAGCGTAATATGCTAATTAGACGGGACGTCCTTCCAGACGACCTTCAGGACGAAGCTGGGGCTGCCAGGGAAGCCCAGGTCCCAGGTGCCAGAGGGAGGCCGATGCCAGGAGCTGGGGAAGGAAGGCCTACTCTTGCACAAATTTAGTGCACTGGGCCTTTAGTAATAATATAAAACAACAGAGATTTTTTTAGGTTCATGTGGGTCAGGAATATGGACAGAAGAAGGTTTGTCTTTGCTCCATGATTCCTAGAGCTTCAATTGGGAAGTCTCAAATAGCTGGGAGTGACTCAAATGGCTGAGGTCTGGAATCATCTGAAAGCTTCTTTACTCACATGCCTGGTGCCTAGGCTGGTCTCAACCAGTACTTTTGAAGAATCAAGGTGTGTTGTAGCTTTATTTCCCTCACAGCATGGTGGTCTCAGGCTATCAGCATGGTGGTCTCAGGCTATCTGGATTTTTTACATGATGGCTCAGGGTTGCAAGGGCATGTGCTTCAGCAAACAAAATGAAGGCTGCATGGCCTTTTATGGCTTAGCCTGGGAAGGCACAAAGTGTTCTGTCTGTCATACTCTCCTAAGAGCAAGGGACAAGGAAGGACCTATCTCTTCATGAGAGAAGTATCAAAGAACGTATGGCCATGTTTTAAGACTTCTGCTTGTGCACATACAAATGTTCAAAATGTAAATTTAAAAGTATGACGTAAAAATAAACATAAATATAAATTGCAAGATTTTCTTTTGCCCCTCTGAATCATCTTGCTCCTTGCTTTGGGTATGGGCCCCATATTGGAAACCCATTGGCCTAAATAAGGGACACAACATTTCCCTGCTATAGCCTTAATGATGGCTGATGTTCACATATAGGATACACCCTGCAGGGTGGCAAGGATAAACAAGATAGAGAATTTCACAAGAATAAGAAAGTGGAGAGAAATATAACCACGAGGATATAAAACTCCTTGAACTTGTGGAAATCTTAGAGAGAGAAAGAAAATTTGTGTAGGACTCAGGTTGGGGATTTAAGCCAATTTTGTAAATATCAAAGGACATACTGTAATGTTTGGTTATAAAAGCATAAAGATAGCAAAAGAGTTGGCTGGCACTCAGCCAAGAGTTCAATATCTTCCAGTCCTTGTTGGCAAAGTAAAGGAACCTGGCTTAGCTCCCTATAAAAGGAGATCAGGAGAATCTGCCAATATGGCCAACACAAAGCAATGCTAGTCTCTAGCATCAACTAATCTACCCCATTGGTTCCCCACCATCACACAAGTTTCAACAGGAAAAACATTCAGTCTCAAAGGGGATACACAGCAAAGAATTGCAAAGTGACCTATTAGAACATGGCAAGAAAATATTGGAACTTCTAGTTGTATTTGTTTTTATCTGTTTAAAAATGCGTGAACTGCATTAGTATAGAATGCATACCTAGCATTTAGAAAAAAATGTATTTTAAAGATGGTATATACAACTTATTTTTACTGATGAGCTCTTAAAGAGTCATATGTTGGGTATTACAGATTTAGAGGATAAGGTGTCATTTTAGGGCATCCAGAAACTGAAAGTAGAGTTGAATCAGAGGATGCCTCTAGGGTAGACTAGCAGAGTCAGAGTCTGCTGGGCTAAGGTAAACCAGCAGGTCTTCTTCAGATTTTCTATGTGTCCCACAGAAGTTAGTTGCCTTTGGGACTGTAATAGGTAAAGAAATGCTAAGATGAATTATGCACGTTCCTTGGAGAAAATATATGCTTTGAGAGGACAAGATTCCTTATTCTTAAATGTTAAATTAGCTCATATGTCAGCGCAAACCATGAGTCCTGGCCGGTACATATTAATACTTCCCTGATTCTTCTATCATTGGCAGTTAACAAGATTTGAACTCACAGTGTTCTGTTGTACCATGAAAACAGAAGGAATTGCTTTGTCAGTTACTTTACATAGGTTAATTTATGTGACCCTCATTTTGCTCTGTAAAAGTAGCTAATAGTACTTCCATGGACTATGCAATTTGCTTAATATCCCACATGTAGGAAGAAAAGAGCTGAGATTCAGATCCAGTTTCTCTTGATTTCTAAAGGCCATGTTCCTAGACCATGGTTCTTCCCATCTAGATAAAGAAGTGCTTTGAAGCCCTCAGATTTCACAAAGATATTTTTCCTCTGTGTTTTGGAACAAAGGAGAGGCACTGCCTGCAGGCCTAACATTTAGAAATGGAAGGAGGCACATTAAAGGATTATCAAAATGCATCTTAAAAAGAGAAAGTGAGATCATTAAAACTGTGGTCACAGCATTAAATTGTTGGCCCTTAAATGATTTGTGGCCCTCTCTCTAACACTTAGTAACTGGACGTTAAATTAGAAAGATGATAATTGGAAAAGGCTCATTATTGTCTCTATCTCATTAAACCAATGTTGTGAGACAATTCAAGAGGGAAGATGGTTATACAATTTCCACGCATCATTTGTTACGACACTCAGACCTGGATAGCAGTTATTTCCCAAATCAGAGCTAAATACATACATGACAAAAAAACTTGGTCTAGGAAAAGGGTCAATTTGGGTTTGATAGAAAGGGTCACTAGGGACTCTCTCTTACTAATAACCTCATTGGACAGAAAGCACATCTCCCCCAAAAGTACACACACTTCAAAGCATGCTATTAAGTGATAAGAAGGAGGATGAAAAATGTAATTTCTCCAGAAAAAATTTTGCAGCCACAGAAATATCTTTCACAAGTGGACATTCAATTCCTTCTAGTTCATTCCTAAATGTAAATTGCTGGAGCTTATGATGAAATACTTAGAATATCTAAGGGATTGTGTCTTCTGGGAGTTGCAGATAACAACCCATTGCCTCTACTATTCATATTTCTATTGTCTGAAAAGGTGAGGAAGAAAACCTGAGAGGACTACGGATGTGAGTGAAAACCGACTCAGTACAGTGAGCTTGGAAACAAAACTAGTAATAAATTGCAAAAGAGAAAAGAACTAATCTCAGCTGAAAATTTTCATGGGAGATGATGATTATGAGACATTTGAGGTAGGTTTTTAAAGTAAAAAGTAATTGCCCTGACTGGTTTGGCTCAGTGAATAGAGCGTCGGCCTGTGGACTGAAGGGTCCCAGGTTCGATTCCGGTCAAGGGCATGTACCTTGGTTGCGGGCACATCCCCAATGGGGAAGAGTGTGCAGGAAGCAGCTGATCGATGTTCTCTCTCATCGATGTTTCTTACTCTCTATCCCTCTCCCTTCCTCTCTGTAAAAAATAAATAAAATATATTTAAAAAATAAATAAAAAATAAAGTAAAAAGTAATAGTATGTTTATATTCTCGATATAAAATGGATAAACTATATAAATGTTCCAGTAAACATTTGTAGTATTTTATATACTCAATTTCTGTTTCAATAATGTTAAATAGAAAAAACACTTTTAAAACTTGTAAGCATTACTAAGTATATTAGAATAAAGCTACTAGAGTCAGCATGGAATTACCAAACATGGGGCAGATTATGGTGGGAGAGGCATTTGTCATCCAAGCCTGATTTATCAACAATCCTATTTCTGAGTGGATATAAAATTATTTTTAGTGCCATGCCACACTCTCCTTCCTCATTATATCCTCTCCTTTCTCTGGAATTCCACATTATTCTTTCCCAGTAATATTTTTATCCCCCAAAAGTTTTCTTTTATAAAAACATGGGTGCCAGTTATTAAGCACCTACTCTCTACTAGGCATTACGCCAGCGTCTCTAGCTGTAAGGAGGCAGATAGGGAGGAAAAGGTGAAACTATTTCAGCATTATTTTCCCACCTCAAGGTTTGCAATAGACATTATTTTCTCAGCTGCCAAATGCAGAGTATTACCTGCCAGCTACTGCAATCCATGAGAAATGGTTAGAATTAATTACATAGAGTCACAGGGCTGAAAGAGATGGTAAGATGTCACTTCTAGGTTTATCAGCCTTTTGTGGATTGATATATATGCTAATTCAGTGCATACTTGTATATGTGCATCAGAAACGAAATGAGAGAGATGCTCCCTATTCAAAAATAAAGAAAAAAATGTTACAATAAACTTCAGTAGTCTCCTTATCCACAGTTTTACTTTCCAAGGTTTCAGTTTCCCATGATCAGCCACAGTCTGAAAATATTAAATGGAAAATTCCAGAAGTAAATAATTCATAAATTTTAAATCTTGCGCCATTCTAAGTAGTGTGATGAAGGCTCGCACTGTTCCTCTCTGACCTTCTCTATCCTGCCAGAAACATGAATCATCCTTTTGTTGAGTATATTCATGCTGTACATGCTACCTACCATTAGTCACTGAGTAGCCATCTGGATGTCAGATTGGTTATGAGAAAGAGAAAAGGGAGAGAGAGGGATATCACAGTCACATAACTTTTATAACAGCATATTGTTATAACTGTTCGATTTTGTCATTAATTATCGTTGACAATCTCTTACTGTGCCTAATCTATAAATTAAGTGGTATCATGGATATGTATGTATAGGAAAAACATGTCATATATTGGGTTTGGTACTATCAGTCATTTCAGGCATCCACTGGGTATCTTGGAATGTATCCCCCATGGAACTTCTCTTTTGGTAAGGTCTATTTTTCCCCTTAAATTCTGATACATGATCCTATGGTATTTTTATTGGCATATCTCCAGAAACTGAGCTAATTAGAAATTTTAGGCCAATTTCTATGAATCAGTCCTAATAAGGTTTAAGTCGGTGGCTTTATGGGAGTACTCATTGGAGAAAACCCTTAGTATGTGAATCAGATACACATACATGTGTATCTGATTCACAGCCTTTGTAACAGGTTTTAAGTGTTCATAAATAAGAACTTCTTAACGTTTAATCTGAATCCACTGTGTTAAGATTCAGATCTATTTTTTTATGGTAAATTTTAGCTATTTGAAAACAACTCTTTAATGTCTATACTTGAATTACTTTTGTCATGCATTTCAGGTAAGTAGTTAAAAAGATCTAGAGTGCCTTACCTGTATATAAGTAATCTAATTCTTAAAAAAATATTTCCAGTTCCATTTAAGTTTTTAATTTCAGTCTAATAGTTTATTTGTTACTTTTTAACAATAAGGAATATTTTTAGTGTTACCTCCATATCAAGGGCTGGAATATTATTTACATACATTGTAGAGAGTAGTAGTCAAGGATTAATGCTCTGGAATCTGAAAACCTATGTTTGAATTCTGACGTAACCACCTGAGCAAGTTATTCCCTTTGTTTCAGTTACTCGTTTGTTAAATTACAGTAAATAATTACTTATTCATTAGTTCCTCTTTCAGCAATGATAGGGTAATATACACAATAAACTATCAAGAGAAAAATAAGCACTGGTAATAGCATCAGCGAGCTATGGAACAACATCAAGTGCCCTACTTACACATGTAGATAGAGATTCCAAATGAAGGGTTACTTAAAAACAAAGGTTGACATTTCCCCCAACTTGATAAATACTAAAAAACAAAAGATCCAAGAAGCTCAGTGAACACCAAGTTCAAGAAACATGAAAAAGTATAGCTTGGTGCAGCATAATCAAATTGCTCAAAATCATAATTAGGAGAAAAATCTAACAAGCAGCAAGAGGGAGGAAAAGATATGTTCTGTGTAGAGAAACAACAAAAACATCACCGTGGACTTTTTGTCAGAAACACTGCAAGAGGGAAGATAATTAAGCAACATCTCAAAAATACTGAAATCTTTCTCTCCCCAGCCCCTCAAAAGAAAAACCCGGTCAACCTAGAATTCTGTATACAGAGAAGGTAAAATTGTGACATCTTTTTTCAGATATGTAAAACCTGAAATAATTCACCTCCAACAGACCCATACCATAGAAATCTGAATGAAATTCTTTGGGGCAAATGAAAAATGACACAGACAGAAATATAAATCTACACAAAGGAATGCAGTCATTGGAAATATAAAGTGCATGTGTAAATATAGGGGAATCATTTTTCTTATTTATATTTATTTGGAAGATAGTTTACTGCTCAAGAAAAAATAATTGCAATGTAAGTAGGCATTATAACATATGTATAAGTAAACATGTAAGGCAACAAACAAAATCTGAAAGAGAAATGGAAGCATACTATTGTAATATTCTTAAACTATATATTAAGTGGTATAATAATCATTGACAGTTGAATGTGATAAGTTACAGATTCATGCTATAAACCCAAAAGGGTCTATTAAACAAACAAAACAAAAAGTTATAACTAATAATCCAATAAAGGAGATTAAATAAAAATGTTTAAATATTCAATTGATCCAAACAAAGGATAAAGGAAAAAGAGAACAATGAATAGATGAGACAAATGAAAAACACATAATAGTAATCACATTAGATGTAAATAATTCAAGCACGCTAATTAAAAGACAAATGTCACCAGATTATCACCGAAAAGACGCCAATCTTTTTCAATACCTAAATTATGTTAGGAGCTATGTTTGCGTACAGGAACTGAAAAGAATTCCTCACCCCACCACAAAAATCAAGGTGCCCAGGGCAAAAGCCAAGATAGGGATGGGGCATTGTGAGCAAAAAGGGACATGTGCCACAGAGCCAAGTGCAATAGAAGAATAACTAGGCATGCCTACAAGAATTTAATCATGCCCTCCATAACCTATAAATATTGAAGGCTCCTTCCCACTTGGGGAGAAGGTGCCATTGGAGCATGAACTCACCCTGCTCCATTCCTGGATCAAAGAATGAAGCTTCTACTTTTCTTTACCAAACTAAGTCTCAGGAATGGCACTGAGCTGGAGGTAAAAAAAATTAAAAAAGACAGCTATATGTTGTTACAAGAAAAAATATAATTTAATGTGAAATAACAAGTTCAAAGTAAAAGTATGAAAAAAATATGCCATGGTAATCCTAAGCAAAAAAAAACAAAAAAAAAAACACACAAACAAACAAAAAACAAAAACAAAAAAAAAACTAGAGAGGCTATATTAATATTAAAGGAGATTTCAGAATAAATAGTATTACAAGTATAAAGATAATCATTTCATAGTAATAAAGGGGTAATTTCATCAAGAGAACACAATAATGTAATTATTCATCTGATAGCAGTTTGAAAATACATGAATGAAAACTATTAGAACTATGGGAGAAATGGCAAATTTATAATTATAGTCAAAGGTTTCTCTCAGAAAATAATAGAACAAGTAAACAGAAAGATAGTAAGAATATGCAGTAGACGGATTTGAATAACACAACCACCCAATTTAATTGATCTAGGTGGCCTCATCCAACAAAAGGAGAATACACACTCTTGTCAAGTGCACATAGAACACTTACCAAGATAGACAATATTTGGGGCCATAAAACCAGTCTCAAAACTAAAATGAAATAATACAGTACAAAATATATTATCTTTCAACAATGGAGTAAAAATAGAAATCAATAGTATAAAATATCTCTGAAAAATCTACAAATATTTGATAATAGCATACCTCTAATAATCTATTCTATAGGCTAAAAAAGAAACTAAAATAGAAATTAGAAATTTTAGACTGAATTAAAATGAAAACAAAACATCTCAGCATCTGTGAGATGCACCTCAAGCATTACTTTAATGCTGGTAATTTTAAAAATGGGAATTTTAATAGCACTTAGAGAGTTTTTACAAAAGAAAGGTCTCAAATCATGACTTTAACTTCCACCTTAAGAAACTAGAAAACATAGAACAGATTGAACTCAAAGTACACAGAAAAAAGCAAATAATACAAATCATTGTGGAAATAAATAGGAGACAGAAAAAGGATAGAGAAAAAACAATGACACCAAAAGTTGTTTTTTTTTTTTAGAAGATTATTAAAGTTGATTAATTGCTTGTCAGACAGACCAAAAAAAAAAAAAAAAAAAAAAAAAAAATTACATCAATTACTAGTATTAGGAATGAGAGAGGTGACATCATTATAAATTCCAAACATATACAGTAAAGGGGAAATAAGGAAGTATTATAAATAACTCTATGCCAATAGATTCAACAACTTAGATTAAATGTACAAGTAATTTGAAAGCTCCTGCATGAAGGTATAGATAAGCTGAATAGCCTTTTATCTCCTAGAGAAATTTATATCATCCAAACTTGACAGGAAAAAATAAAACTATCTTCATTCAAAGAATACCATATAACTTATGTTGAAAATCTGAAGGAATCTACTAAAAAAGCTTTTAGAACTAAGTTGAACAAGGTTGCAGGATAGAATCAATATACAAAAATTAATTTTTATCTTTATATGCTAATAATGAGTAATCAGAAATTGAAATGAAAGAACACCATTTCCAATAGCATCAAAAATATGAACTACTTAGGGGTAAGACTGAGAAAATATGTGGAGGACTTAATCATTGGAAACTATGGTTTTAACTACAATATATCCCAAATCAACTAGAAATTAAAGAAGCCTAAATAAATGGAAAGATATCCCAAGTTTATGCATCAGAAGACTCAGTATTGCTAAGATAGTAATTCTTCCCAATGTAATGAGTAGACTCAATGCAGTCCCAATCAAAATCTCAGTAAGATTTCTTTTGTAAAAATTGACAAGGCAATTTTAAAATTCATATGGAAATGCAAAGACATAAAATAGCCAAAATAACTTTGAAACACAAGAGCAAACTTGGAGAACTAACACTATTTTAACACTTAAAAAATTATAAAATAAAGACACTATCTTGTATTTGTGTTAAGATAGACAAATAGTCTACGGCCATACCACCCTGAACGCGCCCGATCTCGTCTGATCTCTGAAGATAGACAAATAGGTCAATAGATCAGAATAGAAAATCCTTAACTAGACCCACACATATATTGACAACTGATCTTACGAACAAGTGCAAAAACAAATCAGTGGAGAAAGGAGAGTCTTTTCACTAAATTGTGCTGGTTCATTTGGATATCCAAGTTAAAAAAAACCAAAAACTTTCATCCATATTTCTTAACACATATAAAAATTAAAACAAAATGAACCACAGATCTCAAATGGTAAATTTAAAACTTCAAAACTTTGCCTGGCTGGCGTGGCTCAGTGGTTGAGCATTGATCTATTAACCAGGAGTTCATGGTTTGATTCCTGATCAGGGCACATGCCCGGTTTGTAGACACTATCCCCAGTGTGGGACATGCAGAAGGCAACCAATCAATTATTCTCTCTCATCATTGATGTTTCTATATCTCTCTCTCTCCCTTCCTCTCTGAAATAAATAAAAATATATTTTAAAAGAACTTTAAAACTTCTAGAAGAAAACAAAAGAAAATCTTTGTGATCTTAGGTTTAGGTAAAGAGTTCTGAGATAAAATACCTAAAGCATAATCCATAAAAGAACATTGAAAAATTGTATTTCATCAAATTGAACATTTTCCTCTTCAAAAGATAGTATCAAGAGGACAAAAAGACAAACAACATACTCTGAGAAAATATTTGCTGATCACATACCTGATAAAGGATTTAAATCTAGAATAAGTAAATATCTCTCAAGCCCAAATAATAAGAAAACACCCAACCAAATAAAAATGGGCAAATTTTTTGAACCGACACTTCACCAAAGAAGATACACAGAAGCTCAATAAGTACATGAAAAGATGCTCAACATAAGTAGTCATTAGAGAAAGGCAAATTAAAACTACAATGAGATAACACCACACACATGTAAGAATTGCTAAAAATAAAAAGCCTAATGATAACAAGTGCTGGTAAGGATGTGGAAAAACTGAAATCCTCCTACATAGCCGGTGAAATATAAAATGATACAATGGCCATTTCTTATAATGTAACATGTACACTTACTGTACAATCCACTCCTGAGTGTCTATCCACGAGAAATGAAAGCATATACCCATATAAGATCTTGTACATGAATGTTCACATTTAATAACTAAAAGCTGGGGAGAACCCAAATATCTTCAACATATGAGTATACGAGCAAATTGTATAATGTACATGCAATGAATAAACTCAGCAATAAAATGGAAGGAATCATGGATATATACAATGATATGGCTGTATTTCAAAGTAATTATTAATGAAAGAAGACAGACCATGAAAAACAATTCTGTATTATTTAATTTATGTAAGATGCTAGGAAACAAACTAATCTATAGTGACAGTTGCCTGAGGAGGCAGGGAGAAGAGGTGAGGAATGGAAATGAATTATAAAATATAATTAAAGAAATTTCTGGGGGTTATGGATATGTTCACTATCTTGATGGTGGTAATGGTTTCATGGGTATATACATATTTATTTAGACATAAAATTGTATACTGTAAATATGTGCAGTTTTTATGTCATAAGATACATAAGGGTGAGGTCTCAAGTCTGGTTTTGGCTCATAAATCAAGAAAACCTACTGTATTTTGAGTGCTCAATTGTTAAGCATTTAACCCATCATGCGCCATAAGCGTCTGTAGATGCAAGCGGCGGACCTTCCCCACACGCCAGGCGTGTCTATAAAAAAAAATGTTTTCCCTAAGTGGCAGCTCTGACCAACTTTAAAATCATTTTTTGTGAGAATTTTCAGCTGAAAATATTCAAGAACACCCGAATTGTGAGTAATATATTTATTTTTATAATATTCATTGCAAATTGATTTTTTAAATTAAATTCAAAATATCGTGGCATGTGGGGATGGTTTCCGTTTTGTACTCGTGGCAGTGAACTGGTTAATCCTATATAATAAAAGTATAATATGCAAATTGACCGAAGGGCAGAATGACTTGTCGCTATGACGCAGTGACCACCAGGGGACAGACACTCAATGCAGGATCATGCAACAAAGGTTACATTATCAAGTAAGTTACCACTGTGCACCACTGCTGCTTAAATGAGGCTGGGGGATGCTGGGAGACAATGTAGAACATGCATTAGAATTATGCCAACAGAGTGGCAAGGGAGATTGGGTACTGTCTTCGAACCTCTGCTCCAACATTGGTTGGAGTTTGCTTACAGAACCTTTCCCACCCTCTGGCATTCCCGGTTTGCCATGAGCCCAGGCCAAAATTAAAGCTCAGAGGCAGGGAGCAGCAGGTGTTTGCAATAAGCAACCTTGATAGTGTAGGGGTGAGTCCCAAAAGAATAAAAGCAGACTTTCAATCATCTTGGCTACATAAATCATGCAGGAACGCAGGCTTTTTTTCAAATGTCCTTGCCAGTTACATTATCTTTAGAGTCTGTTTAAGCTGACCAGTTTTTCACAGCTGCTATTGAATGAATTGCTTCACCACATTTGGGTGTATGACTTCAATTTGTTAGCAGTGTCGTTGGGAAATGCTGTGGGATGCCAAGATGCACAGCAGCTGTCCCATGCTTGTTCTTAATGAAGAGGAGTTAATAAAGAAATTTTATGAGCTGGATTACCATTGTACAGGTTTTCTTCCCAAAGAAGCCAAATCATTGCCGTGTCTAGGCAAATTTGTCACATGCATTTTTTCTTTTAAGAAAATTGTTGTGGGTTTTATTCCAACTCCGGTAATAATTCATTTTTCACTCTTTATTATGGTTTCACAGCACTGTTAAATTGGCATTTTCCATTTCAATTTCCTGAGATGACATGTTTTACACAGGAAACTTGATTACAGAAAGACTTATTAGGCCATACATGCATGACCTTCTCCGAGATAGCATGCTTTTTCTTTTCTATCAGTCTTAACCAATAATATAATGTCCCCGATCCCAAATGAAAAACCAACATCAATGATGGTTGATCACAGAAACAATGCAAGTTCATCATTACCTGGTGACTATTACATGGGAAATTTCCAAGCCCAATTGAAAATTATATTAAAATGTTCAGAATATGGTAGGTGTCCGAGTGTGACTTGACCATCATTAGCAGAAACATTATGAGAGTCTTAAAGCTGATTTTTAAAGTCCCCTCCAATTCTAAGATTCTGTGATTCCTTACAACACCCACAAAATGTTCTGTTTTTGAGGTGGCCTGAGTTAGTCATCTGTGTTGCATAACAAATTGCCCACAATGTGGTGGCTTAAGGCAACAAACATTTGTTATCTCACACATTCTGAGGGTCAGGAATCTGGAGGTGACTTACCTGAGTTTCCTGTCTCAAGGCTTCTCACAGACCACAGTGGCAGTATTAGGGCTCCACTCAGGAAGAATCTGCTCGTGAGGTGATTGAAAGATTCAGTTCCTCACAGCCTGTTGAACTGAGTCCTTGAGTTTTCTGTCATGTGGGCCTTTCCCTTGGGCAGTTTACAAGGTGACATTGGCTTGCATTAAAGTGAACAAGAAAGAGACAGAGATCCAGAGAAAATTAGCAAGATGAAAGCCAATCTTTCATAACAATCTCAGAAATGATATCCCATCATTTTTGCCATATCAGGTTTGCAGGAAGCAATTCATTAAGTCCAGCACACACTCAGGAAAAGGATTACATAAGGGTATAAAAACCCAGAGCGGGGGATCATTAGGGCCCATTTTATTTACTTACTTATTTTTAATTTAAAAATTTTAAATATATTTTTATTGATTTCAGAGAAGAAGGGAGAAGGAGAGAGAGAAACATCCATGATGAGAGAGAATAACTGATCCGCTGCCTCCTGCACACCCCACACTGTGGATCGAGCCCCCAACCCAGGCATGTGCCCTGACTGGGAATAGAACCATCACCTCATGGTCCATAGGTTGACGCTGAAACACTGAGCCAAGCTGGCAGGGCAGCTGGGGTCCATTTTAGAAGCTACCACAGGATCTGAAACTTCCCTGGAACAAAAGCAGCTCTCCTTCCAGGCTGCCTGAGAATCTGACATTTCCACATACTTTCTTAGGAGTGTTCCATCTCCTGATCCACCTCAGCAAATTGTTAAATGCAAATGTATTTCCCAGGAGAGCTATACTCAGGGGCAGCTGTGATAATCCAGGAGTATCGTCTTTAGACTCATTATACATGTGACAGACACTATTTAATTTTTCTTTGGGGCTGCAATTTAGAGAAGAGTTAGTATTTCAGGAAGGTCAGAAATACAAAAGGGCACGATCACTGAAGAAAAGGTCAGTCCAATGACCCCGAACACCTTGGGGGGTCAAGGGGACTCTACAAAAAAGTTGAAGTACAGCAAACAGACTTTTGTCAGTCCTGCCTTCCATGTTTCCGGGAGTGTCATTTCTTTGAAACGACATACTGACCATGTCCTTCTGCTTAAAATTTTTTTAATTTTATTTCCCTTGATAGGTATAACATACAACCAAAACTTCTTAGTTATTTAAATCCTTCTGGAAAGCTCTCTCCATAATGCTTTTTCAGCCTATTTTCTAATGGATACGTGCTCCTTTTTTTCCATTTCAATAAAACTGACAGTTTGGATCAATCTTTCCACATCACTGTGATCTGGTCCCTCCAACGGGCCTGTTGTTTCCTATTAATTTGAAAATTAAAGCTGTGCTATCTTGAAGCCTCCCATGTATTATTGTATCTGTCTGTTTATATTATATCTTTGGTTATGTATGTCTCCTTTCTCCAGATAGATTTTAAAATTTTTCTATAATTTCAGAGTTTTCTATCGTTTTAGAGTTTTGCATATGATTACCTCTGATGTGAAGTTTAAAAATGGGTCGGTTAAAACAAGCAAAACAAACACTGCGTCATATAGACTTGGGTGTAGCTAAAACGGATCTATATTCTTTAACATTACAAAGAAGAAGGTAAAAAATGTTTAAGCTTGATGTCTTGCCGGTCGGCTGTATCATACCCATTGGTTGTGTGATGTTCTCAACACCCCTCATCCCCAATAGGGAATGTCACAGCCATGAGTGCAGGTACTTGGCCTCTTGGTTCACTGCTTTCCCCCAGGGCTTAGAATAGTATGACTGGCACATAATAGGCACTCAATAAACATTGTTAAATAAATAAATATCATAATTGTTGCCAATAATAGTTAAATTCCTGACATTTGGAAGTGTCATAATTTTAAAAATTTATATGTGACAAATTACAGAGTCAAAAACACATGGGTGTTTACGAGAATGTCATATAAATTAGGTGGCCACTTTCTACCAGAGAGGAAATGAAGTGGTCACTAAATCATATTGGAACAACAGATGTTTCATCTGGAAATACGAAGTTCAAACCCTCTCTCTCACCTACCATGCACAAAAATTAATTCCAGATGGATTAAAATCTAAACATGTAAACAAAACATTAACATAGCCCTAACCGGTTTGGCTCAGTGGATAGAGCATTGGCCTGCAGACTCAAGGGTCCTGGATTCGATTCCGATCAAGGGCATGTACGTTAGTTGCGGGCATGTTCCAAGTGGGGAGTGTGCTGGAGGCAGCTGATGGATGTTTCTCTCTTATCGATGTCTCTAACTCTCTATCCCTCTCCCTTACTCTCTGTAAAAAAAATCAATAAAATGTATTTAAAAAAAACAACATTAACATAAATAAAAGAATATGTTTATGGCTTTAGGCAAGTCCTGAAAATGTTTAATAAAATTTAATCATGTAATTTCAAAGTTAATTACTAAAAAATTATAAAATATATCATTATTACAGTTAAAAGATGAGTCATAAAATAGGGAAAAGCACTTATAACACAATTAAATATATATCCAAGATAATATAAATAACTGTTTAATTCAACAAAAAAATACTTCCACAAAATATAGCTAAGTGATAAAGTTATTATATTATACTTGAATAGAATGGTTGCATTTCTTCTTTAAATGTCATAATAAAAATTCAAAGGGAGAAAATGCAAATGACTAATAATTATATTAAAAACATGTGCAGCCCTAGCCGGTTTTGCTCAGTGGATAGAGCATCAGCCTGCAGACTGAAGGATCCCAGGTTCAATTCCAGTCAAGGGCACATGCCCGGGTTGTGGGCTTAATCCCCAGTAGGGGGCATGCAGGAAGCAGCCAATCAATGATTCTCATTGTTGATGTTTCTATCTCTCTCTCCTTCTCCCTTCCTCTCTAAAAGCAATAAAAATATGTATATATTAAAAAATATATATGTGCAACTGCACTTGTTACCCAGGGAACTGAAAATTCAAACAAAGTGGATGCAATGATTTGTATCAGCTTGGAAAAAATTAAAACGTTAACCTTGTGCTAGCAAAGTGGGAGATACATCAACTTTCATGCATGACTGGTGAGAATAATTTGGCACAGCCACTTTGGAGGAGATTTGGTAGAATTTCTTAAAAATTAAAATATGTGTCCCTTTTGACTAAACGATTCTGCTTCTGCTTATGCTGGGAAAATTTGACATGTGTGCAGAGAGGCACATACCAGGGAATGGTTAAATAAAAATTTTCAATCCCTGCTATGGAATAGCTATACACAGCAGTTAGAAAGAAATTAGTAGTTCTCTATGTTCTGACAAGGAAAGATCTCTGAAACATTTCTAAGTGACTTGTACAGTGAAACAATTCATATATCAAAAATCCCTGTAGTTTTATGTTTCTACTGGAGGCCTGGTGCACGAATGCATGCACCGGTGGGGTCCCTTGGCCTGGCCTGTGGGGATCAGTGAACCCTTGTGCCACCACAGCCCCGCCTTACTCGCCAGCTCTTCGAGTTTCAGCCTACTGTCCGCATTGATCCCGCACAGCACGAACTAGTGCGTGAAGCAGCAGGTGGCCAGGGAGGAGCCTGAGCCCTGACTGGGCACTTCGCTTCTCCCGCTCATCCTGGCCCCACCGCCACAGTTCGGGCGCACAGGGGGAGTGTCTGCAGGAGAGGCTTGCACTGCCGCAGCTGCACTTGCTAGCTGTCAGCCCAGCATCTGGCGCCTGTCTGTCAGCTGAGTGGCACTCCCACTGTGGGAGCCCACTGACCACCAGGGGGAAGCTCCTGCATTGAGCGTCTGCCCCCTCGTGGTCAGTGCACATCATAGCTACCGGCCAGTTGTCTGGTAGTCTGGTTGTCTCGTCATCCGGTCGCTTAGGCTTTTATATATATTGATAAGTAAGTCATTTTAATTTTCTAGATAGGAAATTCAGAAGAAGAAATGCAAATGGCCCATAACTATATGGAAAATGCATTCAAGTACACTTATTACCTTTAGTTTTATAAGTATACTAGAGGCCCAGTGCACAAATTTGTGCATGGGGGGGAGCCAGGATGCAATTGGCCCTCCAAGTGGGCAGTGGGGTGCCCTTGCCAGCCCGGGATCTGGTTCCATCCCGCTGACATTCGCACCAGTTGTCAGGAGCCACCTGGTAGCCACTTTTATATCCTTTCTTCCTTGCAGAGCATCTAGGGAGGGGAAGTGGCTGTGGTGCCCAAGGCTAACTTCTAGCAGGCACGCTGGGATCATGCTGGAGGCGCTGGTCTGTCGCTGCCTGGCCTGTTCTCCAGAGATTGGACTTGCAGGACTACTGAGGGAGTGAGTGACTGCCACTGGGCTGGTGGGCTGCTCAGACCGAGACCGGTCAGTCAACTGAGTGGCACTCCCGCTGTGGGAGCACACTGATCACCAGAGGGCAGCTCCTGCTTTGAGCTTCTGCCCCCTGGTGGTCAGTGCACGTCATAGTGACTGGTCAACGGGTCATTCTGGTCGTTCTGGTCATTTGGTCCTACCAGTCGCTTAGGCTTTTATATATATAGATGAATGCATCCACATACCCTCGCACACCTATATACATGCATAGGGGAAGGGAAGAAAGGATACACTGTGGAGAGGCTGGGATTGATGGCTCTTTCAAGTGCTTTCAGGCCAACCAGTGTGGCTCAGTGGTTGAGCATTGATCTATGAACCAGGAGGTCACAGTTCAATTCCCAGTCAAGGCATATGCCTGGGTTGCTGGCTGGAACCAAGTGGGGGGTGTGCAAGAGGCAACCAACCAGTAATGCTCTCTCATAATTGATGTTTCTATCTCTCTCTTCCCCTCTCCCTTCCTCTCTGAAATAAATAAAAACATATTTAAAACAAAATAAAGTGTTTTCATTTTAGTTGCTATTTTATACACAAAATTTGGCAATAGAATCCATGTATTAATCCACAGTACAAAAATAAGTTAAATTAATTTAAAAGCTATAGGGGATATATAAATAGTAATTAATTTAGATCATTACTCCTACTAAACAAATTTTCAAATATTTGCTCATTTTCCTTCCAGGCATTCCCATGGGAGATCAAACAGGCATTGCCAGAAAGCAGGAAAGATATGGGTTCTCATAGCATCAGGTTTTTTTCTTCCCCCGATGTTTAAGGTTGTTGATAACGTTCATGATTCTGACTGCTGTCAGCGATTTCCTGGGGTGAGACAGACACAGGAATGCAGCTGCTTGGCCTCTCTGAGAGCCAAAGGGGGCTCATGACCGGTGGCCTCCAGCAGAACACACCCTGCCCAGTAACTAACGAGAAAATGGACGATTTTCAGAAATGGACTTAGAATGCCATCCTTTCCATTGAAGATTTATTTTGAAAATCTTTTTATAATAAAGGAATGACTTTTTGATAACAAAAATTCATTAACAAAAAATAAGCTGCATAACAACTCAATTCCTAATATTCCTATTGCTTGCCAGAATAAATGTATAAAAATAGTCAGTGATGATCTTAATTTCTTCATCTTGGAAAATTACCATGTTCATTTTTAAAGACTTCCACATGAAATATCATGTGTTCAAAATTCCTCTAAAAATGTAGGCCAGATCTATTATTAAGCATCCTAAAAGTTATTGCTCTTCCTGACCATAAAAAGTTGCTAGTGACTTTGTTGTTGTTTTTTTAATTATTTTTTGCCAAGTGCATTATCAGTTATTAAGAATTGATTTATACCAGTTCCTAATTTCTTAAAGGTTTGAAATCAATTTCTTAAATGTTAAAAATGATTATGGTTTACAATTTGCATTATTTTGTAATGATCCATGCTTTCTAACAGTGTTAGGTATATGCATTTAAGTACACTGTTGTATATTTAAAATAATGGCAATGGCCCTAACCGATTGGCTCAGTGGATAGAGCATCGGCCTGTGGACTGAAAGGTCCTAGGTTCGATTCCGGTCAAGGGTATGTACCTTGGTTGCGGGCACATCCCCAGTAGGAGGTGTGCAGGAGGCAGCTGATCGATATTTCTCTCTCATTGATGTTTCTAACTCTTTATCCTTCTCTCTTCCTCTCTGTAAAACATCAATAAAATATATTTTAAAAAATAAAACAAAATAATGGCAATGGATTCTTTCCATATCAAGGGTCACTAGGGAGTGGGGAAAAATATTTATTTTTAATATCATCAAGTTATTAAACCTCTGTCTACCTTTGAATCTAGATAGAAAACGCATTCCTTCATTCTCTCTCACTCTCTCTCTTTCTCTCTTTCTCTTTTATTTTAGGTCTAAGCATGAGTCACAGAAATTGGTATCACCCTATGTTTCATATTATTGAAAGTGAAATGATGTGCTAATGTCCAATGTTTCTACAGTTGTCAAGCCTGGCTCAACGTAAAATCATTAATGGGGGAAAAAAGGGGGAGAGATTTAATTATTATTATTTTGATTCTGAATGCAGACATCAGCTGAAAGGACACTTTACTCATTAATAATTATGTATGTGAAGAATTTACAAAAATAGGAAAGGCACAATCAGTGAGGATCCAAAGAGACAGGCATCACCGCTAAACTTGGCTCCACGCCTTTTCTCCAAAATGGCTGCTTCCAGTTGGAATTTATAAAATTTACCAAAGTAGAAGATATAAACTTACACTTCATGACAAAGAAAACATGAATTAAAAGCCTGTTGGCTATTTAGAACTTTGGCAAAATCAGAGTCATCTGAGTTATATCAAAAGGAAACGCCAGGAGTTGACTAACCTTGGTAATCTCTTCCAAGTATGCAAGAGGCCTGCTTCTGATAAATTCTGTCCTGAAACTTTTATTTAAAGACTCCCTACAGGCCTACAAAGTGTGTTAGTTTTGTGAATGGCAGGCAAATTATCTTTCTTACTCTGAGCTCTGATAATGAACAATGTGTGTTTATATTTGTATAAAATTAGAAACAATACATCCATGGAAAAATTATCATTTTTTTTTCATCCTTCCTGCCTAAAAATTGTTCAGGACTCAAGAACAATAATCACGTCATGCTTGTTTTCCTGTCCTGGTACTTGGCACTGTGCCTCACGCAAGGTAGATACTGAGCAAAGGGTTGTCCATGAATGCATTAATGCTGAATACGTAGTATTCATATATATCCATGTATATGTATTACTAGAGGCCCAATGCACAAAATTTTTGCAAGGAGCTCAGCCCTTGAAGACCTGGCTTGTCCAGAAGGTCGTCCAGAAGGTCGTCCAGAAGGTCGTTTGGCTGTTTGGTCTAATTAGCACATTAACTCTTTATTATATAGGATTATGTCTCATGAAGCTTTAGTGAATGTAGTATAAACTGAGGTTTATGTGTGGAAATAATGGAAACACATCTACAATGGGGCTAACTGTGGGTCAGGTGTCTGATATTATTGTATATGGTATATTTTTCTTTAATTATGTTTTCTAGTTGTTTGCACTGTTGTATAAATATGCAAATGACATGATTATTCATCTTATAACTAACCATCTTAATAAACTCTGTTACATCTAATAATGTTTTTGAATTCTTTTATTCAATGTCAATAAACATCCCATGCAAATAATCACAGGTGTAATTCTTACTTTCAAATCGTTATGTGTCTCATTTTTTCCCCTCTTACTACACTAACCATGACCTCTAATACAATTGATAAAGATCCTGGTAATTAATTTTAAAGAGGACACATTAAATGCTCCTCCATTAAGAATGATGTTTGATCTAATTTAGGATTTTTTAAATTTTTGGTAGAACTTAAAATCTCCTCCTACTCTTACTTTATTGGGTTGTGTGTGTGTTTTTTTCAAAAATCATTAATGGGTATATGTTTTGCAAATGCTTATTCTACAACTATTAAAATGATTAGATTTTTTCCCTTAATGTGATGAAATATATTTACATATTGTCATAAGTTAAATTCATCTTAGTCATGGCATATTATCATTTTAATACACTGATTCAATTTGCACACATTTTTGCTGGGGTCCAACCCCAGCAGGTCCAGGGATCCCCAAAGGTGTGGATGGAGTCAGCGAAGAAGGAATGACACGGAGACAGCGTTCAGTTGATCAGCAGCCTAGCCAGGATCTCCAGCCAAGTTATGGTCAGGATCTCCAGCGAAGTTCTGGTGTTAGGTTCTCTCGCTAGGTTCTCCAGCCAGGTTCTCCAAGTTCTCCTGCCATGTTCTGTCTAGGTTCTCCAGCCAAGTTCTGTAGCCAGGTTCTGTCCAGGAAGGTTCTGTCTCTAGGTTCTGTCCCTAGGTTCTGCGTCTAGGTTCTGTGTCTAGGTTCTGTGTCTAGGTTCTGTGTAGGATCTCCAGCCAAGTCCTGTCTCTAGGTTCTGTATCTAAGTTCTTCAGCCAGGTTCTCCAGGTTCTCCAGCCAGGTTCTATCCAGGTTCTCCTGCCATGTTCTGTCTCTAGGTTCTCCAGCCAAGTTCTGTAGCCAGGTTCTGTCCAGGATCTTTTGCCATCTTCTCTCCCTAGGTTCTCTCTCTAGGTTCTGTGTCTAGGTTCTGTCTCTAGGTTCTTCAGCCAGGTTCTCTCGCTAGGTTCTGTCTTCTGTTGTCTTGTTACATCTGTATTTATACCAGTTGATTTTAATCCTGTCAATTTCTATTCCAAAGGTTAGGGCGTTGTTTCTTATCTCCATTCCAGGGAGTAAAGATTATGTAGCTTAAGTGTGATTGTTCTTAGTTAAAGTGATTAACTACC
>NW_005367209.1:3082082-3087917 GCF_000412655.1 Myotis brandtii
AAGAAGGGGAGCAAACATATTAAGAACAGTATGCCATATACGCCAGGTCCCTTGAAACATATGCTGTGCAGATGTTTCTTCTCTGCAGCGACTGTGTCAAGCAGCAAGGATGGACCGGCTCCCAGCACATTTTGTTTAGAATATTTGAATCTATAATCATGAGCCAAATAGATCTGTAAATTTTCTATATTAATCATTCATAAGATGCCCCATACAATAAGGATTACACAGCTATTTCAGTATGACAATTTTATATTTAGTATTACCTTTCTTGAGGATTTACAACATTTAATAGTGCTTGAAAGTCCTACAGTAGAAGCATGTGTGTTTAATTCCATTTCCCTATCTAGTTTGATCCCAAAACTGTTTCATTCTCTTGCAAAGTGTCCTGTTGAGAGTGCAAGTAAATGCAGAGTTAATGGGAACAGAAAATTTTAAAAATAAATAAAAGGATTTCTTTAACCTTATGGATGGATGCTATGGACAACACCCCAGCCATGGGGGTAAAGTAGGAGATTTGCCTTTTTCAGCTTAGACAGAAAATCCTAATGTTCAGGATTAATGATGGTGCCAGTGCAGAAAGTTTACTTTATACCATTATCCTTGATCAGTGATTAGCAAACTGTCGCCTGGAGCGTGAGCAAAATCCAGCCCTTGCTAAAATAAGATAACCAAACTTGGTTTCTTATTTAACCAAGACAGCTGGCTAATGTAGCACAACTCATCCCAAATATGAATGGACACAGTGACAAGTAGTATCATGTCTAATGTGCTGGAACTACACACTAGTATGTATAGTAGGAGTTGTCACTCTCCTCACCTCTAAGCCCTCAGATTCCCTGTACTACTTCTGTGTGCCTATGCCTCTCGCTGTATGCATTTTATTCCTAACAACTCACTTACAATTTTCCTCAAAGGACCACTGTTAGGCTATTTCATCAGATTCTTGGAGAGTCAGAAGTTATTGGGTTTTCATGTTTCCCCAGAGACAATCTGTAACCAATGACTGACTGGCACAGGAGTATAAAAGCCACACCCTTTGTCATGAGCAGAGACCAACTCGAGTATGTGATTTATGCTCCCCGGGGATCAGGCCACGAATGGAACTTTACTTGAAGTCATATTTTTGTTTAGCTCCCTCCTTCCCTATTCTGTTCTTTTCTTACTGGCTTTCCTGGGAACACCTACTTAATAAAACATTTGCATAGAGACCCTGGTCTTAGGGTTGCTTCTGGAGAAGACAATCTAAGACAACATATAATATGTCATGTCATCTATATATATAAAAGACTAATATGCTAAGTGCCCAACCTTCTGACCGGTCACTATGTCGCGCAGTGACCACCAGGGGGCAGACGCTCAATGCAGGAGCTTCCGTGATGTGCACAGAGAAACGGTATCATGGAACTGGCACCCACAAAGCAACACTCGGCTTCCCCCAAGTGTGACACTGGCCCCACCACCACCCCGGAGCAACACCCCACCAAATCACAACCTACGCTGCCGAGACCCCATGGCGCAAAATGTGGCTCACAGCCCAGCCCAGCCCGGAAAAGGTGGCTGTGGGTGCCCAGTAATGATGTCACATTTTTGTTTGACATTCTGAAGCTGAAATTGTCGACATAATATGTCTGAAGACCAACTATTGCCAAAATGTACCTCTGAAGCCGAAAGAAACTGGCGGCATCGACAGAATGTATCTGAAGACCAACTATTGGCATAACGTACCTCTGAGGCTGAAAGAAAGCAATGTTGTCAACAGAATATGTCTGAAGAACAATCATCAACAAGTACTACAAATAGTGGTAGTAACTGCCTTTATAGCGAAAATGAGGTAACTAAGGATGCAAGTATTGAACACAGTTGAGGTGAAATGACTGTAACATGTCAATTTTGCCTATCCCTAAATTTCTCTGATGAAAAACCATCTGATGGAAAATTTACTTGAGGCAAAGTTTCTCCAAATGATATAAATTTTCCAGAATACCCAGCATATTGTAAAAAAAATTAATGAGCCCTAGCCAGTTTGGCTCAGTGGATAGAGCGTTGGCCTGTGGACTGAAGGGTCCCGGGTTCGATTCTGGTCAAGGGCATGTACCTTGGTTGCGGCACATCCTCAGCGGGGGGTGTGCAGGAGGCAGCTGATTGATGTTTCTCTCTCATCGATGTTTCTAACTCTCTGTCCCTCTCCCTTCCTCTCTGTAAAAAATTAATAAAAAAATATATTTTAAAAAAAAATTAATGATTAACGAATTGATTTGTCCCTGTCTGGCACTGGTCTCCCATTTAAATTAATTCAAAGACAATTTCCCGTGATGCCACCATTTTCAATGACTATTAATAAATCACAAGGACAAACTCTAGACAGAGTAGGAATATTCCTACCTGAACCCGTTTTCAGACATGGTCAGTTATATGTTGCTTTCTCTCAAGTTTGAAGAGCATGTGGCGTTAAAGTTAAAGTTGTAAATACTTCATCACAAGAGAAATTAGCCAAGCATTCTGAAAGTGTTTTTGCTCTTAAGGTGGTATACAGGGAGATATTAGTTTAATCAATTTATCAGTCATTGTATCAATGTTTTTATATCATGTTTTGTTGCTTTTATATCATCTTTTTGTTGTTTTTATGTCATGTTTTTGTTTTCATGTCATGTCTTTGTTGTTGTTATATCATGTTGTTATTGTTTATTTATTAATTAATGTATATATTATTTTCACGTACATTTTACTAATTTTCTTTCACCTCCGACACTTCTATTTTAGAGAAAGGGTGAATAGTGATATTAAAATATTTCTTCTAATTAATTTCCTTTCAACGTGCACAAATCCGTGCACCGGGCCACTAGTTAACTAATAAGAATCAATTTCAGTGTCCAGTAGTCTCGGTGCTCATGGTACTCTCATTTGTTGATACCATGGCTTAATCTGAGATGTACTCTTGATCAGGGCAGCGATACAAGGATTTTATGACTAGGCTTCTCATCACTAGGAGTGAGAAGGGTACCAGGAGGAAAAGCCTACAAAATTGTTCCTACTTTATTTTTTTTAATATATTTTTATTGATTTCAGAGAGAGGAGAGAGAGAGAGAGAGATAGAAACAACAATGATGAGAGAGAATCATTGATCGGCTGCCCCCTACAGGTCCCCTACTGGGAATGGAGCCTGCAACCTGGGCATATGCCCTTGACCGGAATCAAACCCGGGACCCTTCAGTCTGCAGGCCGATGCTCTATCCACTGAGCAAAACTGGCTAGAGCCCTACTTTAATTACTTTAATAGTTTTCATTCTTTAATGAGTGTATAGATAAACAAAGTTACCTGAATTTATTAAAATTTTGACAAGGCTTAATCAGGAGATTTGGCACAACTTGACTACAGTCTGTTGCTCTTTATAGAAACTAAATAATATCACTAAAAGATTTAGAATGCATTTGTGACTTATGTTTCTTCTCAGTTATTTGTCTTTCAAAGATATAATCAAGTAAACAATGGAAGCAAAAAAAAATAATGGAACTAAAGAAAAGTATGAACTACTGTCCCTTTTGATGACTAGTTAGATATTATCACAGTCAATTCATTATTGTGGAAACTTCCATATGATTTGATGATATTTTGCTTTAAAGATTGACCTTAAATGATGAAAGGTTGAAAAATAACTGAACAGAGAGTTTCTGGAATGAGATTTCCCTCACTTGTTTGTGTTTCCCAAGAAAATATATGAAATTGGCCACAGAACAAAGGCACAACAAATGATATAAAAATATTTATTACATTTTCAAAGGTTAATAACAATGTCTGTTTTGAAATTTTTATCCTTTTCATAAATTTGAAAAAAAAGTACATAAATTGTGAATAATGTAATAAAATTAAGACTGGTTTCTTCTCTGTTCTCTCTATTTGAAAGAGTTGCAACGGCCTATGAGGGTAGTACCTTATGTTCCCAATCTCCACTTTTTCAAATTAACAGATCTTATGCCACATTTGTCCTGGGTTCTGTTTCTTTTTAGTTATAGCATAATGGTAAAAGGACAGTGTCTACATCCAGACTTACCAGCTTTGAGACTTTGAGAGAGTTTCTTAACTTCTCCATTTCTGTTTTTGTAAAATGAACCCAGTTATAGCAACTATAAAAATTGGACCTGTGACAGGCAATGTTCACTTCCAAAGGTCATTTAGTTAATTAAGCTTTGCTATATAAGAATTACTAATATTCGCTAATTGTTTCTTTGATATAAGCATTACATTTACAGCTAGGGAGGACACCAATCCAATTTTTGACTGGAGTACTCTTGATGTTCCAGTGATAAGAAGGAAGTCAGGGGCACCGACCTCTTTTCCCTGATATTGTCAAATAAAAAATGACAACAGCCAACACAACAATATCGTCCAGTGTGAATGAATTGCAATTTTTATGCATCATCCTCTACTTCTTCCTTTTGAGGACAGGAGTCATACTTCTGTATTCATTTTAGTCATTGTAATGAGTGGTCCGGTTTCCAGCACTTAGTAGGTCTGCTCATTATACACAATTTTTATGTGTGCTTGTGTTCAGGAAGATGCAAATTGCTGGTAATAAAGTGATTTGAAAGGAATGGGAGCTTTATTTCGTAAGTAAATATAATTAGGGCATATAATTAATGAGGTTAATTCTTGGACAAAAAGTCCATTTTCTACCAGTTAGTCTAGAATCCACAGGTTATAATTAACTATGATCGATGAATATGCCTTCTCATATCTGCCCTTGTAATAGCTTCTGTCTTTAATTTAATTTCCTTTCTCTTATTTATAACATGAGATGAAGGGATTACTATCATTTCACCAAAAATAATAATAATAACTATAGTTTTACTAAGTGAGGTCTGAGATCATTCTTATAAAATAAAATTTGTGATTCTCTGTAAATACACTGGCTGAAAGAGAAAGACTAAAAAAAACAGTCAAATGTATAGAAAATGACCTTTCAGTCACGCTAATGGCTCTCTCATCACCAATTATTGAATATATATCCTTTAGTCTCATATCCCATCTTAAGCTTGGTAATGCCTGGACAACAAAAGCAATATAAAGTGAACTGTGCTGTGTTTTGTTTTCAGAAAACATCTTTATACATTGTAAAACTCTTTTAGTATTACTTCGATTTTATGAAAATGAGCTAAAATGTAATATCATTGACCATAAAGCATAATATTATTCTAATTCTATTGATTACACTCAAGCAGAACCCTAAGCATCTTAAGAGAGAAAAATGATAAAGGTGTGAGTCAGTAGGCCTTTTGCACTTCAGTAGACAGTTCTATAGTCATTCCTATCATTTATACATACACACATACATAGTTTTCAGTGCTACTCAAACATGACTCCATTGGCTAACACTAAGTCAATTAAACACATCTCATCTGTCTCAACTGGTTTCCTATAGCAGACTAAGATAAAAATTTGACTGCAAGAAGTTTATTTGGTAGGTGATCCAGGAAGTATCAGTAGTGGAGCAGGGAAGTGAGGCAAGAGAAAGAAGCCAATAAAGAGTGTGCTTGTCATCTCCCACCTGTCAGAATGGCCATTATCAACAAATCAACAAATGACAAGTGCTGGAGAGGATGCAGAGAAAAAGGAAGCCTCATGTACTCCTGGTTGGAATGCAGACTGGTGCAGCCACTGTGGAGAACAGTATGGAGTTTCCTCAAAAAACTAAAAATGGAACTCCCATTTGACCCAGTGATCCCACTTCTAGGAATATATCCCAAGAAACTAGAAACACCAATCAGAAAGGATATATGCACCCCTAGGTTCATAGCGGCACAATTCACCATAGCTAAGATCTGGAAACAGCCTAA
>NW_005367209.1:3088415-3101627 GCF_000412655.1 Myotis brandtii
TCTTGCTAGAGAACTCCAGAAGATAGTGTAGAACATATACCTAAGGGTTATTCCACTGTATCAGTAATTTTCAACCAGTGTGCCATGGCATAATGGTGTGCCACAAGAGGCACATTGGTGTGGTGTGCACAAAAATTTTCAAAACATGCAATACCTGACTATTTAGTCAGGGGCACTGACTTCTTTTCTCTTATATTGTCAAATAAAAAATGACAATAGCCAACACAACAATAATCGTCCAATGCGATGAATCAAAATCATACCTATTTTTTGTCAGATCTGCAAAAAATATGTAATGTTTTTGGTGTGGTGCAGAACTTTAGTAATTAGTTTATGTGTGCCACAAGATGAAAAAGGTCAAAAATTGCTGCAATATATAATTCCTCCAGTTATCAGTTAAGGGCTGCTCACACTGGGTGCTAATTCCTTGTCATTTCCAGCCTTCATGGGTATGGGCAGTGAATAGTAAGGACATCAGTAGCGTTGGAGAAAGCCCTCTAGCACAGTGATGCAGAACTTGCAGTTGAAAGTAGGCCAGTAGGTACAGAAGTGATTAAACCTGAGGATTATAGGCAGGGCATTGATGGCATCTGCTCTACAGTTCAGTCCCGCTTACGGTGCCCTAGAGTAAGTACAAATGAGAAGTAAAGTGGTTCACTCAAAATTTCATCCTGCAAGACCTCCCTTAACAGTGATATCGAAACTCTTATATGTACCTCTATCACATGAAATTATCACAACCTATTTTAATTATTTTTTATTCAGTTTCTTCCTCCCATAAAACTTTTTCTGCCTGACCTCAAGAAATCCATCTCCATTAAATATGCATAGTACGCATTGTGTTCCAGCTATTTGCAATAACCATGTCCTACTTTGTAATAATATTTACATATTTATGCACCCATTTTTCTTACATTTTGGTATATACTTCTACATCCCAGTATCTAGCATTTAGTGGGCATCCAAAAACATTTTGCTTCTCCTACTATAAGTAAAGAAAAGATCTCGTTCCTAAAGTTTAACATAGAAAGATTACAAATTTACTTGCCCTTAATTTTTATAAAAAAGAGTTAGGGCCTTAGAAAATAAGAAGGAAGTCAATATAAAATGAACAATGCATTACAAACTTCTGAAAAAATAAGAGTTTTTACAAATTAAGAATGCACAAATATATTGTCAAGCTAGGCATTATTTATTTAAAACATTATTTTAGAATAATACCTGTGTAACTATTTGCTGTAGTTTATGCAGTCAGTTAAAAATGGAAAATGTTGTCTTTATACTTAAATTTGATTATTTCTTCTAAAATTTTACATCTCAATGGAATAAATATTTCACTCCAAAGTCATTTCTATTTAGTTACAATATCGTTTAATGGCTTTCTTACTTGGGTTTCTAACTCTGGTAAAAAGTAAGTCTGGCCCTAACCATTTGGTCTCAGTAGGTAGAGTGTTGGCCCAAAGACTGAAGGACCCCAGGTTTGATTCCGGTCAGGGCATGTATCTGGGTTGCAGGCTCGATCCCCTGCCTGGGATGGGGCTCATGCCGGAGGCAACCAATTGATGTGTCTCTTGCACACCAATGTTTCTCCCTCTCTGTCTCTCCTCCCCCTCCCTTCCACTCTCTCTCAAAATCAATGGAAAAATATCCTCGTGTGAGGATTAAAAAATAAATAAAAAAACAAGTCTGAAGGTTTCTGTCTTTTGCAGTTGAAAGTGTGAAGTTATAGGTCTCAGAAGAAGAGTGATATAAAACTCCTCCCACACACACCTACATCCTTCCACACCCAGCTGAAAGCTTGTGGCCTTCTCCAACCATGTGAGCTGTGGAAACAAGAAACTGGGTTTCCACTGACCTAAGTGCTGCTGCCTCATAATAGGGTGGCTTCTCGGGACCCATAAACTATGAACCCCTTCCCAGTAGCTTAGTCAACCAATGTGACGGTGTATAGATGACTCGGACGGTTTTAGCTCACTTTAAAAACCAAAGGCGCCCTAATTGGTTTGGCTCAGTGGATAGAGCGTCGGCCTGCAGACTGAAAGGTTCCAGGTTCGATTCCGGTCAAAGGCATGTACCTTTGTTTCGGGCACATCCCCAGTAGGAGGTGTGCAGGAGGCAGCTGACCAATGTTTCTCTCTCATCGATGTTTCTAGCTCTCTATCCCTCTCCCTTCCTCTCTGTAAAAAATCAATAAAATATATTTAAACAAACAAACAAACAAACAAACAAAAGGCATGGTCAAAAGGCATGTGCCTCAGTATTTTTTTTAGATATTTTAAACAAAAGTACAATCAATTTGTTTTTAAAGACTGTGGAAGCTCTAGTCACATGATTGACTTTGGCTCAAAAAAACACCACAGGGCTGCTCAACTCCACTGAACTCTTTGTGGTTTATTTTTTTTAAAGATTTGTTTATATCATTCCGTTTTCAGGAAAGTGAGAAGTAAATTCAGAACTTTAGCAAAGTAAAAAATTAACTTTGAAATTCAGGAGAGTGAGAAATAAACTTTGACCTACAGTAAAGTGAGAAAGTTTGTGTGTCATTCCTTTAATCAGTACTTTTCACGCAACTAGCACATATAGACCTGGTAAGCCTGTAAAGATATATACAGTATTGTGTTAAAAACAAAAGTGTATACAAACCATCTTAATTGTATGTTTTGAAAATGTAAGCCAATATTCCAAATAAAATCTTGGAGGTGTAATGTACAAAAAGATTCAAGATTTAATCTGAAGATTGTGGAATACATAATGAAATGGAACATATTATATAATGAATGTATGACTAACATTGAAACATGAATAGAAATTCCTTTTATCTTGAAATACACTATAGAGGAAGTTTTTCATGCATAATAATTTTAGCAAGCTGCCTTATTTATAATTTTATTTTATGACTTCCCTTACTGGAATATTTTCAAGAGAAACTAGTCAGTGTTGAGAAAAATAACAATCTATTCAAGTTATTTTTTTCCCCTTTGCATAAATGGTTTTATTTAAAACATACTTTCTTAGGAGTTCCTGTAGATATTTAGCTTTCTTCATATTCTTTCAGAGGAAAAGCATATTTCAAGGCCCCTGTAAAAGCTATACATACAATGGAACAGGACATTACTGTGCAGAATGTTTTACTTTATTTTAGTGAAATTTTAGTATTTCAGGCATCTTGTACATTTGTGAGTTTTGAATTATGTTAATCAATGCAGCAAAAATTAAGTAACAATACTAATGACTTTTCAAAGCAAGACTGATAATACACATAGGTCATAGTTTAAATAGGATAAAAACATGTCAAAATAGGATTTAAAATAAGTATTTGCTAACATGTCAGTAGTGAACACTTTTATTTGTAATGACAATTGAGGAAAGTATATATTTACTTTCAAATCCTAGGAACTATTCTGGACAAAGATAAAATATCAGCCATTTTAAGAGTGTGAGCCAACATTATATAGGGGAATTTCTCACAAGGATGATTTAACTATGTGGGATTGCAGAATCAAATTCTAAGGGGAAATAATAGTAAAAAACAATGGTAGGGTTTGTTTAAAATATGCCTTTTATCTGTTCACAATACAGACCACTGAGAATAAGATTTGTTCTTAAAAGATGGAAGTAGAAGCAGAAATGAGCCAAAGCCTATTAATACAATGAGTACACCCAAATTTTCGCAATGACAGCAGAACTAGTTCACTCAGAGGTTAAATAATTATTTTAAGGACTTGGTGTCCTTTCTGAGAGAATGAACTGTGCAATGTCAAAAGCTCTCACAATGTGAAAAATTAGAACAGTCGTGAATGTAGATTAACATCTATTCATGAAATACTGGCTATCCTTACTGAATTACAGGATGTGTATTAAATATTTATTTAGCATTTTATAGTTAGCATAGTCCTGCTGAAATCACAATATCCACTCATCTCTATTAGGCAGACATTACTTGGCCCATTGCAATTGTCAAGTCTAGTGCATGTTATATATTACAATCACGCATATGTTTGGCTATAGTGGCCTTTGATGAGGGGGGAAAGGGTAAATAAATAGAGAAAAAATGGTTGTGAATTTTTATAGAGGAAAATTACTGTCTGAATAACCATTAAAAATTTATCAAGGAAGACAGATTTAGAATTGATTGCATGCGCTGCTATATCCTAGTACTTAAGATAGTGCATAAAACAAAATAAGACATTTAAAAAACATGTTTGAATAAATGAATTATAGTAATACAACTTTAAAAAGAATCCATTTGGAAGATCTCTTTTGCAATTTTAAGAGTATTAAAAAATATGGAAGTTAATTACTATGACTTCTCTTAATTACTTTCTTATTATGATGTTGATTACTCATGATTTGAATTAGGTTGGAATGAAGATCCCAAGAAGGAGAATGTATGAATTTACAGAGAAATCTGTTATGTTTTAGACTTTTATCATAAACTAGAGTCCCGGTGCATGAAATTCATACAGGGGGGCGGGGGGTGTCCCATCAGCCCAGCCTGCACTGTCTCCAATCCAGGACCCTTTGGAGGATGTCTGACTGCTGGTTTAGGCCCAATTTTGGGGATTGGGCCTAAACCAGCAGTTGGACATCTCTCTCACAATCCTGGATGGCTGGCTCCTAATCTCTCACCTGCCTGCCTGCCTGGTCTCCCCTAACTGACTCCCCCTGCCGGCCTCATCACCCCTCACTGCCTCTGTGTGCCAGCCTGATCACCCCTAACTGCCCCCCCTGCCAGCCTGGTCACCCCCAACTGACCCCTGCTGGCCTGGTCACCCCTCATGACCTTTTATTTGGGGGGAGTTTAGCTTCTTGGTTTTATAACTTTATTTTGATATAATTTTCAAACTCACAGAAGAAAATTAAAAGAATGTTACAAAGAACTCCTGTGTATCGCAGATTCTTATTTTTTTATGGATGATCCCTACAGAGATAGAGCAGGGCTTCTCTAACTTTAGTGAGCATGTGAATCACCCCGAGAACTTGTTAAAATGCAGATTCTGACTCATAGGTCCGGGGTGGGCCTGAGAGTCTGCATCTCCCAGGCGATGTGCCATCAGCCCATTGGCCACACTTTGGGTAGCAAGGGTACAGAGTATTTGTCTCAGTTCTCCTCCATCTCTACTTCCAACTTGTTCTTTGACCTTTAAAAGTTATTTTTAGCTGAGATTTAGCAATCCTAAAGAGACTGGCTTTAACATTCCTACGAAGGACATTTTCTATGTGTTTCTACCCAGCACACCCGCCCCTTTCTAGCATCACTTTGACTTCCGTTGGGGAACTGACATCCCTCCTTTGTGTGCAGTTGGGATAGGCAGGTGAGTCTCAGGACTTTCCGTCTCACGGCAACCAGTGGAGGCCCTCAGGGCCGAGGCCTTGTTCCCAGGACCTTCCTCGAACAGCGAACAGCGCAGGTGCAGCAGGAGGCAGGGCGGAATCAGGGGCAGGCAGGGTAGGAGTAGGGACTACAGGTCTCTCTCCTGGGCTTTGAATCTCAAGTACAGTGACCTAGGGCAGCTTTGAGGCCTGGGCTCCACCTGCAAACAAATCCAAAGCACTGGTGTTTTTTGCTTCTGCGTGCGTGTGCGTGCGTGTGTGTGTGTGTGTGTGTTTTTGTTTTTTTATTCTGGGATTTATTTACCTTCTATAGCTGTTACTGGAGCTGAGAGCCAGCTCCAGCTCTGAGGCTGCAGCTGGCTGAAAGCAGGTATCTGGGTTTGTTTAGCTTCTATAATTGAAACATTGTTGCCATCACTGCCGCTCTAAGCTCTGAGGCTGAAGCTGGCTGAAAGCAGGTATCTGGAGCTTGTTTAGCTTCTGTAATTGCAACATTGTTTCTTAGAGTGCAGCTCAGAGGCCGGCAGCGGCAGGCAGGGAACGTTGGCTTCCTCCATCACTGGAGCAAGCAAGCCTCCTGTTCGCTTCAGCTGCCTGGCTGCCAGCCGCCATCTTGGTTGGCAGTTAATTTGCATATCGCCCTGATTAGCCAATGGGAAGGGTAGTGAAGTTACGGTTAATTACCATGTTTGTCTATTATTAGATAGGATTATGTCATCCATATAGAATCCCAATTTGTTTGATTGTCCAAACTTATTTGTCTCATAAATTTACCCCATAGTTGTTAATGTTTATCTTTTTATTCCTTCCTCTCATTTATCTTTTTCCCCCTCAAATGTTTCACCTTTGATTTTTCCATTAGTTTTAATTATTATTTCCATTATGTTGACAAATAAAAAGAAAATAAATTATCAACATCAAAAGTCCCAAGCTAAACTCATTATCCTTTTCCCAAATTTGGTTTCAGTCCAGTCCTATTAATACTTTCTAGAATTAAAAAATACTAACACTAACCTAGAATTCTCAATGTCATCTTAGACCATTCATCAATTCTCTTCACCCAACAGGTTGAGTTTAATCAAATTTGTTACAAAAATACGTTTCTAATTAATCACTACTTTTGCCTTGTCTCTGTTACCACCTATGGTCAGGCTTTCATTATATAACATCATATAACATTAGGTTTGTTGCTCCCAAACCTAATGTCACTTCATTCATTTTTTTCAAGGTTACCTTTCCAGAATATAGGCACACTACATCTCAATTCAGAATCATTTCACAATTTCCTAAAGGCTAAAGAATCAAATTCAGCATGATAAAGATCCATCAAAATGGTTGCAACCTCTACTTATCTATTGCATATTCTGTGTTTCCAGATCTCATTATCCTCTGAGCATTACATGTAAATATTTTGTCAGTTCTTTAGTTGCTATTATTTTATTTGTTTTTTTGTTTGTTTATTTATTTATTTATTATTTTGTTAATCCTCATTTGAAGACATTTTTCCATTGCTTCTCAGAGAGATGGAAAGGAAATAAAGAGGGGGGAGAGAGCAAGAGAGACAGAGGGGGAGAGAGAGAGAGAGAGAGAGGGAGAGAGAGAGAGAGAGAGAAGAGGTGAGAGATACATAGCTTGCCTCCCACACATGCCCGGACCTGGGGTGGGGAGCAAATGGCAATCCACTTATGTGCCCTTGACTGGGAATTGAACCACCTACCCTTTGGTGTGCAGGCTGATGCTCTAACCATGCAGCCACATTGGCCAGGCCTAGTTGCTATTATTTTAATGGCTGATGTGTCCTTCTTGCCTTTGTCTTCAATAAATCTTACTCATTCTTTAAGGTTAAGATCAAATGCTAGTTCAGTATTAACATTCCTCCATGTTGATTTCTGTTTCTTCCAAGCATTAGGTTGACTCTAATTCAGTCTAGACTTCACTTCATGACTCAGCTGATACCTAATGGAAACAGTTGTAAATATAAGCCTTAGATGAATGGTACTGAAGATGACTAAGTGCATTTTATAGATCTTCAAAGAACATTAATTCACAGGCCAAAGATGAAAATATTTAGCTCAATTGATATGCCAATAATCAAACATAAAGTATATACAAGCTGTTAAATATGAGGCTTTTTAATGTTACTATTTTGGCCCTCACTTCGACATTTAAGACTGTATTTATCATTGAAATGAATCTAGTGCAGCCTCTGATGTTATTCTGATTAGCTTATTGCTGTTCCAGTGCCCTTTTGTTTCTACTGGCTCTATGAAAGTAATTCATCTTTTCTTCCTTTTCTCTTGGCAGTGTTTCTGGATTTTATCTTCAAAAGGAACATTTAGTAGCAAAGATTTTAGGCTATTCTTTGTTTAACACATAAAATAATGATAATAATAGATGCTATTAATTGTGTGCTTACTATCTGCCAGGTGTCATATTGAGTATTTGTACATGGATCCTTTCATGGAATTATATCCCACTTTGTGAGGTGGGGGCTATTAATATCTGCCGGTGACCAATTCCAGCATGTCATAATTTCAAGAGTTTCATCAAAAGGTTGATGAGACTTGGGGACTCAACAGGGTTTAGTCACACATGTAGTCACCTGTTGGGAATGGCTAAAGGAATTTCCCCAAACCTGAATAGGATACATTAAATAGATTGTGGCTGCCAGACAGCTAAAAGGCATCTTAATCTACATGTTATTGCCTCCTACTGGCCAAACACCTGTACAGCCGTAGGCTAATTCCCCGATTCTGACAATGGACTCTGAACCAAACCCTGACCCTTTGAAGTGTATATCTCCACCTTGCCTCAGGACAAGTTGTGTTAATAAAAAGCATGGGGTCCTGGGGACGAAGGGAGAACCTAAGGCCTTAGTAAGGTTCTCAACCTTCCTAATGCCGCGACCCTTTAATACAGTTCCTCATGTTGTGGTGACCCCCAACCATAAAATTATTTTTGTTGCTACTTCATAACTGTAATTTTGCTACTGTTATGAATCATAATGTAAATATCTGATATGCAGGATGTATTTTCATTGTTACAAATTGAACATAATTAAAGCATAGTGATTAATCACAAAAACAATATGTAATTATATATGTGTTTTCCGATGGTCTTAGGCGACCCCTGTGAAAGGGTCTCTCATCTACGGACTCTTTATTAGTCTCTGGATTCCTATGTCATCTATGCACAGCCTTTTCCAGATTCCTGAACCCTTCTTGATGCTGGGACAAGAACCCTGGCAAATATCCTCATTTATAATTCCCATAACTACTTTGGACTGACTTGTAAACTGCTTTTAAAATATAAACACTTGATTTTCAGTAAAAAATAAAGCTCTGAACTTTGTTAATCATGAAGGGAAGAAAAATTAAAACTACAATTCAATACTTCCACATAGAATACCTAAAATGAAAAAGACAACCAATACCAGTTGTCTGATATGGACCAATTGAAACTCTAATACACTCCTGAAGGGGGGAAAAATTGGTCAGTCATTCTGGAATACTGTTTGGCAGAATCTACTAAATCTAAAAAGAGGCATATTCTTTAACCCAGTTATTTATCTCCTGTTAAATACCCACCAAAAAATGTGCACCAAATGATATGGACCAGGATATTCCTAGCAACACTATTTATAGTAGCCCAAACTGAAAAATACTAATGCCCACCAATATCAGAAGGGATAAAGAAATTATAGTATATTCACCCAAAATAATTAACACACAGCAAAGGGAATTAACAAAATACAATTACATATAACAGCATAGATGTAGCTCCTAAACATGTTTCCCAAAGATTGCAAAGGGATACGTACTATTTGGTTCCATTTATGTAGAGTTCAAAAAGAGGCAAATACTATGTGGTGGTAGAAGTTAGAATAGTGATTACTCTTGGGAGGTAGACTAACTTTGGATCTGGATGTCGGTTATATGAATATATTCAGCTTGTGAAAAATTCATCGTGCTGCACATTTGTGCTTTTGCCTTTTTCAATATGCATGTTATTCTTCAATCAGAATTTTACATGGATAAGTAAACATTTGCTGTTTTTCCTTTCATGGTGGCCTGAGGCTGTGGAAGACAGCAGCCATCTTGTGACCATGAAGCAACTCTATCATAGATGAACTTTTCCATTAATATCCAAGTGTCAGATTAATTGACTTGAGATCAAATAGAGACGATGTGGACATAAGGCAGTTTAAACTCCACACCAGAGGGTTATCTTTCTGTCCCCGGTCCCACCCTGCCATCTTGCTCTCTCTCCCCTACCCAGCCAGCCTCAGAGTCTCCTTGCAGCTGCTCAAACATGCCCAGCATGGTCCTGCCCTCAGCTATTTTATCTGCTTCAAATGCTCTCCCTCCAGAGATATCTGCAGAGCTTGCTTCCTCATGTCCTTTATGCCTCTGCTCAAATGTCATCACCACATGTAAAACAGCAGCATTTTTCTCCACCTCCTACCTTACTTAATGTTCACCACTGATATTATCGTTTGTACCATTTTAAAATTTACTCCTTGAACTGCCTCTGTGCACTCAAACATAAGCTTTGTCAGGGCAGGAGCTTTGTGCTGTTTGATTCATGGTATTAATTGAAACTGTTCCTGAAAATATATAACAGGTCTATCATGATTATTTTTCATTCAGTGATATTAACATATTAACTTTATTAAAGCACCAACAATCTCAGTAAATCCACCTGTCCCTTGGTTCTGCTTGGTTTAAGCAGGGAAAGGTCAGGGGAAAAATACTGCCTGAGAGTTGCAGGGTGGGAAGTCCCCTTGAACCATCTCCCTCACTCCCTGCAATCGAATGCAGGACCCCTCTCGCCTTGCGAATGGTCAATAATTAACAGGTCTATGATAATTATTTTTTATTAAATGATATTAACATATGACTCTCTCATGATGGGTATGTTCAAACAGCCTCCCTCTCTCTCTCTCAGAAATCAAATGCTCAACGCTTAGACACAGTTTTACACATCAATTTAGAACCCCCCCCCCAAAGCCCAAATTGTCTTTTCACTTCTTCCATATGCTTTTGTGTTTTCTCTTCAATACTTGGGCCCCAAGGCAAAAAAAGAGCTTTCTATATTGGGAGATGGGCAGGTCTTAGGAGCCAGAGAAGGACCTCTTAAAGATACCCAAATTATATCCTCCCATGCATTCATATGTGACCACTTAGTCATTCAACAAATATCTATCATGTGCCTCATGTGTGCCCAGCACTGGAATGACAGGTATGTAATGATGAAGAGGCCAGATGTTTCCTGCTTTCAGTGGAACTTACATTCTAGTTCAGGGGTCCTCAAACTTTTTAAACAGGGGGCCAGTTCACTATCCCTCAGACCGCTGTAGGGTCGGACTATAGTTTAAAAAAAAAACTATGAACAAATTCCTATGCACACTGCACATATCTTATTTTGAAGTAAAAAAACAAAACGGGAACAAATACAATATTTGTATTTGCATGTGGCCCGCGGGCCGCAGTTTGAGGACCCCTGTTAGTTGAAGGAGTGCCTTAGGTTGGACTCTCTCAGAAGCAGACCCTGAAACAAGTATATGTGTACAAATGGTTTGCTTGGAGAGGATAGAGATAAGGGAGAGGGAAAGGAAAGCAGGGGAGAGAAGGATTATTATGAAAGTGTGCTCATTGCAATTGCTATGGGCAAATATAAGTCAATGCTACAGTGGATTTCAGGGTTGTCTTGCCCAAGGGTTCATCAACTTTCATCCATTTGTTTTGGGGCTGCTTCTGGGACATAAACTGGCTGGTGCTTTGGCCTGCCTCCTGGTGCAGGCTGAGCATGCTCCCGTGACCAGAAGAAGCCCCCAGGCAGAGAGGATAAGGTGCTTAGAGTAGGAACCAGAGGATTGAGAGCAAACAGAGTGCAGGAGGGGCAATTAGAGAGGTACCCACAGAGGGACAGACAGTATGCCAGTGAGGAACAAAGAAAAAGCTAAGAAATCCCTAAGAGAATTGGAACAGTTGGGCAGCTATGTTAAATTGGCCAACAAATGGCATTCTGGGTGTGTGATGTTAAGCTGAGATATGCAAGATGAGAGGGACTTGGTTCTGCTCACATCAGGAGAAATGCTTTCTGGGGCCAATGGTACATTTAGGACAAAGACCAGGATGTAGGAATTAGTTTGGTATCTTTAAGAAACTAAGAGACTTGTGGGGTCAGAGTGAAGTAAGCAAGGGAAGGGATATGGTGGAAGGAGTGCAGGAGCTGGGGCAGGTAGGGCCATGGGCAGGAAGTCACTGGGGTTCAATAATGAAAATTCCATGAGCCCACTTTCATTGTAAAAGTTATACACACATTAGCCCACCATCACACCATCATTGCTCAGTGGTTGAGCATCGACCTCTGAACCAGGAGGTCACAGTTTGATTCCAAGTGAGGGCACATGCCCAGGTTACAGGCTCAATCCCCAGTGTGGGGTGTGCAGGAGGCAACTGATCAATGATTCTCTCTCATCATGGATGTTTCTATCTCTCTCTCCCTCTCCCTTCCTCTCTGAAATCAATAAAAAAATATTTTTTAAAAGGTTATACACACATTATAATTACACACATCTATATGTCTATATGTATCTGTGTCTAATTAGATACACATTTCATAAATATAGGCATATCTTTATGTAATTATTTATTTATTTATACACTAATGGCTGATGAAAATAATAGAATCTGTTTTCATTCCCAATCATTGTAGCACATGAACAGTGTAGACAAATAAGTATGTATTTGGGAACCTAGGTGAAATACCTGTGAATAAATCTCTAAGTTGCCGAAAACCAGTCCATCCTTGCTGCTTGACACAGTCGCTGCAGGAAAGAAACATCTGCACAGCATATGTTTCAAGGGACCTGGCGTATATGGCATACTGTTCTTAATATGTTTGCTCCCCTTAGCGCTATGTGTTTTAAGCAAGGTCACCTCTCTGAGAAAGGTTGTTTCCCCAGGTAGGGATTTTCCCCTGAAGTTAGGGAGGGGATAAAACCCCTTAACTAAGTGCCAGGCGGGTAGTTAATCACTTTAACTACAAACAATCATGCTTAAGCTACATAATCTTTACTCCCTGGAATGGAGATAAGAAACGCCCTAACCTTTGCAATAGAAATTGACAGGATTAAAATCAACTGGTATAAATACAGATGTAACAAGACAATAAAAAACAGAACTTGGCTGGAGAACCTGGCTAGAGGAACCTGGCTATGATGATCACCTGAACGCTGCCTATGTGACACCTTTGGGGACCTGCTGGGGTTGGACCCCAACATCCAAGTACCCATCAGTAGACCCCAAACCCTGAACCACACGGAAACACGGAACAAAATACATCAACAATAATAGGGGAATTTTTCCGTCTTTGAATAAGGATTGCTGCACTGGACAACTTCAGAATATTACTCACAATGTCATCGAACAGGAGTCAGAATCCCCATGGACTGAAGCAGATTGGCCTTGACCAGATCTGGGATGACCTCAGAGCCGGAATCCAGCAGGTGTACACCAGACAGAGTATGGCAAAATCCAGATACATGGAGCTCTACACTCATGTTTATAGCTACTGCACAAGTGTTCACCAGTCAAACCAAACTCGAGGGGCTGGCGTCCCTCCTTCTATATCGAAAAAGGGGCAAATGCCTGGGGGAGTGCAATTTGTTGGCTTGGAATTATACAAACGACTTAAAGAATTTTTGAAGGATTACTTGACAAATCTTCTTAAGGATGGAGAAAACTTGATGGATGAGAGTGTACTGAAGTTCTACACTCAGCAGTGGGAAGATTACCGGTTTTCCAGCAAAGTTCTGAATGGAATTTGTGCCTACCTCAATAGACATTGGGTTCGCCGTGAATGTGATGAAGG
>NW_005367209.1:3105069-3107350 GCF_000412655.1 Myotis brandtii
CTAGGCTGCTGATCAACTGAACGCTGTCTCCGTGTCATTCCTTCTTCGCCGACTCCGTCCACACCTTTGGGGATCCCTGGACCTGCTGGGGTTGGACCCCAACACTAAGTGTCTAGTCCTGTATCACCAGGACACTACTCATGAGAGTCAGGAAGCAGCAGTAGGGGGAGGTAAAGGGAAGCAGACAGTCGACATGTAACTCAAGTTGATACTCATTTCATTTTTCGATGGAAACTCCTTCAAGGAAAGGACTATTATGAAGTAAACAGGAAGGAAAATAAAAAATAAAATAAAACAAGTAACTCGAGGCTTCACGCATGATGGAGAACTTTTCCTATTATTGTTCTTGTTTTTTGAAATATTGGCTGTCAGGAAACCAGAGAAATGTAGTATTGAGTGACTCACTCGGGGACCCATCTCTAATTTTTCAGAGCTGGCTTTTTCAAGATTCAAAGTTAGCGGCAAAGGCAAATGTATTATTTGACTTAAACCCAGTATGCATCGACATTACTTACAGTGATTTTGAGAGCCTTTTAACAAAGGAGAAAGATTACTGCACTGACAGTGAAATTAGATAGCGGTGCGGGCGCATTATGTTGAGTTGGCAGTGAACCGTCTGTGGCACACCTGTTTTATGCAAATGATGTAACAGCATGAGAAAATCAGCGAGGCAGCATTGTTCTCAGTCGTTTAAAGGCAAGGGTTCATGGAGACAATGCTGATATGAGCTCGTTTTTTAAATGAATTTAAAATTAGTTTCTAACCTACTGAAATCTTGCATAGCATGTGAGATGACTGGCTCTGAGTTCTTGCAGAGAGGGAGCTGGAAAATGGAGAAAGCAATAATATCCATGTTCTTTCTCTACGGGGCTCCCCCGCTGTCCCTGTCTGTTCACTCTCTATCCTGCAGAAAGCCCATGATTGCCTAATGGGAAGCATCATTGAGAAGCTGAGCCTTAAAAGTCAGCCAAAGAGGTTGTTCCATCTTCTAACTCAGCTCCTGGCCCAATTTTTGCAAGTTATGCACTTGGATGATCCTTTTGTCATCCAATTGCTATGAGGCCAGCTGTTACCCATTGGAACATAATCCTCTTTCAACACTTTCCATAAACATACTAGTTGATAAACAGGAGCAATTGCATCAAACCAGAAGGAACTCAGTGGGAAAATAATTAATTAGAAAGAGACCATCGCTCCCCCAAACCTTGCATGATTCCCATCAGATTGATGATTTCTAACTTTTGCTAGTAATAACTCAAAATGACTAGAAAATATGAAGGTAGTTAAGAAATGAAAAACTCTATGACAAAATTCATTTTAGCCATTTTATTTTTTTGCTATTTTTAAAATGTTATGTGTTGAAATCAACTCTAATTTCCCTCAGTGGGTGAATGGACACACAAAAAAGTGGCATATCCTTACAGTGGAATATTACTCAGCTACAAAAGAAAATGAGCTACTGATAACTTCAACAACCTCAATGATCTTCAAAAACATTAAGGCAATTAAAAAAGCTGCACATGTTATGATTCCATATATATGACCTGAAAAATGCTAAACAAGAAGAAAAAAAATGAGATCTATAATTGCCAAAGGCTTCGAATGGGTAAAGAGAATCTATAATAATAAAGCATAATATGCTAATTAGACCAGAGAGCTGAATGACCTTCCAGACAACATTCTGGATGACCTTCCGGAAAGACCAATGGGCAGGAGGCGGGGCCAGCAAGCCTGCGCTGCCGGCCAGCCATGGTGGTCCCTGCACCCCCTCTTCCACAGAGGTGGGGGTGACAGGGGGCGGCATGGTCCCAGAGCCTCTACAGAGGAGGGATGGGGAGCGACCACGGCACCTCAACCTCCCACAGCCCCTGCCCTGGCAAGCCAGGCCCCAGATTGCCCCCCCCTTCCCCCCCTGCCGCCCGACCAGTGGGCAGGGGGTGGGGCCAGTGCTAAGGAGCAGCGAGCCTGGCTTGTGGTTGAGTGGCACTCCCCTGCCCCCTTATCTCCTTCCCTCTCTCCCCTTCTCCCCCCCCTTCCCCCCACTCAGAAGCAGGTCTCACAGCTGGTGTGTGCTGCAGAGGTGGCAGGAGCCTCTCCCACCTCTGCAACAGGCCGGTGGTGAGAAGCAAGGGGTCCTGAACTGTGAAAGCCTTGGACTGTGAGAGGGATGTCTGAATGCCAGCTTAGACCCGATCCCCGGGGGATCCTGGACTGCGAGAGGGCACAGGCCAGGCTGAGGGACCACCTCCCCCCCCCCCCCCCCCCGGCCCCACATTTTTTT
>NW_005367209.1:3107621-3140595 GCF_000412655.1 Myotis brandtii
GCCCCCCCCCCCCCCCCCCCCCGCCAGTGCACGAATTTTGTGCACCGGGCCTCTAGTTGACTATAAAAGCACAGTAGGGAATCATTTGAAGTAATGAAATTGTTCTATACCTTAATTGTGGTGGTGGCTAAATGACTATGACCATATACTATATTTTGTCAAAACTCAGAATGGCATACCAAAAATGGGTGAATTTTACTCTTTGTGAGTCATATATCAATAGACCTTATTTTAAAATGTGTTCTTGGCTGAAACCGGTTTGGCTCAGTGGATAGAGCGTTGGCCTGCGGACTGAAAGGTCCCAGGTTCGATTTCGGTCAAGGGCATGTACCTGGGTTGCGGGCACATCCCCAGTGGGAGATGTGCAGGAGGCAGCTGATCGATGTTTCCCTCTCATCGATGTTTCTAACTCTCTATCTCTCTCCCTTCCTCTCTGTAAAAAATCAATAAAATATATTTTTAAAAAAAATAAAATGTGTGTGTTCTTGAAAACTACATTCTCATTTTTGTTAAAAGAACCTCACTCTTGTTTTTCTTCCTGCAATATGTGGTGATGTATGTAACGAGGTGCTGTGGCTCAAGGTTCCCTCTGAGCTGCAGGTGTTACATGTTGCTTTGATTTGGTGACGTGAGTAAGAGGAAGTGAAGGTCACAGCCTTTTCCCTAAGAAAGGGCAGTTTTGTTGAAGACCTTCCTGCTTATTACCAACACAGCATACTGAGGGGTTCAACGTAGTTGAAAGTTTTTAAAATACAACCCTTAATGCTTAGAGCCCTTTTAGTTTTAACTAATAGAAATCTGCTTCAGACTAGAGTTAGAGAAGATAAATTGGAAAGCTAGTAAGATACTGTGTAAAAGCAACATTATGACATGATGTTAGAAACCTATTTAACTGGTGAGGCTCTCCAAAGAGATCAATGATATTCTGGTGGTTATAAAAAATAGTATAAATTCTTTGACACTATTCCCATTAAAAGGTGGGAGGTCTGTGTCCCCTCCTCCGGTGGCTGCTTTGATGGCTACAGTAGAGCAGAAGTGACACTGTGTGACTTTCTGGGCTCTCTGTTCTGTTCCATTGATCTATGTGACTGTTTTTAGGCCACCCCCAGCTAAGCAGGAAGTTTTCTGCTCTTTCCTTTTACCTCTCCTTCCTTCTCCTTTACCTTTATCACCAGGCAGGGTCTAAACCACAGCCAGCCAGAGGGTATGAGGTGAGAAGAAATAAAGAAAAACCCGGAAGCCAACCAAATCCCCTTCCTCAAAGCCTGGGGCCCCACAGAGCTGGAGAGGAGGAGGAGAAATCTTATCTTAGAACAAAGTAGGAAGTGTTGATTAATATCTTGGACTGAAATGAGAATGTATTTTTTACTTAACATGAACATAGTACAGAAAAGTCATGGGGCCTACTGAAGATTCTAACTAAATAATTTTTAGGATGTCCTTTGGGAGACAAAAGTAAAGTTATATTTCTTTACATCCCATACATCATGCATTGGTTCAAACACATTGCAGATATTTTTTCCCCAGTCTGTTCTTTGGCTTTCTTTATAAAATAATATGTTTATAGGCATTGTTAACTCCAGCTTATCAAATTTATCTATCATTAGAAGGAACTTCCTACCCTAAGATTATAAATATACTAGAAGCCTGGTGCACAGATTTGTGCACTGGTGGGGTCCCTCTTCTTGGCCTGCACCCTCTCACAATCTGGGACCCCTCAGGGGATGTTGGAGGCCTGGTGCATGGATTCGGCCCGATCCCCACAGGTCTGGCCAAGGGACCCCACTGGTGCATGAATCCATGCACTGGGCCACTAGTATGCATATAAGATCTTTGGTTAATCTCTTCCCACCATCCCCCCTTCCCGCTGAGATTCATCAGTCTGTTCCATGTTTCCATGCCTGTGCATTGAGTGTCTGCCCCCTCATGGTCAGTGCACATCATAGATACCAGTCAAATGGTCGAATTGCCACTTAGGCTTTTATATATATAGATTCTACTTTTTAAAAAATTCACATCTGATATTTTAGTTTCCTATGGTTAGTTTTTAGAGACATCTGGAATTCATTTTGTGAATATTGTTACAGTGTCAACCCTCTCTGGAAAATTGCCCTCAGCTGGGGAGAGCTGCCTCATTCTAGGTCACACCCCCTCCCTAGGGGCAGCCCACATCCAACTAGTGATCCACGTGGGACTCTAACGTGTAGGCTCCCTGATCCCAGGGCTGAAAACTAAATGTAATACACCCCAGCTTCAGACCTCCACTTAGAGTTGGGTAAGGCACTGAGACACAACTGCAACTCAATTTCTCCCTCTGCCCATTGCTTGCTTCCTTTGCATCCCCCTCAGAAAACGATCCAGAAAGCAAATCCCCAATAAACTCTCCTCCAACAAATCTGTCTCAAAAACTACTTCCTGGGAAACCCGATATGCAATAAATTTGAAGTCGTTAACTGAATTTATTTTTCTTCCAAATGCAGAATTCACTATCTCAGTACCTTTTACTAAACAATTAATCTTTTTGATTTAAAATGTTTCCTTTATTGTAAGCTGAATTTCCCATTGAAAATAGGTCGGCTATTGGTCTATTCCATCTATCGACACCTCTAATATCATTTTCTAAAAATTTTGCCACAATGTTTTCATTCTATAAATTTAGAATAAGCTGTTTCAGGCCAGGTAAGTCACATCTTTTTTTTATTATTATTTTAAGAAAAGTGTATTGGTTATTCTTTTGTTTGTATATTTGTTCTTTTTCCCACTTTCAGATGAAATTTAAATATATTTTCTAAAGTTTATAAAAAATTTCATTATGAAATTTATTTGTTATTGCATTAAATTTAAGGAGTAATGTTTGGAAAAATGAAATATTTACAACATTGAATTTTCTCATCTAGAGATTTTATGTTGTTCTATATACTCTTGTGTGTTTTTTTCCTCTTCTAGAGCTTTCTTCTTATATATCTTATACTTACCTTCTAACAGGTTTATTTCTAGATATTTTAGAAAATGTGTTACTGCTTATGAATGGTATCTGAGATTTCCAAATTAATCTTATATCTTATCCCCTTGATAAATTATCTTGTTTGTTCTAATATTATTTTGGTCAATACTCCTAGATTTTCTGTCCAGATGATAACATCTGTAAATAATGCCAGTTTTATTACTTCTTTTCTAATTAATGTATTTAATTTTTTTCTTGTTTTATTACATTGGCTATGATCTACAACACAGTGACCATGACAACAGCTACTCTTGTTTAAGACTTTCATAGATACAGAGAACAGACTGACAGCTGTCAGAGGGGCAGGGGGTTTCAGGGCTAGGTGAAAGGAGTGAAGGGATTAAGCAAGAAAAAAAAAACCCTCATAGACAGACAGCTGTATAGTGATTACCAGAGAGAAAGAGGGTTGGGGGAAGTAAAAGAGAGTATGGAGGGATGAATGATGACAAAAGACTTGACTTAGTGGGGTGAACACATATTACAATATATAAATGATATATTGTGGAGTTGTATACTTGAAACCTGTATAATTTTATTAACCAATGTCACCCAATAAATTCAATAAAAATATATATAATTATAAAATAAACACTTTAATAGAAATTCCTTTTACATTTCACCAATAATTTATGACATTTGCTAGAAGTTTCTGGTAGATACCAAGTCTACTTACCCCAAATAGGTGATTTCTGTCAAAAAAAGAACTGGCCTTGGCCATTGTGGCTCAATGGTAGAGTGTCAGCCTGCACACTGGAGGGTCTCAGGTTCAATTCCCAGCCAAGGGCAAATCCTGGCCCAGTTAGGGTGCATGCAGGAGGCAACCAATCCATGTGTCTCTCACCTCGATGTCTCTCTCTCTCTCTCTCTCTCTCTCTCTCTCCCCCCCCACCTTCCATTCTCTCTAAAAAATGATGAAGAAAATATCCTCTGGTGAAGATTGAAAAAAAAAAAAAGAATTATTGTAGCCCTACTACTGTAGCCCTGGCCAGGTTGCTCAGTTGGTGGGAGCATCCCATATAATAAAAAGCTGCGGGTTCAATCCCAGGATAGGGGCCTGTACTGGGGGTGGCCAATCGATGTTTCTTTATCTCTCTTTTTCTCTCTGTCTCTTTCTGTCTCTCTCTCCCTCCCTCCTCTCTCTCTAAAAATCAATGAACCTATCCTCCAGTGAGGATTTTAAAAAACCCTACAAAAACAACTACTGTAGGGAACAGATGGCAATTGTGACTGACTAAGTAAATAAATGAAAGGATGTAAAGAGATTTTACTATAAATCATAAAGGTCATTTGGAAACAAAAACAAATACTTTTCAAATTTTATGATTCAGATGAGATATTCAGAGGGAGAGCAGACACAGCTGAGACTAGATAAATCAGGCAGAAAGACCCTGGGTAATTAATATCTCTAAATACAACACAAAATTATAAATATTTGGAAATCATGAGGTAAATCAAAAGCCATTTGGAGTTTAACTTCTGTTATTCTAATATGAGGTTAGTAAAAACTTCAAGCCCTTACCTGGCAGCTGAGTTGGTTAGAGCATCGTCTGGATATGCCAAGGTTGCAAGTTCTGTCCTTGGTCAGGTCACATACAAGATTCAATCAATGAATGCATAAATAAATGGAAAACAAATCTCTCTCTCTCTCTCTCTCTCTCTCTCTCTCTTAAATAAATAAATAAATAAATAAATAAATAAATAAAGATTTGTAAAAAACCTCCAAGTAGAGATAAAGGAAAAGATGGAGGAGAGCTAATAATTAAATAATGGAAGAAATTTACTCTGAGTGGAGGAAAGATAGATTCTTCATAGTTGAAGGACTGACTGAGTTTCTCACAGGGCTGATAAATGAGACATGGCATATCCTGGTAAAACTCCTGAACTTCAAGAATAAATGGGATTTTATTCCAGACTTAAGAAAGGAAGAAAATATTAATTATCAGAGAGAAGCAAATTAAAATGACAATGAGGCACCACCTCACTCCTGCTAGAATGTCTACCATCAATAAATCAACAAACAACAAGTGCTGGCAAGGATATGGAGAAAAAGGAACCCTAGTACACTGCTGGTGGGAATGCAGACTGGTACAGCCACTATGGAAAACAGTGTGGAATTTCTTCAAAAATTAAAATGGAACTGCCATTTGACCCAGTGATCTCACTTCTAGGAATATATCCTAAGAAATCTGAAACACCAATCAGAAAGAATATATGCCCCCCGCCCCATGTTCATATAGCATTAGTTCCAAAAGCTAATAACTAGAAACAGCCCCAACTGCCCTTAGTAGATGAATGGATTAAAAAACTGTGGTAAATTTACAAAATGGGATACTATGCAGCTGTAAAAAGAGGGATCTCTTACCCTTTGTGACAACATGGAAGGAACTGGAGAGTATTATGCTAAGTGAAATAAGCCAGTCAGAGAAAGACAAGTATCACATGACCTCACTTATATGTGGAATCTAAGGAACAAAAGAAACTGATGAACAAAACAGATCCAGAGACATTGAAACATGCAACGAAACTGATGAACAAAACAGATCCAGAAACATTGAAACGTGCAACTGATTGACCTATTTCAAAGGGAAGGTAGGGGCAGGGTGGGAAGAGATTACCTAAAGAACTTATATGCATGGCCCATGGACAAACAATAATGTAGGGAAGGCCTAGGGAGGGTGGAAGCAGGGGGTAATACTTTCAACAATAAAGATTAAAAAACAGAAAAAAGAAAAGTAGGGAAAGCCTTAGGGAGGGTGGGAGCAGGGTGGAGGGGGACCTCTGTAGTATTTTCAACAATAAAGATTAAAAAACAGAAAAAAGAAAAGAGGAAATATTCATGTTGGCACTATAGCTCCAAGGCAAACAGAAATGAAAAGAAACACGAGTTTTACAATATCAATGTAAAGTAGGAGAATTTAAATAGAATGCACAAACAGAATAATAGGACATTATACAAAAGGCACAATGATGGAAGAAGATATAAAGATTATAAACCAACAAATATGACAAAACAAAACCAATTAGAAATTCTGGGAGACCCTAATAAAATATAGAACTATGGTGAGATATTATAAATGCCACTTTCAGAATCAGTAAGCTCTTGAACAATAAATGAGTAACACAATTGATTGAATGATACAGCAAATATTTATATGTAGAGAGTATGCAATTTTCTCATATGTATGAGACATGTATAAAATTAATCATATAACTGAGAAAATTAACTTTATATGCCACATCTTCTGATCATAATTTCTAAACATAATAAAATTATGCCCCCAAAATGAATAATTTAAATTATCAAACATAATGCTAATTGACCTTAGAGTTAATTAGGAAAACAAAGTAAAATGCAAATCTACATATTTAAAAAAATGTATAAAGAACACTTCACATCAGTTGAGATATACCTAAAGCATAATTAGAGGAAAGCCTACAGTCTGAAATGACTTTATCATTGAAAGAAACAGAGAATAAAGAAAAGAAATCCAGTACTTCACAATGCTTAGTATGCACTAAATAATGTGCTGTACTCTCTCTATATATTATTTAATTCTCACACAATGTTATGAGGCAGATATTATTTCCCTGTAATTTAGATGAGGAAACCAATGTGTAGAAAGGATGGGTGTAGCACAGCTAACAAGTCTTGGCACCAGTATTCAAAGGCAGAGAAGTACGGTTTCCATGGATACTCTTAACCACTATGTTAAAATTCATTTAGAAGTTGGAAGAACACAGAGTAATTGAAAATGAAAAGGGAATGAATAAAGATATAAAATGAAATTTTAAAAATAGAAACATTTTAAAATGTAGCAGAATGGATAAACAAATCCTAGACATCAAATAGATAATATGATTAATGGATAAAAGGGAAAGTAAAGAAAATATTTACTAATAATGAAAGAGAAGTTATATAGGTGAAGAGATAAATCAAATGAAAATAAATTATTATACATCATTCTGTGATATAAAATTTGAAAATTTAGAAAAAAATGGATGCTTTCTTAAGAAAATAAAAATTATCACAATTGACCTCCAAATTTGTAAAATACATGGAGGGACCAATTGCCCAAAAAGAAATTGAAGACATAAATATTCTTTAAAAAAAGTGAAAATGGCGCACTAAAACCATATGCTAGGGTCACCAAAGGAGGAACACATGAGGCCAAAGTGGTAAGGGATTATAAATTTATTAGGTCATCTGGATACGCAGATGGACTGAGCCCCAAAATGGCACCAGCAGCCAAAGAAAGAGAGTCAGAGGTTTTTAAAGGACTCTAGGCGGGCTTTTTCTGGGCGGAGAATTCTCTGTGCAGGGGCGGATTCTGGGAAACTCTGAAGGGGAGAGATAATGGTCTTAGCAAGCGGAATGTGATCTAAGCAAGTGGAATGTCCATTGTGAAGTGGCCTGAAGGTCAGTTCCCAGGGGAGGGGGTATTGATTCAATTATTTGATCAGACCTAACACCAAATCAACGCTATTTTTCAGAATAGATAATTTTATTGTCACTCATTAATAGAGGAATATGCTTGGAAAATTCTAACTCTATATGCAGTTAACATTTCAAAACAAATACATTATGAAAAAGTAGATTGGAATTCAGGAATACTCAGCACAATATCAGGAAAATCTCTCCATTTATTATTTTAAGTCAACAAATTAGAGAGAAAGCAAAAATGTATAACATAGATATTTTAAAAAAATCAGTAACTGCTTGAAAAAATTCAGTAACCACTGACAATAAAAATTTAAGTAAAATAGGGAGAATAGGAAGCTAATATTCTCAAACATTGAAAACTGATAGCCACACTGAATGGATAGGAAAACAAGACCCTTACATGTGTTGCCTAAAAGAGATTCACTTCAGATCAACAGGCACACACAGACTGAAAATAAAGGTGTGGAAAATATATTTCATGGAAATAGAAACAAACAAGAAAAGCTGGGGTGGCAATACTATACTACTCAAGATAAACTTTAAAACAAAGGCTATAATAAGAGACAAAGAAGAACCCAGCAATTCCACTTCTGGGTATTTATCTGAAGAAACTCAAGGCTATACTAAATCAAAAAGACATAAGCATCCATATGTTCATTGCAACGTTGTTTACAATAGTCAAGATATGGAAGCAACCTCAGAGTACATCAATAGATGAATGAAATATGACTCAGCCATAAGAAAAGAATGAAATCCTGCCATCATTAACAACATAGATGGACCTAGAAGGTGTTGGGCTGAGTGAAATAAGTCACACAAAGATAAATGCCAGATGATTTCACTTATATGTGGAATCTAAAATACAAAATAAACAAGCAAGCAGAACAGAAACACTCATAGATATAGAGAACATTTTGATGGTTTTCCGATGGGAGGGACTTTGGGGGGCTGGGTGGAAAGTATTAAGAAGTACAAATTAGTAGTTACAGAATAGTCACAGGGGCTGTAAAAGACAGCATAGGGAATATAATCAATAATATTATAATAACTATGTATGGTGTCACACGGGTACAAATTTTTCGGAGTGAACACTTTGTCAGTTATATAAATGTCTAATCACTGGGTTGTTCACCTAAAACTAATATAATACTGTATGTCAAATGTAATTGAAAAATAAAAAGTATTAAAAATTTGTTTTAATCTAGGAAATTTTTAAAAATAATAAATTCTTAGCTCTATTTATAAAATAAAACATTACACCTTAAACAACAACAACAACAAAACGAAGGAAACTAAATGGCCACCATTCTGACTAATGAAGCACTAAATCATCCCCATTAAAATAAATAATAAGATAGAGTGTTTCCTGATATAATTATTCACTATTACTTTAGAAATTCTAGTTAATTAAAAAATCAAGAAAAGAAAATACTTAAAAATATGTGCAATTATTTCTTCTCACCAAAAAACCAAAAGAGATCCTATTAAAATTAACATAATTTCTAAGAAATTTAGGTAGCTAATTAGAAGATAATTTTATTATAATAGAAATAGCCAAGTAGAAATAGAAAGTAGAAAATTACTAACTTCATAGTAGAGGCAAAGCCTACAAAATACTTGTGAATAATTTTGCAAAGAAAGGTAAATGACTTATGTAAATAAAAGTATAAAATTATATTGAGAAATATAAAATAAGTTAATAGAACAAATATTATAACCAGATGGGCAACTATGAAAAAGAAAGACAATGATTCAGAACTTGATTTCTCAAATAATAAACTTACTCTAAAACCGCTATAATAAAAATAAAATGCAGAATAGGTTAACCTGGAAATTTCCCCCAATACATCATTATGTATGTAAGAATTTGATAGATGACAAAGAGGTATTGAAAAAAGGGGGAAACAAGGTGCATTTTAAAGACAATCATGGGATATCTGAAAAATAACAGTCTAGACTCCAGCTGCACATCATGGAACCAATTCAATTCCAGTTGGATTAAATGCAGAAATTTTAAAAGAAAACACAAAACAATATGCATCATGGAAAGAAGTTTAGACAACAATTTGCAAAAAATTAAAACTGGAGGTATAGAAACATTTTTAACCAAGATAAGAAACTCAAGAAGCCAAAGAAGAACAGATAAACATATTTGACTATACACAAATTTAAAATGTATGCAGTTATACTATATAATATTCAAAGAGCTCTTACAATTTACAGTAGGTCCTTGGGTTACGTCGGAGATCCATTCTTATGGCACGACATAACGTGATTTTCGCCGGAAGTCGGAACCCACCTACATAAGCACCTACGTCACTCACATGGAGCTCATACACAACAGTAATGAAGTGATACAGTAAAAAAAATTTAAAAGAAAGGTAACAATTCCTGACCTTTACTTGTGGTAAATAAATAATAAAAAACATAAAGCACATATGTACATACGTCGAAATAATGGAACTTTTTTTTTTTAATAAATGAATGGGAGATGGCAATGTAACCACGAAACGATGTATATCGAGTTCGACGTAACCCGAGGACTGTCTGTATAATAAAAGCCCAGCGACCATTACAGCAGAATGACCAGAACGACTGGTTGCTATGAGTGCACTGACAACCAGGGGGCAGATGCTCAACGCAGGAGTGCCACACAGCCCGAAGCTGGCTCACGGCTGGCGAGTGCAGTGGCAGTGCTCTCCCGCCTCCATGGCAGTGCTAAGGAGCAGCAAGCCAAGCGGTAAGGAGCAAGCAGGTGGGCGGTTAGGAGTGAAGGGTCCTGGATTGCAAGAGGGCACAGGTTAGGAGCAAGGGGTCCTGGATTGCAAGAGGGCACAAGCCAGGCTGAGGGAACACCTCCCTCGCACGAATTTCATGCATCGGGCCTCTAGTCTATATATATAAAAGCCTAATATGCAAAATGTCCCCTCCAGAGTTCAAGCGACTGGGAGTTCAATCACTCACTGTGACACGGGCTGACCCTCAGGGGTGGCGCAGAATGAAAAAAGGCCCTGGCCAGCAGCTGCCAGCCACTAGGGACCTTACCCATGCATGAAATTCTAGAAGAAATGTAAATAACAGTGGCTTCACTTTATAACTCTCAGATTGGAAAAAATATGTGTGATTACATCTGCTACTGGCAGGGATGTGGGAGAAACAGTACCCTCTCACTTAGCTGATGTGGATGTGTACTGTTTAGGGCTTTTTGGAATGAAATCTGCCAATATTTATTCAGATTTAAAATACACATATGCATAGCTCTTGAAATCCTACTTTTGAAAATCTATCTCATTGAAATAAAATTTCAGGTACATGAGAATATATATACAAATGTGTTTACTGCAGCATTGTTTGAAATGCAAAAAGATTGAAAACAAAAATTCCCATCAGTGGGGGAACTGATGCACAGAGGGACATCAATGCCGTTGGACGTTGTGGAAGTTATGCAGCCATGAAGATAATGAGGAGATCTCTAAGGTGGACTTGGAGCCATAGCCCCACTATCTTCAGTGTCAAGTGAATAGTAAATAGAAATATATGTGAGATTATGAAACCATTTACATTCTTTTGTAATGTAAACGATGCTAAACCTTCTAATGCACATCTTTGGATTACAATTAGAACAATTGGAGAAAGTAGGTGTTTCCGTTGGGTCCTCTGGGAAGCAGATGTTGAGATGGGCTTCAGAGTGCAAGATGTTTGTGGGGGGCTCTCACCTGTGAGGGGGAGGAGAGAGGACAGACTAGAGGGAGCCATAGATCATAATTCAATTCTGTCAAAGTTTTGGCCAACCCAGTGGGAAGCACTGGAGCTAAGATTGCCCAGGGGAGGAGTCCCACATCGTGTGCAATGGTCAGTCTTTGGCTGGGGTCTCCCCCAAAAAAATACAGCAGCAACTTAACAGTAGGGTGAAGCCTTTAGGTTCTCAATGGAGGCTTTCAGTTGACTGCCAAGTTCTTTCTTGAAGGGAGATTCAAGATAGACTACTGAATCCCCCACGTCTGCACATGTGCCAAGATTCTGGTAGGGAATGGAAATATGAGACTGGGGTTGGGGAGGCAGAGGTGACAGAAAGGAAAAGATTATGGTGTTTTGTCATTCCCTTGCTTTTTTTCATAGATTAACTACATATCCCTAAACAAACCTGAGTTTTACTTATTTATCATCTTCATAAAAAATGGAGTTATGTGTGTTCTTTTGCAACCTGCATTTTTTTTTCCTTCAAAATTATGTTCTCAGATTCAACCATGCTGATGGGCAAAGTGGAATAAAAAAAGTTTCTAGAGCCAGAACATCTAGCTATTTTCAGAGAGCATGGAGAGTTTTAGAGACAAATAAGGCAGAATTAGCCAACTCAGAGACATTGAGCAGGTCACATTGGAAATTAATCTTCAATCAAGGGCTTCATTGTGTTGGACCAAAGGAGATATCCTTCCATGGTCAAGTTGGATAAGATTCTGAAACTGGATTGGGAAACAGTCTGAACTGATGTTTGGTTACATGTCATTGGGATGGTTAGGGATGTCTGGACCCTTGGCATCATTACAAGAATAGTGCATGCAGTGCATTGGATCTTTATATCAAACTTTATTTCAGAAGGTTCAAATAACATGTTGAAGAACTGTCTTGGAAGTTTATGGTATAGGCAGTTGAGATTTGGGGGAATTACCTTGAAGAAATAAGGAATCTTTTCCATTGCTGTTGTCTTTTTTAAAATCTGCTACAAGCTGAGCATCTTATACATGAAAAAGAACCAACAAACTTCTTTTCATTATGTTTGCATGCTAAAAATTCAAAGAAGCCAGATGAAAATATTCCCACAGGATAAATAATGAAAAGCTGAGCATCTAAAAAAATAGATAAATTAGACCAGAGAGAGCCCATCAAAACTGGTTGAATCTTTAAACAGAGCTATGACTTCATGATGAGTTTTGAAAGAGAAAAGATTTTCCACAAAACAATAAGCAAGTTTGCTATGTTGATGATATCATATTAATCAAATCCAATAACCATGAACTACAATTATCTTATATTCCTTAATTAGTTACATGTATTTCATACAGTAAGAGGTACCTCCAATGAAAAATCAGGATCCAGTCACTTTGGTAGGTGTGGGGGATTCAGTAGTCTATGGGATACCAGATCATCTTCTCTGAGGTAAAGAACAGGTTGAATTTCCCACCTTCCACCACTGACCAGGAGACTCAGTGCTTGCTGGGACAATTTGGGTTTTGAAGGCAGCATATATCACATTTGGGAACACTGCTCTATGTTGGGGGATACCTGGAAGACTATTTTTAATAGGGTTCAGGGAAAGAGAGGACTCTCCTGCAGGTACAGGGTATGGTTGCAGCTGTCCCGCCACTTGGGCCACATAACACAGCAGACCCCATAGTGACAGATGTATATGGGATAGATACATTTTCTGCGTGGAGTCTCTTGATGGCCTACATCAGAGAGATGTAGTGCATTTCTAAAATACTAGTAAGGTTATAGCTTCCTTATCAGAGAATAATCTCCATTTGAAAAGTTGGAAAGATAGAGCATAAGCACCTGACCATGAAACACAAAAGAATTAAGCAATCTCCCTTTTCCATCCAAAGGTGGGTGTGATCTACCTCACAGAGCGGATGTCAAACTATGGCCCTATGGTCCCAATCTTGTCTTCCATGTGTTTATACAAATAAAGTTTTATTAGAACTCATTTATATATTGTCTATGGCTAGTTTCAACTCTATGATACCAGCAATAGATGCAACAGAGACAGTATGGCCCACAAAGTCTAAAACATTTAGTCTCTCTTTGCTAATCTCAGTACTAAGGCATAAGGTCAGGCACTGTAATCACAACCCATTGTAAGGTGAAAATGTTTCATTATGAATTTCAACTGAGAAAGATAAGAAGACCCATGAACTTGTAGTCCAAACTCCAAGGCCCCCACCTGGAGCCCATATCTATTGTCTCGAGGGCTGGGGGAAGTTGGATGGGTTATTTAACCATCTGTTGGAGAATAAATTACATTAGCCTGGTTCTAAAAAAAAAGTTTCTATCAGAGATTTTACATAAAAGTATGTAAATTAATGTGAATGCATAATAAGGTAGGGTGATGCCATTTCAGGTGGTCTTTACTCTCTTCCATATAATCTGATGTATCTTCTGAATTATTTTTTTAGAAAAGCAAGTATTATTTATGTAATTTTGGGGGGAAAGCTCATTTTAAAAAAGCAGGTATGTTCATCATGAGACAAAAACGGAATCTTCAAAAATATAGTAGCCATGGTAACATATGCTATAATAAGAAAAACAAGCTAGGGCATTTCATTAAACAAAACACAATAAAACTGAGCCATTTATTCTAGTTCATTGTCTGGGAAATAGTACAGATAAACAGAAGCTATCAAAATAGATAAGAAATCTTAATACTTGAATCTTTATCCCAGTTAATTTAATTTTCCTCTGACAACTTGTTCCCAACTAAACAGTGGCTACTCTTTGAGAAAGACATGCTGTTGAATAAGAATGAAATGGTCCAAATGGTTGCCTTGGTCTCTGAGAGGCAAGAAATTACATGAAACACAAGGGGCCGTGGCTAACTTTATGGACATTGTAACAGAACAACTCAGACATAGCCAGCTTGCTTTCACTGTTTTATGGGACACTGATGCTTCCAGTTTCAGGGTCAAAGTGCCTTCCCATTTTCCAAGTGGTCGAGCTGTATTTTTCCACCCAGCTTAAGTAATAACAGTCGTGACGATACAGTTTTCACTATCAAATCAAGATATATACTTTGTCAAAATAACTTAGCATGTTTGCTCAATGTTCCCTTGTGTTTTTCTATCCTGTCATTTGGAGTCTCTCTTATTTTAATTTCAGAAGAAAGATAAATGTTGACTATGTATCAGTTCACTTCTTACTATCTTGGATGAAACATTTACCAAGATTTCAATAGAAGATTGGAAGAGCATTTCAGGCAAAGGGAAGGGTTTATCAGTCAGTGTCTACTCAGCAGACAGAAACCATGCCGGTTTAGTTGACAGTGAGAAATTCAATATAAAGAACTGTTAAACCAGCACTGAATAAGTAAAATGAAAAAGAAAAGAAAGAGGTATCACCGAATTAGCAACTGCAGGAAGTAATTTAGCAGCCCCAAAGCTAAGGGAGTAAAAAGGAAAGTGCCGGACTAATAAAAATAAGAAATTAAAAAGAGACACCGTGGAGCTGAACCTCAGACCTCTGGGGGGCAGGGGGTACTGGCCAGTGGGCTTGGATGAGGGGCCCCGGAGTCGGGCACCCAGACCTCTGAGTGGGAGCATGGCAGCTGGTGCTGGTGTCTCCGGGCTCAGAGCAGGGACCACATAGAGTGAGCAGAACTTGGGTACATATTCAAGTTCGCTCCAAAACTCAAGCCTGGGTCAGAGATGGCCAGCTCTCTGGGAAGGAGAGGACAATATAGAAAAAAATAGAGCCATTGACTAAACATTGTATGCATCCCTCGCATAGTTAAGTGGGCCTCTTTCGTTACGTGGCTATTAAGTGACGTTGAGTGACTTTTCCAAGTTAGAAAACAGGAAGTCACAAGAACCAGGGGGATGTGATATTCACTCTATCTCTCATTTATAATCACATAATCCATTGCAGCTTCATCTGATTTTAGACACTTGAGTAAGGTATAGTTTTTTTTTCCATCTCCCTGTGTGTTTGATGACGATGACAGGGAAACTTTTAAAACAAGTGTAGGAATATGATTATTTTAGTAAATGCAACAAAGATTCAATTCAGTGTAATAACTGAGTTTGATACCGGCTGCGAGGGAAGCCCAGGTCCTGGGTGCCGGAGGGAAGCCGGTGCCGGCAGCAGGGGGAAGGAAGTCCTACTCTTGCACGAATTTTGTGCATCAGGCCTCTAGTAAAGAATAATTTAAAATAAAGAAATCAAATTAACAAATAGTATAGCAATGAAAAGATCCCACAGCCTGCTTGAATTGACTGTGTAGTTATAAACTCTACTGCCATCTAGTGGCACAAATCCTAAAAATCAGCTCGAACCAATCAGAACAATTTTAGAACCTGGCCTGCAGGGGAGCCTTCAGCTTCATTTATTCTCAGGAACCAAATGCCATAGAATGCAATTTTCTCTCTTTGTTTTTGGTCAGTATACAGTAGAGTGAGTGATTTGGGGTGTTCACATATTAGTTATAGGCTTTCTTATTTAGATTAAAAAAAAAGAGTGGAAGGAAACCATGTTAATAGAATACAAAACTTGCTTGTGTATCATTTCACTTGGTTAAAAAAAACAACAACCTGTAATCATTTTAGGAAAAATTTTCATCTTCCTCTTAGCAAATAAAGGGTATTTGTTGCTTTAGATATAATATTTTCTTTTAAATAAAAATATAAAAATTATCAATGAATTTTATTTAAACTATTGGAGGACATATGACTTTTTCATTTTTATTTAAACTATTTGAAGTTATAGGACATTTTTTTCTGAGCTTTGTTTTCCTGATTTTGATAGCAATTAGAATGATCATCAGATTCAGTGAAAATCACCAACCTAAAAGATAAGATAAAAGTAAATTATTTTGGCATTATAATGAAGACATACCAATTAAGCTTTGGAAGACCCATAACTCAGCCTTGGGAGAAAGGCCATGTGCCTGAGTGAGCAAGTATGTTTCTACTTGGGTTTCCTGATTTGGTTAAAATTATAAGCATGTGTGTTATAATTATACCAATAAAAATGATTTTTTAAAAATGCTGTTGAGTACAAAAACAGGACATATATAGGATGGAAACTTGTTTTGGCCCTGGCTTTAATTTTCATCTATCATGTGGATGTCGGATAAAGGACGTTCTAAGTAAGACAGGCTACATATCTGCAGTGGAGAAAAATGCCAGTGTTTACTTTTGTTCAGCTGGGTGCAGAGTTAAAACAAACAGGCACATAATTCTTGGGATGCTATCAGTACTTCCTGCAAAGCCCCTCACTTATTTTATCTTAGTTTTTCACCCTCACTTCCACCACCAGTGTTTTGCCCTAGATCTCACTCAGTTTCTTATTGTCACCCCAAACTCTTTTTAGAATCCTCCCTTTACTGTTTCTACTTCTAGTTCTTGGTGTCTAATAACCACACAGTGTCCATTACTTTTTGTTTCCTTTTTTTTCTAGTGATAGACGACCAGATTGCTCCTTACTCTTGGTAACACAAGTAACACTTAGATAAGCATTTTTGCAAATGACCCTTATGCAGGAATTTCTATTATTTATATTGTCAGGGGTGATTTTACAAATATAATTTCATAAAATAATGAATTATTTCTTTTCTGAATACTGCACTGTCCAAACTTGCACTTGGAGTGCACGAGGGCTCCCACTCCTCATATCCTTGTTAACACTTGAAATAATATCACTGGGTTTTAAATTTAATGTTATTTCTTTTTTGCCAAAAAGATATGATCATTATTGTTGCATTCTATTAATCTGATTTCTACTATGGCAAAGTATCTCCTCATATTCTTGCTAGCTGTTTTTGTCTCTACCATAAATGGCTTATTCAGATATTTTGGCTATTTTCCTATTGGGTGTCCACTCTTTCTTTACTTTATGTGCTTGCATATTATTGGTATTAATATCTTATAGGACTTTTGAAAATCTTTACTGTTGAAAATATTACATATGTCCCCATTTTTCCCCATTGACCTCTTCTACCCCACCTCTGCCCACGCTCCAGGCCTTCACCACCCTATTGTCTGTGTCCATGGGTTATGCAAAGACCCACCTTTCCTCTGAGATTCCGCAGTCTGTCCCATGCATCTATGTCTCTGGATCTATTTTGTTCATCAGCTTATTTTGTTCATTAGATTTATTCTGTTCATGAGTGAGATTTTTGACAGAGCATTTAACCTCTTCTAAACTTTGTCAATGATGTACTACATTGAACAGGAACTCTTAATTACTTTTTAAGGCAAATACATCTATATTTTTACCTAATGGTTTGTGCTTTTTTGAGTATTTCTTAAGCCCTTCCCCATTCCTAACTCAATGAAGATATAGTGTGAGGAAGGGATCCAACCTTATTCCCACGTTTATCTAGTTTCCTTAACACTACATGTTCTAGTAAACAAGTCATCATTTCCCTACTGATTAGAAGTGTCACTCCTAATATTAAGTTTCCATATACACTTGAATCTTTTTTTTTTTTAATTAGCTCTCTATATGGTCCCAGAACTTTGTTCTTATTACTATGGCTTTGTTGCATGTCTTTCTTTCTGGTGAAATGGGATTTCACCTAGAGATTAGAGTTCTTTCCCTAGGGAGAATTCTTATCTAGAACAGAGACCCTTTTGAAGCAGCATTCACATGGCTAGTTTGGCATGTCCTCCCTCTTATCTCTTCTTTTTTTCAAAATCAATACAACCATTTATTTTATCATAAATTTAAGAATAAGTTTTCAGTATCTTAAAATATCCTGTGGGGTTTTTGATTGGAACTGCTTTGGGATTTGAGAGTAAGTCAAAAAGAACAAACATTTAAAAATATTAATAGGGTTTCATTTTAAAACAGAGATTAATTCTTTACTCAAAATGTGTACAACTCACCTGAGAGTCATGGAGCATTCTTACTGCTTCTTAGTGACGATTTTTAAAATTATTTGTGCTAATTTGGGCATTTTTATTATTTTCCCCCAGACAATTAATTTAGAAGCCTGCTGGATGATGAGAAGCATTTGGCCCAGGCACCCCATTGTCCCACTAACAGCCAGCACCACTGGCCAGATATGTGATGAGGCAATGGTAGCTGACCCAGCTGACCAGCAAAGGAGTGCAGAACTTCTTGGTTGATCCACACACTTGTGAGCAATAACAAACAGGTGTTGGCACATGCCAAAAAACAACGAATAAACTTTGTCTATTTTAGGAATTTTTGAGATTTGAGTTTAATATTTCAGGTCTATTGGTCTTGCATGCCCAGGATTGGGTTGGGGAAGGAGCCAGCAGGTCTTGCTAGTTTGGTTCCTTTACATACATTTTTTTTTTTCTCTCTCTCAGTAGAGATGAACCATCCTTTTATATTCCAAGTGATGCAGAAGGAAGATGAAAGTGAATTTCACCTAGAGCCCAGAGTTCCTGCCCAGGGGAGAAGTCTAGATTAGAACAAAGAAGTAGCAGTCACAAAGCTGGGAAGGCAAAGCCATCAATTCCCAAGGACTGAGGAATTGACACCAGCTCTAGAGCCCAAAACTAGAATTTCAGATTATTACCTTCAGGGAGAGAACCAAGAGAAGCATGGATGGTGGCTCAGCAATGCTTAGTCTTGCAACAGATAATAATAGTTGAAAGAATGCCTTAGGCAATCCTGTGGCCATTTTTTTCCACATTTAAAAAAATTAAAAAGAAAAAATAATCAAATTATCTTTTATCTCAGAGAAGGGAGTCATTCATAAATTTCACAAATTCTAAAACTAGAAGAACCTGAGCAATAAAAGATTGGAATTTTTTTATATTTGCCCAATTTTTATAAATATTATCATAATGCAAATAATGTATTTAATATTACATAGTGCCCAATGTTATATAAACTCAAATGTAAATTACTTTTGTTTAAATTTTTATTGCATTTCTTTTTTTCAATGATTTTTCTTTTTTCATTTATTATGTTTTAGTTATTTAATTTTTTAAAATATACCTTTCTCTCTGGTCCCACTAATTTTATTTCTCTTCTCAAGCTCACTTGTTTCTTCATGTGTCATTTGCATTGCTCTTCTATATGTTCCTTCCATATTTTCTCTTAAATTCTACCATCTCACTCCTCTCACTCCACTATATATATATATATTTAATTTTGGGATACTTATTTGGCTTTTTTAGATTTTAGTTACTTTTTAACTGTATGAAATGTCCTTTTCACCTTACATTTTAAAATGAGAAAAAAAGGAGATACACTTTTAAAATACAAAATGAGCCTACAATCTCTTGTGTGCCAAAAAAATAAGGAAATGCTCAGAAAAGGATGTGGGCATGTCATAAGGACACAGGCACTGACTTGAAAAAAACCCCCAGCCCTAACCAGTTTGGCTCAGTGGATAGAGCGTCAGCCTGCGGACTCAAGGGTCCCGGGTTTTTTCCGACCAAGGGCATGTACTTTGATTGCGGGCACATACCCAGTAGGGAGTGTGCAGGAGGCAGCTGATCGATGTTTCTAACTCTCTATCCCTCTCCCTTCCTCTCTGTGAAAAATCAATAAAATATATTTTTTTAAAAAAATCCTCCCCTGAGGATATTTTAAAAAAAAGAAAAAAAAACCAATAGCCAAAGCTTAGGTCAGTTTCAGCAACTAGACAAATAACGATTGTATTGGATTATGGAACAAAAGAATCTCTATGCATTCATGTTTATAGAATAAATAGCTGAATGAATAAATAAGTGGGAGAGAATGGAAAGCTCTATCTAGAGAAGATTTCTAATTAATAAATGTAGAAGGAATGAGGGACTAGAAGACAAGGCAAACACCAGAGAAATAGTTGTTGCAGGCACAATCTTTGCATAGTCTCAAAGTGTCTTCCTCAAGATATTAATCTATACATATAAAAGCCTATATGCAAATTGTCCCCACAGGAGTTTGACCGGGAGACTGATTGCTCGCTATGATGTGCGCTGACCACCAGGGGGTGGCACGGAACAAAGGAAGACAGTGGCTGGCGGCCAGAAGGCCCTGATAGGCCCTGATCACCGGCCAGGCCTAGGGACCCTACCTGTGCTAGAATTTCGTGCACTGGGCCTCTAGTTAATTATAGAAGAAAAAAACAAAAAACCTCAGTAACTTGATAGAGAAGAAAACTGGCCGATACCACCCTAACAAAGTGAATAAGGATAAAAGTAATTGATCATAAGACACATTTTCATCTCAAATGCCCTGATAGGATGCTCTGAGAAGGTCACAGCATGTGGTGTTTTCTTGCCCAAAATGCAGAACCTCAATCTAAACTTGAGAAAATATTACACCAATGCAAGTGAGGAATATTCTACCTGCCAAGGTCAAAAGAAATACAAGGAAAGACTGAGAAACTATTATGGATGGGAAGAAACCAAGCAGACATCTCAACTAAATGCAACGCAGAATCTTGAGTTTGATCCTGAAACAGTACAATGGACATTAGTGGAAAAACTAGTGAATTTCAAATAAGGCAGCTTGGTTAATAATGCTGTACCAGTGTTGCTCTCCTGGTTTTGCTAATTGTAAGATGTTAACAGTAGGAGAACCTGGGTATGGGGCAAATAGGAACTATCTGTGTTATTTTTACTATTCTTCTGTAAGTCTAAACTATTTCAAGTTGTTTATACACATATATATATATATATGTAAGTTTTTATTATATACCTATACATTTATTTCATACATACATATGTATTCAACAATAGTTTTATCTTTCTTGGAGTTACAGCCTATGCTGATGTTAGCTCTTTTCTTACAAATAAGTAAGAAAAGGTTCCCCAGTTTTTCATGCACCTTAAGCTGAACACCACATTTGTACTTTAAAAATAACAACAGCAACAAGACACTGAGACATTCTGAATCTATATTATCTATAAATGTGTGCCATGTTTTCTTGGCCACACCAGAGAACTAAGAGGGAGGTTACAGTTTAGCATTTTTATGACTCCTTGATGTTCAATCAGTTTTTCAGACTGATTGGAAAAAATAAAAATAAAGACACTGCCCATCTCTCCCTAAAAGCAACAACCTAATTTGATTCTCTTGGTTACTGCCAAAAATTTAATTACATACATTATCCAGGGCCATTAATAGTTTGCTTATTTATTCCAGGGGCAAACTCCCTTCTTTTCCCAGAGTAGTGTACTCTATAGTGGCTGTGCTTTTGTGTCAGTGGCTATGTAGGGAGAGGAACAGGGCCAAGAAAGTGGAACTAGAGATGGAGAGAAAACAGAGGCCTTTAGGGAGTGGGAAAATCTTCACCCAGTCACCTTAGTGGATAACTCAACTTGTTTGCTGTTAGGTGTTCTGCTATTTACAACTGCACTATATATAGCTCCCTTGCTCTCCAGTAGTTAAGAATCTCTCAAGGGCAATTGTCCAATTAGGTGACAATGAGAGCACTTCTGTTGAATACTATTTTTCTTTGTTATAACTTAAGCAAGACATAAGTAACTATATATTAACAGTGGTCTCCAGGGACTGTGGGGGGAGCACTTTTGCCCCCAGGGAATGTTTGACAAGGTTTAAAAGTAATTTTGATTGTTTGAACTGAGGTGGTGGTACCAGGTACCAGCATCTAGTGGGTAGGGGCCAGGGATGCTGCTAAGCTTCCTACAATGCATAGGACAACCCCCCACAAAAAATCATCTGGTTCGCCTAGCTGGTTTGTCTCAGTGGATAGAGGATCAGCCCGCGGACTGAAAGGTCCCAGGTTTGATTCTGGTCAAGGGCACATGCCTGGGTTGTGGACTTGATCCCCATTAGGGGACATGCAAGAGGCAGTCAATCAATGATTCTCTCTCATCATTGATGTTTCTATCTCTCTTTCCCTCTCCCTTCCTCTCTGAAATCAATAAAGATTTATTTTTTTAAAATGTCGTTCAAAATGTTAATACTGTTGAATACACTAATGGCACAGTGTTTTTAAAAATTAGTGAAGAAATTGTATCAGAGTTCTCTTGTCCTAAAGCCAGCTAGCATCACGTATACACACAAGCACATGCACATGCACACACATGCACACACACAAAATCATCACACTACTAATGATGCAAACTGTTCCACGGACTCAGCCTTATTTTATCATAACAATAACAATAAATAACATTTATATACAGTTTAGACCAGCCGTGGGCAAACTACAGCCCGCGGGCCGGATCCGGCCCGTTTGAAATGAATAAAACTAAAAAAAAAAAAAGACCGTACCCTTTTATGTAATGATGTTTACTTTGAATTTATATTAGTTCACACAAACACTCCATCCACGCTTTTGTTCCGGCCCTCCGGTCCAGTTTAAGAACCCATTGTGGCCCTCGAGTCAAAAAGTTTGCCCACCCCTGGTTTAGACTATATCAAGATTTCTTCATATATTTCCCCAATTGAACCTTGGCTCTGGATGCTATCACAGTGAGGTCATTCCAGGGTAGAGTCCATCAGTCTTTTCTGGTAACATCCAAATTCATGTATCTAGAGTCTTAGCAACAATGCCTGCTCCCACAGAGGGCACAAGGGCGCTTCAGTTGATTCTCAGAAGCAGCTTTCAAAAACCCATTGTCCCCCGGAGTAAGTAGGCAAACTATTAATGACCCTGGATAATGTAGCTAATTAAATTTTTGGCAGTAACCCAAAGAGAATAAAATTAGATTGTTGCTATGAAGTGGCACAACAATGTTCAATTCACTCTTTTGCAGTTTTTCCACTGTGAGAAAAGTCAAGAAAAGAATGACCGCAGATAAGAAGAAAGCTGTTTTCTGTTTGACTTTTTAAAGTGCCATGTAACCATATTTATTAGAGTGAAAGAAGGAGTGTAAAGGCTTTCCTGCTGCCACACTTACTCCCTACAGTGCAGCGGTTCTCTAAATGTGGTACCCGGACCGGTAGCATCAGTATCCCTGGGCACGTGTTAGAAATGCGGCTTCTCAGGCTCCATCCCATCCCTCTTGGATCAGAAACTCTGGGGATGAAAGCCAGCAATCTGTGAATTTTATGAGCCTTTCAGATAAGTTTAACCTTTGGGAGCCACTGCTAGAGTCAATTATGGAATTACTGTCAGAGCGACCCTGTTACATCATGACAAGGTGATGACATTCATTTGCTCAAAACCCTGCAATAGCTCGCCATTTGTCCCAGAGTAAAAGCGAACTCATTCCGCTGGCCTACAAAGCTTCACTCGCAGGCTGTCCTCAGAACAAGTTTCTGACATTACCTCCTACCACCCTCCCTCTTGCTTATTCACCTCCAGGAACCTACAGTTTTTGCTTTTCCTCAAGCACACTATGTGCCCAGCCACGGTACATGCTGAGATGTTAGGCTGGGCTGTTAGGCTCTGTGTATACTTTGAGGGTTTAAGAAGGAAATGAATCATAACAATGCAGTTTGATATACATGATGAAAGTAATAAAGCATCCGAAGAATTGGGTTAATGTTTAACAGGAAGCACCACTTCAGTGACTTAACAAAATAAAGTGCTATTTTTCTCCTGAAAAAAGGACCTGGGCCCGTGACCCTTCTCCTTGCCTGCAGTGAACCTGCTGTCCAGGGAGCCTGTCTATACCTGTAAGGATTGAAGTCACATCCTGAGGATGGCAGGAGGGAAAGACAGCAGGAGCCTGCTAGACGGCCAACTTCATGGAGAAACAGCATCATCCCTTCTATGTTCATGAGGTATTGGGGAAAGGATAGGCACCTGGACCAATGGAACTGAATAGAGAACCCAGAAATAGACCTACACAAATATGGTTAATTGATTTTTATAAGGATGCAATGGCAATTTAATACAAATAATTTGTTAGTCTTTTCAACAAATAATGCTGAAGTAGTTTGATGTCCATAAGGAATAAAATGAACCTTGATTTATACTTCACACCCAATACAAAAAAAATTAACTTAATAAAACTTTTAGAGGAAAACATTAGGAGAAAATGTTGGTATCCTTGACCTAGGTAAATAGTTCTTAGATGCAACACCAAAAACATAATCTGTAAAAGAAAAATGATAAATTTGATTTCATCAAAATTAAAAGCTTTCCATTGTGAAAGAAACTGTGATGAGAATGAAAAGATGAGCCACAAATTGATAAAAATGCATTTGCTAATTCCATGTCTAAAAAATGACATATCCAAAATATATAAAGAACTCAACAATAAGAAAACAAAATAACCCAATAAAATTTGGCAAAGATTTGAATAAATACTTCACCAAAGAAGATATATAGGAGGCAAATAAACAAATGAAAATGTGCTCAACATTTTAGGGAAATGCAAATTAGAACAATGAGTTACCACTACATAACTATTAAAATGACTAAAATACTAAACAAACAAACAAGAACTCTGCCAATTCCAAGTGCTGGTGAGGATATGCAGCAACTCAAATTTTTGTACGCTGATCATGAGAATGCAACATGGTGTTGCCACTAGGGAAAACAGTTTGGCAGTTTCCTATAAAGTTAAACATACCCTCACTATTTGACCCAGAAATCCTATTCAAATCAAATGAAAACCTACCTAAGTTCTCACCAAAACGTATATGCTAATGTATATATTACTTTTATTCATCATTGCCCCAAACTGGGAATAACTCAAATGGCCCTTAATTAGAAAAAGATATAGTAACAATGGAATACACTCAGCAATAGAAAATAACAGAGTTTTGATACAGCAACATGAAAGAATTTCAAACACAGTATGTTATGTGAAACAAGTCACAATAAAAAGGCTTCATGCTCTTATTCCATTTGACAACATATTGGCAAATACAACATTCTATGGACCAATAACAGATCAGAGGTTATCTAGTTACCAGAGGTTAAGGATGGGGGTAGATTTGATTAACTCATCCTAATTACAAATGGGGAACTACTACAGGGCAAATGAATAGGTTTCTTCAAAATGTAAATGGTATAAAAGAAACGTGAGGACTTATCAACCAAATGCAATGTGTTGACTTAGTTCTGTAACCTAATCACATTAACAGTTAAAAGGCAGTCAAGAAATTGGGGAAATTTGAACAGACTGTGTATTAGATGGTATTAAGCAATTTTGTTCATTTTGTCAGATATGATAACAATGTACTTTTTAAAGTTCTTCTTTGTTAGTGATAAAAATTTGATGCTTTTGTGGGTAAAATATTATCACACCAAGGATTTGCTTTAAAATTTGTGTAGGGAGATATTAACACGGCAATATTGGTAAAATATTGCTAATTGTTGAAGTTAAAAGGAATTTTTCAATTTTATTGAGACAGAATAGACATATAGCACAGTATAAGTTTAAGGTGAACAGCATGATGACTTGACTTTTATATATTGTGAAAAGATTACCACAATAAGTTTAGTCAACATCCATTATTTCATATATATTCAAAAAAAGGAAAAAACGTTTTTTCTTTGTGATGAGAACTTTTAGAATCTACACTTTTAGCAACTTTCAAAAGATTCTTTTGAGTGTTCCAAGGATACCAGTAAACATATCTAACATATCCTTAACTGTAATGATATCTCAAAGAGATAAATAATAGTTGTTACAACCATTTGGGGGAATTGGCATTGTTGAACGCTTCAATGCATCAGGCCTGAAACACAGTTTATTTTATTTCACCATCTCTCACACACACAGAGGAAAAATAGGTATCCTGGATGCAGACGTTGTTATGCACATCCTCACTTCTCTGGACACCAGCCACCTTCCATCCATGTCAGCTCCGCTGCAGCTCACGCACACAGCCTGGGGCTGGCAGTCACTTGTCCCATGAAGGCTGGAACCTTTCTCAAGGCCACCACTAAAGCAGTCAGGCAGGCCCATTAGTTCTGACTCCTCCAAAACACTTGAGGATTTTGATGAACTATCATGTCACAGGGCCTGGGATATGGCATCCCAAGAGGCAGCTGAAGGGGCCAAATGAAGCCACTTGGCACCGTAGAAGGGTTACATTCCATTGATGCAAACTTTGACCTGTGGGGCACGCACACACATGCACACACACACACACACACACACACACACACACACGCATGTACTCACTTAAATTAAGTATCAGTGCTTTCAATCTGGCCTCAGGCTCTGTTTTCCCAGGAACCTAGGCTAAAACAGTTGACATTAATATCCCATTTTACGGATGGGAGTGATATTAGTGAAACTGAGAAGTTGAGTAACTCTGAAGTCACATAAATAGCAAGTGGCAGGCCGAATCCAACCCAAGTCCTAGATCTGTAATATCCCATCTCGGTACCTGAGGCAAAATAGTTATGTCTTGTTAAGCCAATAAACTGACAAAGACAGCCTAGTATGATAATGTCCTGAAGCCTAGATAGTACTTCAGAAAACACAAACTTCAATGCTCAAACTTAAAAATGGAAATGTCATTAATATATTCAGAAAGCACATAAAACCCACTAATATATTTTAGGAGAAAAATAGGCTGTTATTAGGCAGAGCTCCAAAACCAAACACAAGGATCAGTACTGTTCTTAGCCAAAGGATTTTAATCTTGTTATTTTCTCTTCCTTGCTCCCAACCTTCCCTGTGCCAAATATTCCATTACCAAAATTAAATTGGCAATGTTTAACTATAGCATAGAAGCATTTTCTCTGATCGTGGATAACATAGGAATCCAGAAATATCAGGTTCCATTGGTTATAAACTGCATGTTTCTCATTTGTTACTTTTGCTATTTGTGTTTATATAATCATTTGTAATAGGTAAGACATTTACATGGACCAAAGGGATAATCCACTTAAAAGCTCTATCTTACCCCATTCCCAGCCTCTAACTTCCCTGAGAGACTGTTGTGTTCTTGCTGGGAAGAAGGAGCTAATTAGCTGCCTGAGATCTACTCACTTCCTTTAGAGGGAACATGCCCCCAAGGGAACCTGGTCTAACTTCTTCATCTGGGCCTCAGAATGGACTGACAATTGTTTAGGAGGAAGAGTCTTTGTTTCTGAGAGGCCCTTAAGTAGTCCCTGGCTAAAGATAGCCTATAGTAAATAGAACCTCAGGGGAGATGTCAAATAGGTTATACTCCATAAAATGGAGAATCTTCATAATAAAATGTGGGTGGTGATCCTGTGTGCTGCACTTACGGAAAACATCTCTAGATGATGGGTGAGGCAGGGAGCCCCATGACATCACAGACCTCCCTGCATCATCTGAGTATTTTGATGGTGTAGCCCCTTGTCATTTTTAATAAAGCTTGAAACTGGGAAATACCTCTGATTCATGGATTGTGTGTGTGTGTGTGTGTGTGTGTGTGTGTGTGTGTGTGTTATCTCAACTTCTAAAGAACTTCTATGCTTATAAGTAACTACATACCTCTATTCTTTCCCTCTTTCCCTTACACCATGGTAGTTAGTATATTATACACACTGCTCTGCAACATGGCTTTTTCCTGTTAATTTAAAAATCTTTTTAAAAACACAGAAAAACAACAACAACAACAAAAGAGGAGGGGATCATTTATAATGCCACCAAAAATATTGGTTTGTTGTGTGGTTTTTACATTTTCTGAAGTAAGCAAGTTTTGGGGTATAATGGAATAAATACAAGCTGCACTGAGGTTTTATGTGGAAAGAGATACTTTTGTATATTGCTTATGGGAGCATAAATTGAGACCGTATCTATGAAGGACCATTTGGCCATGGGTGCCAATATAACAAATGTATATTTCCTTTAAGTCAACAGTTCTACTCCCAGGAAACTATTCTGCAGATGTACTTGCACATACGTAGTATGTTGTGTGTACAAGATTATTCAGTGCAACACTATTTAGGAGAGTAAGTTTAGAAATAACCTAAATACCATCAAGATAAAACTGATGAAATATGCATAAATGTGGAAGCTGTAAAAAATAAGAAGTTATATATATATAGATATGGCATTATCTATAGCTATCCTATATAATAAAGAGCTAATATGCAAATTGTCATCACGCCCTCGTGTCCTTACACCCTTGTGCTGGGGCTGGGGGACCTGAGGCCACGCCTCTGCCCCAGTGCCAGGCCAGGGGACCTGAAGCTGTGCCCCCCGCCTGGTGTTGAACCAGGGGACCTGAGGCTGTGGCCCCGCCCTGCGGGGCTTGACAGGGGTGGGGCCAGCCGGGTCTGGGTCTCGCGCGATTTCAAAGTGCACATGGGTGGGCGGGGACTTGACTCTGGGTCCCATGGCGCGCCCCAGACTCTGACGGGAGGGAGATTTTTATATACATTTTACTAATTTTCTTTTGTCTCCGACACTTCTATTATAAAGGGCAAGTAGCAATATTAAAATATTTCCTCTAATTAATTCCCTTTTAATGTGCATGAATTTCGTGCACTGGGCCACTAGTATTAGTTATAGCTGCACACTACAATATTAACTGCTAGGAAATTGTTGGTGTACATATTCCATGTTTTTTGTGTCTGCGTGAACACATGTATTTTCCAATATGGTATACTGCATGTGCTATTTCAAAACCTATCTAATTTATTATAGTTTCCAACATGATCAACATTTTCTTATGTTAAATAACTTCAAGGAGATGAAATTTTCAAATGGTTTAGGTAGAGTTACACACATGTAAAAAACATACAAACTATAAAGGTCTAGCTCAATGAGCTATCACAAAGTGAACAAACCCACTTCAGAACACCAATAAAGTGACAAAATGCCTTTGGCAATCTCCACCTACTCTCTCCTGACTTGGTGAGTTCAAAACCAGTCCTCTTTGAATAAAATCTCATTTTAAGAAATGGAAACATTCTATGTGTATTACAAATTTTGTACTTTAACAATAGCAAAATATTTTCCATTAGCAACATAGGGCCAGTTATTACTTTAATTTCTGAGAATGAATCAACTGAAACTTATGTTACAGTGCCCTTCATACTAAAACATCAGCTGGTCATTTACAAATGTGATCTTGTGAAGTGTGTCTGATGTGTTACATGTGAAGCTGAAACTATTCATATAAACTTACTTGGCTAAAAGTGATAAATCTAATGAATTAAGTATTTTTATATGGTTGACATACAGTATATGCTATATACTACAACTAAAAATTTTATTGTTTAGTCCACTTTCAACAAGGGCATTTGTAAGGCACCTTAAAGATGGTCAGTTGAGCCCTGGTCTATGTGGCTTGGTTATTTGAAGTGTCATCCAGTACACTGAACGGTTGTGGATTCAATTCCTGGTGAGGGCACATACCTAAGTTGTGGGTTTTGACCTCTAGTAGAGGAGTGTGGGAAAGGCAACCAATAGATGTTCTCTTTCACATCATTGTTTCTCTCTCTCTCTCTCTCTCTCTCCCCGCACCACCCCCCACCCCTAAAATCAATAAGTATATCCTAGGGTGAGGATTAAAAAAAGAAGATGGCAATTTGAAAGAAATACATTTAAGTACTAAATGATGCTTTAAAAATCAGTAAAATCTGTGAAAATTGTGTTTCTTAGAAATTCAGTATTCCATGGAAATGGATAGGTATCTATCAGAAGAAAAGAAATCAAACATAAAAATTTTTTCTTAGAAAATCTTCGCAAATAGAAGTAAAAATTAGCAAATATGTACGCAGTCGCTCTTGCTAGCATGTCATAATTGGCCTTTACGAGTGGTATGGTCTATCAATGTGTACCAGGGAGCCCAGGGAGCTCCTGGTTTCATCAATGACTTTTCAGTTTTCTCCTTGTCTTTGAAGTAAAGTGAGCCTTGCCTTCCTCCAGTCTCTTCTTTCTCCCCCATCACTGAGTGAGTCTATAACTTAAGGGGCTCTTGTTGAAGGGGGAGAACAGGAGTCCAAGGTATTTAAAAAGGTGATATATTTTTTTTGGGGGGGGGTGGTATGTGCATATCAGAGACAGACTTCAGAGGAGCTTTGATGTGTGAGGAATTAGGTAGAAGAAGAAATCGAATTTTATTTTATTTTTAAGAAGCTCTTTGTGGCTTAAGTGTCCCTTTCATAAGACTTGAGAAATACAAGCAGGGATATTTTGACATTACTTTTGGGTGTGACAATGTGCTCTTGCTCCATAACAGAACCACAGGGTGTATGCCTTTTAATGCATCATGAATTCAACATCTGAGTTTTAGTACCTAAGTAGCATTAACAACTGAACTATGCAAATTCAACATTTAAATTCAGCATGTATTTGTCATATCATTCAGGATTTGGTGTAGATAAAACACTTAAAACACTATACTAAGTGAATTCTTTCTCTCGGATCCTGAGTGAAAAAACTTTTAAATGAACAAAATACATACTATTTCACAAATTAAAATGAAAGAAATGTTCAGTGGTCAAGTAAGTTCACAGAGCACTGCTTTAGGATCTCATTCGATTTCTGCAGATATGTTTCTGCAACAGTAATCAACCAAGAAAACCAGTGTAGCTTGCTATATTTGAGTGTTTCTAAGTGTTAGCATACTTAGTACATTTATCCTGACAACCTGAAGACTGTGTAGCCGATGCTTCAGCAGTCCTTCAGCTGTAGATACTTTACTACTCGGTTCTAAAACACAATCAAGGGGGGGAATCTTGCAATCTCACACAATGCTTTCAGAGAACTCAGTGCAAAGCATATTCTTGCATATTCTTGATGTCAAAGCACTGAGAAGACAGACAAGTGAAAATCCAGGATCATTCTCACACATTAAATAGATGCAAAAATTCTAGACCAAATGTCGGCAAATTGAATCCAGAAATTTATAAAACAGTACAGCGCCATAATTAAATTGTTTCCCTCCCGTCCCCTCCCCCAGAATGAAAGGTTGCTTTAACATTAGAGTGTTTAATTAAAGATATAACTGAAAAATGTTTAGAGGATAATATAGAGAAAATAGCTTTGTGGCCATACATTAGGAGAAAATGTAGGTAAATGCAACTTCTTTAAGCTTTAAAAAAATTTATTGTCAAAATGATACAGTAAAACTAGCGAAAAACAAGCTACATGTAGCTGGCAAGTGACTAATCTCCAGAATATATAAAGAACTTCTACAAATCAATAAGAATATATTAGACCACCCAGTAGGGTGAAAATGAGCAAAAATCCTGCATTGGACCTTAATTAAAAAGGAAAAGTTGACCAACAAATATTTGTAAAGGTTCTCAATTTTGTAAGTGATCAGATAAATACAAATTAAAATCTCAATGAGATATTATTACATACTCATCAGATTGGTAGAACTAAATGCAATAACACAACAAACAACAAGTGCTGGCGAGGATGTGGAGTAAAGGGAACCCTCATGCACTGTTGGTGGGAATGCAGACCAGTGCAGCAACTGTGGAAAAACAGTATGGCGTTTCCTCAAAAATTTGAAAATGGAACTGCCCTTTGACCCACTTCTGGGAATAGATCCTAAGACTCTGAAAATACCAATCAGAAAGAATATATGCACCCCTATGTTCATAGCAATGTTATTTACAATAACTAAGATCTGGAAGCAGCCAAGTGCCCATCAGTAGTAGAGTGGATAAAAAAGCTGTGGTACATTTACGCAGTGGAATACTATGCAGCTGTGAAAAAGAAGGAACACTTACCCATTGCAGCAGCATGGATGGATCTGGAGATTATTATGCTAAGATAAATAGGCCAGTCAGAGAAAGACAAATACTATATAATCTCACTTACAGTAGATGTAGGATTTAATGAGCAAAATAAACTGACAAGGAAAATAGAATCTGAAACATGGAGCATTAGAACAGGTTGAAGGATGTCAGAGGGGAGGAGGGTGGGAGGGACTGGCTAAAAGAAGCTGAAGAGATTAGCCAAATAACAAACATGCATAGCCCATGGTCACAGACAACAGTGTGGTGAAGGCCAGGGGAGGGGCTGCACAGGGGCTGGGAGTAGGTGGTCAAGGGAGTGAATGGCAGACATCTGTAATAGAGTCAACAATAAAAACAAATGTTTTTAAAAAGCAATAGCAAATATTAGAGAAGATGTCATCCAACAGGGACTTTCATAAACTGCTAATAGAAATAAAAATTTTTACAACCATTTTGGAAAAGAATTTAGTACTATCGAGTAAATTCAAAAATACACATAGCCTTAGATTTGGTATTAAAGCCTCTGCTTAGATAAACTGGTAGACATGTGACCAGAAGGTAATGTACAAGATCGCTCATAGCAGCATTACCTGGGGTAGTCTCAAGCTAGAACAATGGAAATACTGACCTACTTTAAGTTGGCTAATTAAGTCATGTTTTGTTCATACAATGTAATAGTATGCAGCAAGTTAAGGAAGAGACCACAGCTACATTACACAAAATGCATAAACTTCACAGACATAATGTTAGGTAAGAGAAGTAAAATGTAAAGGAATACCTAATGAAGGTACAAAATTCATATAAAAATTGTATTCCTATACTGTAAAATTTAAAACAGGCCAAACTCATCTCTAATGTTTAATGATACATATGTAGATAGAAAAACAATAATGCTAGACAAGAAAATAAATGCCATATAAGTTGAGATAGAAGTTACCACTGGAGGGGTTTGGGGTGTCATGATTGGGGATGGGCGTGTTGGGGGCTTCAGTGGTGCTGGCGATGTTCCATTTCTTCACCTGTGTGCATTTACGTGTATATAAATGTTTGGGTATAGTAAAGGTTTCTATGGACATTTGGGGTGTTTATCATGGGAGGCTGGCCTGTGCATTGTAGATTTAGCAGCATCCCTGATCTCTACCCACTAGATGCGAGTAATATCCTCCCAAGCAGTGAGGACCAAAATCTCTCCAGACATTGCCAAATGTCACCTGGAGAACAAAGTCACCCCCCATCCATCCTCCATCAAGAACCACTGATAACCAATGGACGCAAGACACTGCGGGGGGTGGGGGGT
>NW_005367209.1:3140641-3152720 GCF_000412655.1 Myotis brandtii
GTGAGGGCATGAGTGGGGGTGGAGGTGGAGGGCAATGGGGGATAAGGACACATATGTAATACCTTAGTCAATAAAGAAAAAGAAAAAAAGAACCACTGATACAGTAATTTTCTAATGAAAATAGGCACTATTACAAGAATGATGGTTACATTTTCACGATGGCCACCAGATTTTCACTTGAACCTACCACCTTTTTAACATAAGAAATGGTGAGTATCTTTGTAATGAGGAATGTTTTCTGTTTCTCCTCCTAATCCTGAGTTTTAGATTGCTTCTATATTCTAGTTTCTTTATCCTGTGCGAGTTTCAGGGGACAGCATTTTTTAGAGAGGACTTTTAAATTATCTTCAAGGATGTGATGAAAACTCTTTTGTGTGGCACAGAATAAGGTTAATGGAGAAAGTGCTTATTCTTTCAAATTAAACATTGGAAAATAAAATGAGGCTAATAGTTCTGGCCCCGTATATGGGAAAAACAACTGTTTTTAAAGTATTACTTAGACTTATTTTCATTTTTTCTGGTTAAAAAAAATGATAGAAGGTGAAAACTTGACAACACAGTGCATGCTTTGTGTTACACAGGTGTTTTAAACTATGTTATTTTAAGTGCATTTTGAGAAAGAAACTAATGTCGTAATTCATTAGGTTTTAGGCAGTGTCATAAATCTGTCATGGGATATAGGAAAAGTGTCATTTAGTTATGTTGGAAAGAGGAGTATTGCCACAGCTCAGCCACCTGTACTAAATGGAGTCACTTAAAAACTCAAGGGTGTGTGCATGTGTGTGCCTACGCACGTGCACTCACCCACAGGCACAAGCAGTAACTCAACACCGGTTACATTTACATGTAAAAATGCACTTAAAAAACAAATGTTTTCTTTGGTCATGGTTAAAAAAACTTTGAAAGAAATTAAATTAATGCCTAAAAGCGTAGGATTGTATTAAGTAAGCATTTTAACTTTATTAAGATGCAAAGCAGATATACACACATACATATATTCATATATTTTTAAAAGTATTTTGGAGGGTTTTTTACATGTTTTTATCGATTTTAAATAGAAGGGGAGAGAGAGAGAGAGAGAGAGAGAGAGAGAGAGAGAGAGAGACATCAATTGGTTGTCTCCCAAACGTGCCTTGACTGGGGCAATCTGGGTATGTGCCCTGACCAGGAATTGAACCTGAAATCTTTCGGTGCAAGGGATGATGCTCCAACCAACTGAGCCACACTGGCCAGGGCTTAGAGGTTTTAAATCCACTTGTTTAGTATTTAGAATAATAAGTAAGAGTGAGCATATTATAAGTGGTGGTATAGTATTATCAGTGCTTGCAGTGTGATGCTGGAGTCATCTTGCACCAGATTGTAAGAGCCAATTTATAAATTTTCAGGAATTTTGCTAGTTTGTGGACATCAAGTTGGTAGTTTGAAATCAGATGTGGTGGGATTACTTAAAGCACAGAAATCAAACAAACTCAACAAATCAGAATTCTTGGCCTCACATGTGGGTTGTTAAACATTTACCAGTACGCTGCTGATTGTTGGGCGACCTGGTGTTACATACAATCTATCCTACTACCTTTATAGTTTTCAATTATTATTTTAGGCTTTAGTAGCAAATTGTACGACTGATTTATGTGAACTATGGATTTTGTTTTGGTTACATTTTAGTTATGTTTTCTCTTACAGAACATACCTCAACTGTTCTCTCAGCTTCTACCAGGGAACATAAAACTTCCCGCCAGGCAATTATCCTAAAGTATTTTCTTAGGTAAAATGCAAGATGTTGAATTCTTGGCCTGCATTATCTAATATTTTAATGCTTCTCTGTATCTAATTTTGGATTTTAAAATTTTCTTTTTTTAAAAAAATATGTTTTTTTAATTGATTTTAGAGAGGGGAGAGAGAAATAGAAATATTGATGAGATAGAGATACATCCTATTGAACCTGCAACCTGGCAACCTGGATATGCATCCTGACCCGGAATCGAATTAGTGACCTTTCGGTGCATGGGATGACCCACAACCAACTGAGCCACACCGGCCAGAGCAGGATTTCAAAATTTTCTTTGATGACAAAGGGAGAGAAGCTTGAAATAAGGACAAAGATTATAATTAAGTGTCTTAAATTTTATATTTATAACTTTTATAAGTGTATTAAATTTTTATGAGTGAAAAATTGTTTTCTACTTTCACTGAAATGTAAACAAAACAATTTTAATGCATGGTGCAAGTATCTTAAGAAATATTTGGCTCAAATATCAAGAATATTTACTAAAATGAACTCTGTAAGTTCCTCTGGAGAAATATTTGGTTCAAATATCAAGAATATTTACTAATGGCTATCATCAACAAATCAACAAACGACAAGTGCTATGCAAAAAAAAAAGAATATTTACTAAAATGAACTCTGTAAGTTCCTCTGTAGAACTGATAATTTAGTTACTTGTTTTATTTCCTTGGAGCAGAGCGGTAAACTCAGTGGACATCTTTGTACCTTTCCGGTTTCTTCTCTACAAAAAAAAAATAATCTTGATTAAATGTATTAAGTGCACAACAACAGTTCCTGAATTTCCGTCCTTCAAATGCCAAAAGACAACAAATACTTGTTAATAATAAACGTAGTTTCATTGTTGTTTTAAGGTGGAGAGCTACACTTAGAGATTCTTATAGTTTCATGTTATCTTGTCACTTTGTCTGGAATTTTCTCTGTCCCTCTTCTTCATTTGTTCTTTCCTACCTTCATGTCAGAGTTGATCTAAAGTTCAATATTTTCCATGGCATACTCTCAGCCTCCATATTCTGAAATGCTCTTGACCATCACTTAACTTTTATTATTTAACGCAATTGTCAATTAATGCCTTGCTCATGAAGAACAGATACCCACGCCGCTGTGGCTCTACAGAATCTAAGACAAGGTCTGCACACACTATAGAGAGTAGGCTCTATAAAATGTGCTGAAGAAAGTGAAGACACCAGCTGGTATGCTCGACTATCCAGGGCCTGGTATTTACTAGAGATCACCAAACATTAAAGGCAATTTTTATACGTGGATTCATTGAAGTATTTTTTCTCTTCTTTATGCACAATTTGCCAGATTTGAGACACACGATTGTTATAGAATAAAATTTGCTACTCCCTCATTTCCAATTTCCATTTAATTCTACTTTAAAAGTGATGCACAAAGGCAAGGTTCCCAAATATCATGTAATCAGAGAGTATAATAAAAAAGCAGTAGGGCCAAAAAGGGGAACTTGAGGATTTTGTAATATTGGGGTAGCTTGTCTAATAATGGTTGGTTAAACAGGAAATCATCAAATTAACTGTACAGTATTCAGTATCCCCCCTTATCTATGGGAGATATGTTCCAAGATATGATACTGCAATACTCTATTTAATAACCAAGATGGCTACTAAGTGACTAACAGGTGGAGGAGTATATACAATGTGGAAATGCTGGACAAAGGGCCCTGCGAGATTTCATCATGCTATTCAGAAGGACTTGCAATTTAAGAGTTATGAATTGTTTATTTCTGGATTTTTCCATTTAATATTTTCAGATTGTGCCTGACTTCACGTAAATGAAGAGAGCAAACTGCAGCATTGGAGGGACTACCATATTAGCAACTATAAAATGTATTTTTTCCTTTCTTTAAAATTATTTAATTGTTATTATTTTTTAATTTTTTCAATTACAGTTTACATTGAATACTATTTTTTGTTAGTTTCAGGTGTACAACATAGTGGTGGCTAGAGGAGCAGGGGGTTGGGAGACTGATTAGAAAAGGCGAAGGAATTGAGAAGTATGGATTGGTAGTTATAAAATAGTCATGGGGGTGTAAAATACAACATAAGAAATATAGTCAATAATCTATCTGTATAAAAGCCTAATATGCAAACTGTCCCCTCAGGAGTTCGACCAGGAGACCCAGAGTTCAATCACTCGCTATGACGTACGCTGACTACCAGGGGGCAGTGCAAAATGAAGGAAGGCCCTGGCAGGCAGCCAGAAGGGCCCGATCAGCCCTGATCAACGGCCAGGCCTAGGGACCCTACCCATGCATGAATTTCGTGCACTGGGCCTCTAGTATTGTAATAACTAAGTATAGTGCTAGTCAGATACTGGAAATATCAGGGGAACACTTTGTAAAGTATATTATTGTCCAACCACTAGAAAGTACTTTGTTGATCAGCAGTGTGAACAAGCAGCTTTTCATATTCTACTGCCATTTGTATTTCTTCTCTGGTTATTTATAATCTTTTCTATTTTCCTATTGGGTTGTATGTCTATTTAATAGTTATTTGTAGGACTTTTTGAATTTCAGACATAGTAAACCTTTGTCTTGTGTACATTTCAGATTATTTTGCCAGGCTTGGCTTTACTTAGAAATCGAAGTATATAGAGATACATATATTTTTTTGATTTAAAGGAAATTGCCCTAACTCTACCATGAATTAGTGCAATTTTTCTCACTGACTTGACATTCCATCATGGATGCTCTTACTGTACATCAGAATTAAGTTCCCGTGGACAAATACCCTTCCTATAAGTTAGGCAGACTTATGATTAGTTCTAGCTAGCGGACTATGAGCTGAACAGTGTGTGTGCTGCTTCTGGACTAAGAAAGCCAAAGCTTCTCGCAACATTTTACTTTCTCTTTCCCTGTGATGATCGTGGAGGAGGCTTCACGTTAAGCTGGCAGAGCTACAGGATTGAAGCAGCTGTATTGTGAAGATCCTGCCCCACTCTCAGCTCCCTGGAGAGTCTCTGAGATCCAAGGTGGCTGTTGCACGCAGAGAACTGAGCTGTATGAGTCAGACCGAGATTTTGTGGGCTGTTTAACTGCAGCCTAAGTCTACTTTACCCTAACACATCTACCACCTTTGACATAGGTAAATATCCATATAGTTTTGTTTCTTGAGTCGTTACTCTAATCCATTTATCTATTTGCTTCTTACATGAATACTCATTTTATTGTAACTTGATAGCAGAGTTTAATATTTGAGAGGGCAAGACCTATATCATTGTTCTTTTTCAAAATCCGGTTGGCTGGTCTTTTTTTTTTTAATTGAATTTATTGGGGTGACATCCTATATAATAAAAGGCTAATATGCAAATTGTCTCCTCGACCAGGAATTTGACCGGGAGTTCGACCAGGGGGCGGCCAACTGCCCCAAGCCCCCCCCCCCCATAGGGGAGGGCTGGCTGGACTCCGCCCATGCACGAATTTGTGCACCAGGCCTCTAGTTTGTTAATAAAATGATACACATTTCAGATATACAGTTCTACAATACATTATCTGTATATTGTATTGTGTGTTTACCACCCCAAGTCAAGTCTCCTTCCATCATCATTTATCCCCTCTTTACCTTCTTCTACCCTTCACCTCCCTTCCCTTTGGCAATCACCATATTGTTCTCTATGTCCAAGAGTCTTTCTTTTTTTTCTTTGCTCAATTCCTTCAACCCTCTCACCCAAACCCCTCCTCTCTGACAGCTGTCAGTCTGTTTTCTGTATCTGTTGGCTAGTTGTAAGCATAACTTTTTCAGAGATTTTTGGAATTCTATAAAATTCAACTTTGCTTGAATTTTAAATCATATTGCCTTAGATGTATACATTAATTTAGGAAAATTGATATATTTATCGCATAAAGTCTTTTAGCTGTTGTTTTTTTCATATGTTTTGCTTGTGTTAGGTTTTTTTTTTTAAATAGATTTTGCTGCTCTTGATGAGATATTTGCCCACATTACATTTTTTAAATTAATTCTTTCTGATATATAGGAAGAGAATTATATATATTTTTCTTATATTCAGCTTTCCCTGAGCTCACTTATTAGTTTTGAGAAAAAATTAGTGATTCTCTTTAACCAAGAGGTGGTCATAGGGCTGCTGTTTCTTAGAAGCTGATCAAGGCTCCTTCTGGATTTGTTTCTAGTCACTAGCCTGAGACAATTCAGTACGTTTTCATCCTTATGGTTTCTTCTACCGTCTGTTCTAGGAAATGTCCTATTTAAATTCCCTCTCCATCTTTTGTTCCTGTAAGGCATTTAGCAAATCTGTTTGTGTAATTAAATTCCTGTACTATTATTACTTTGTGAACTAATTTAAAGCATTGTGTAGCTTATTTAACATTTCCATATCACTTTCACCATCCTCAATAGGAAAACAGCTGTTTATTATTTCTATACTCTATTATTATGGAGTTTGTAATCTTAATACAATCGTCTTATCTCTCATTGATTATCCTCTTACTATCAAGTCCCAATTTTATCAAGGTCTATTTTTGTTACTATATTAAAAGTTTCTACCATGGAAATATATGTTCTTATCTTGCTTGGCAAATCATTTTCTTACATCCATTATTCAATGTTTAAAAAGGGTTCAGGATGCAAAAGACAGATATTTTGTCCATTTGAGTCTATTTATATAAATCTTATCATATTCTTTAGGGTCTTTTTGGAAGAAGTTTAACAAAAATCCTGTGAAGTCCTAAGAGTACCAAAATACCATGGTGCCAAGCAAGTGGCTGCCCAAAGGCTTGAAAACCATTTTTTCCAATACATTTTGGCCAAACAGGCACCTCATGGGGGACTACCCACAAAAGGTAAAAGGGGAGAGGTAGTTCCTACTCTGCTTTCTGGAAATATCACTCATACCCACAAACCCCCCAAGTTACTCTTGACTAAGTCATCCAAGGAAGGTAGTGAGGTAATCAGAACAGTGTAGGTCATGCTTCAGTGGCAAAGAATTCCAACTTTTCAGAGTGGCTTTTTATAGATGAAAGATGGATACGATTTATTTTGCTGCTTGTTGTTAAGGATTAAAGTCTAATTCCCTGTCCCTTTAATCTGGACTGGCCATTAGTAATTTGACCAATAGAATGTGGTAGAAGTGACATTCTTAGATTTCTGAAGCAAGATCTTAAGAAACATTGCAGCTTCCCCCAGGGCCTCTTGGGAATTCTTGCTCAAGAGAAAGGAAGTCTGACAGCCCTCCAACTGCCATACTGAAGGAAGCCCAAGTAGCCACATGGAGAGGCTGCTTGGATAAGAGAGGTGTTTCATCACTGCCCAGCTGTTCCAGCCATCCTGTATCAGGTGCTAGACATGTGAGCACAAAATACTTCAGATCACTCTAGTCTTAGCTTCAAGTGTCTGATACCCTATGAAGGAATCCAGGGGAAAACAGCCCAGCTGAGACTATCAACTCCCAGAACCATGAGCTATGGTATTGGGGTGGTTATCTATGAAGCAATAGCTAACCTAAATAAGCTTATCATAATGAAAATTTATTTCTTGCTAATTCAGAGTTCATTAAGAATAATGATTTTTTTAAATAAAAAGAATACAGTTCGTTAAGAATGCAACTGCAAAAAAAGAAGGATCTCTCACCATCTGAGACAGCATGGAGGGACCTGGAGAGTATTATGCTAAGGAAATAAGCCAGTCAGAGAAAGACAAAGTCACATGATCTCACTCATATGTGGAATCTGATGAACAAAATAAATTGATGAACAAAATAGGTCCAGAGACACAGAAGCATGCAATAGACTGACGAATCTCAGAGGGAAGGCAGGGGTTGGGGGTGGGGTCTGGGAAGTGGAGATTAACCAAAGAATTTATATCCAAAAAAAAAAAGAACTTATATGTAAGGGTTCTTCATGACCCATCTCAAAAATTCAGGCTTCTCTGGTCTTGTAGACTACTAGATCATGATTCTTCCTCTAAAAGTTCCACAGCAGGAGAAGGGAACACTAGTGCAAGTGATACATTCACATCCCTCTTGCTTGCCGGCCATTGGCTAGAACTGTTACAATGGTAGGCCTAACTTCAAAGAGGGTGTGGAAGCATACTGTTCTGCAGGCGGGGAAAGAGAAGAGAATTAAATATACATCCACCACATTCGTCCTCTCTTTCCTGTCAGTGCGTCAGCTCATCAGAGAACAAGGTATTCTTTTTCTGACTTGGAGCCATGTATCTTTGTGTAACCATAGCTGCCCCACAGTGCTACCAATGGAAACTATATACTCTAGGGACAAAAGCTCTTTCTCCCAGTACCAGGTATCAATCTTCTTAGAACTGTAATTCCCTTCTTTAAATGCGTTCCATTCTTTAAATGCTTTCCATTCTTTAAACACATAAAGGATTGAGCCCTGACCTATTTACCTATTGCTGCATAACAAATTACCCCAAATCTTAGTGACTTAAAGCAACATTTATTGTTTCACAGTTTCTGTTGGTTAGAGGACCTACTTAAGGTTTATCCTCTGGCTCTAGATCACTCTTAAGGAAGGCTCAGTCACCTCAGGAGTGGAGGGATGATCGGCTTCTAGGTTACTTTAGTGGTCGTTCACAGGATTCAGGTTTTCAGAGCTGTTGGACTGCGGCCTCTATTTCTCATGTGTTTGGGGAATAAGGAGTAACTTTGTGTTACTGGAGCATGGGGGATTGTAGGAATGGTGGACCGTAAATTGGGCAAAACTGAAGCTAGATTGTGAAGGACTTTGTGAACTACAAGTGAATTCGACTTTAATTTAGGAAAAATAGAGAGCCCTAGAAGCATTATAGCTTGCCGTCCGCTGCCTCCAAATGATAATACATAACCTTTATTGAATCATACTATGAGTTAGGCATTATATTTATCTCGCTCAGTCTTCACAGCCGTCATATGCAGTATGTTCTATTATTAGCAGCATTTAAATAAAACATGGGAGTCAAGTAGTTTTAGCCCCAAGTCACATTGGTAGGAAGTGTCAGCGAGATGTCAATCATGGTTTGACAGCAGTTGCTTCCCTGACCCTGGTTTGTGCCATTCCACCACACACATGTTCCCACACATTCTTGCTATATTCTTTCCTACTCACCTTAGTTGGAAGGCCAAGAAATGCAATTTTTGAACCTACAGTTTGTGTTAGATATAGGAAAAACTTCAGCAATGGTTTTTCTTTTAAAATTTTTTTATTATGTATTGGTTTTGGGTGTACAGCTTAGTGGTTAGACAATCATATAATTTACATAGCATTCCCTTGATATTTCCAGTACCCCAAATGGCTCTATACATAGTTATCACTATGTTATTGACTACATTTTCTATGCTTTACCTACTTCCCCATGACTATTTTGTAACTACCAATTTGTACTTCTTAATCCCTTCACCTCTTTCACCCGGTGCACCCCCCAGTTCTCTCTCTGTATCTATGAATCTGTTTCAATTTTGTTTGTTCATTTATTTTGTCCTTTAGATTCCACATGAACTACCAATTTATACTTCTTAATCCCTTCACCTCTTTAACCCGGTGCAACCCCCAGTTCTCTCTATCTATGAATCTGTTTCTATTTTGTTTGTTCACTTATTTTGTCCTTTAGATTCCACGTGTAAGGGAAACCATATGATATTTGTCTTTCTCTGATTGACTTATTTCACTGAGCATAATACCCCCTAGGCCAGTGGTTCTCAATCTGTGGGTCAAGACCCCTTTGGCAGTCGAACGACCCTTTCACAGGGGTCGCCTAAGACCATCCTGCATATTAGATATTTACATTATGATTCATAACAGTAGCAACATTACAGTTATGAAGTAGCAACGAAAATAATTTTATGGTTGGGTCACAACATGAGGAACTGTATTTAAAGGGCCAGAAGGTTGAGAACCACTGCCCTAGGCCCACCCATGCCGTAATAAGCAATAATTTCTTTTGTGGTCTCAGATATGCTCTCTCTTTATCATTTTGAAGAAATTTCCAACATACACAAAAATAGAAGAGCAAAAACGAGCTTAGCTTGGATATTAATTCATATTGTGCCACTTTGGCTTCATTCATCTTCCCTCCATCCTTCAAATTTTACTTCTGGAGTTTTAAAAAGTGAATTCTAATACAGCATAGTATTTTAACCACAAATATTTCACTATCTGTAACCAATCAAAATTTAAAAATATATAGTCATAACACCATTATCACACCCAATAAATTAACAGTAATGCCTCAATATGAGGTCTTATTTTTAAGAACATTTTTCTTTTTTAACAAATAACATATACACAAAAGCTGCACTGAATAGAATGGTAGGATTCACATAAATAAGTCCTTATTTTTTTAATAAGTAAAATAAAATGTTTTCACCTGAGTTTATAGGATTGATCTTGTTAGAAAGGACAAATGTGTCAAGGTCTGGGCAGATCTGACTAAATGCTATTGTTGCTGAATTTTAAAATGCAGCACAGTATTCTGCAGATGCAGCTGTAACAAGATGAGCTTGACAGGAACCCAACCTGATAAGTGAGTGTCACTAGTCATTTTAAAAGAAGAATCAATATGTAATTGACCACATGGTGTTAATAAGCAATGGCTAAGCTTCCCTTAGGCTTTAGATGTAAGTTCATATGCAAAGTAAATAAAACTGCCTTGCAACAACTTTCTTGAATAGACCACCCAAGCTTCAAAACCCTTGAGTTTGATAATAATCAGCATACAATAACAGTGACTTTTAGTAACATTTATTGCAGAAACATTTTCCAAATTTGTCATAGTTTAAACTTGAGTCATATTTTGATAAGGGCAGGGTCCACATAGAAATTAGCTACTACAAATCAACACCTAATGCAGGTAAGACCTTCTCTGGAGGCAAATTAACCTTTCTTTCCTATGGGCAGGGATTGTAGATTCATGTCATATGTCCTGTAATAATCATCGTTGTAAACTTATCTGTGTGTTCAGTAATCACATTGTTCTCATGATATGTTGATTACTGTCATCTGATGGTCATTGGTGCCAATTCAATGCCAACAGGAATCCCCAATCTGGGGTGCAGTGAAGAAGGAAACTTTATTCAGTACAAAACAGCTCAATTGGGATATGGCATGGCTGTGGAATAGCCCTGGGGCCAGGCACTTCTCTAGCTCAGCAACAAACTGGGGAAACACAGCCCCTAGCCTTCCTTGGAAAGGGACAGTGCACTCTCAGAGCCTGAAGGGAGCTGGCTTATATAGACAGAAGTAGCTGCCCTTGGCCCCTGATTGGTCTGGCCTCATGCAAATGGGACTCCAAATCTTCAAAGTTTGATTGGCCCCAAAGGCACTGTCCTGATTGGTCAGAATAGAGCCACTCTGGTTGTTTGCAGATGCAAAGCTCTGACTAGATGGGGAAAGCTTCAGTCCTATTGGTTAAAGTAGGATTCCAGGAACTGCTTTATAAGAGCTGATGCAGACAGCAGCAGCACAATGCAGGCAGGTAGTTCAGTTTAAGCTTCTCCCTCACGTGGAGAAGCCCTTGTGTAGAAATGGCTGCCAGGCTTATTATTATTGTTATTATTTGTTGTTGTTTTTTAACTTTAGCCCATTAGCCAACTTCTTAGTGTCTTCATTCTCCTCCGGGTTCACATCAGGTTACTCAGTTTCATCCTTTGAACACCTAATGATTCTTATAAAGCACACTTCAAGAAGCTCACCACCCTCTAATTGTATTTCAGTCACACCCAAGAGTGTGGTGGCCTCTAGGTACAGATGCCGTGTATCTGGAAAGAAATTTGGAAATATTTAAGGCTACTTTCATTTATATCTGACCAAAAAAAAAAAAAATGAGGGGCATTTCATTGCAACTGGCAATAGTCTTATCAACTGACTCATTTGATCTATTAGTACCCACGTTTTTATAAAATTAAAATTGTTTTTGTAAAAAACTACAACCGCATAGTTTGTTTCACAATTACCTCCAATTAGGCAATACACACACGCAGAGAGTACTTGAATTTTCCTTGCCCTTTCAGCCGGAGTCGCCCACCATGTCCCTCCATTATTCATTACACAGGTTTACTTTGCAGCCCATTGTTCTCTTTGCTACCCTTTGAGGAGGGGATGCATTTTTTAAATTAGTGGCCATGTTTCTCTTTAGAAAAACCCACACGCGCCAACCGCCCTTCCTGGGTAACCTGGGCACACGCGGTGCCTGTTGGTGCCTGTTCTTCCTTATGCAACAGCCAGGCATCTGTTTCTGTTCAGCTTGGTGGTCAGGAAGAAAGGGAAGCCATCGCCTAGCAACCGACACCCCCGGCCACGCAGCGGGAGGGGGCGTGGCCTCAGCGCGCCGA
>NW_005367209.1:3153146-3160470 GCF_000412655.1 Myotis brandtii
CCCGCCCTCCGCGGTGACAGCCGAGGGGGAAGCGCGATCCCCTCCGCTCCCTCGCCTTGCTTGCCCCCTACTTTAGGGAAAAGTGTTTTAGGGGTGGGGTGGCGGAGCAGCTTCCCACGGAGAGGCCTGGGAACGGAGAAAATCTGCCAGAAAATAGCGTGCTTTTGATGTAGGTGTGTAGGTCGAGGAGAAAGGGCGGTCATTCAATGACACTTAACGTGCAGAACAAATACGTAGCGTGTGCTAGGCAATGCATTCGTTGAATGAATAGTTGCAGCACCGAGAGGGCAGGCCAGTTTGTCTCTACACTATCTTAGTATTCACTTTGAAAATCCGAGGTGTGAAAAAATAAAACAGATTTTGAAATTTTAAAATCAAATGTTGATACTTGTAATTTTCAGGGGTAGGACTTTCTGGGTAATTGTAACTTAATTGTGCTAGTGTCATAAGGAAAAGGATATTAATAAATTGCCCCCCGTTGAAAACTAGAAAGTAAATCATGGTTAGTGCCTTTACTTGATGGCAAAATATAGTTTTGGGTTAGGAGCAGGGAAGGGACTGTTTATCATCGATTCAATTAATTTATACTAGGAAGAAAGATTTCAAGTAGACAGGGGTAGATGTTTGGATAGTCTTGAGAGACCATTGATGGTGGGCCTGCAGAGAAAATGAAGGATGGAGGAAAGATCACTGAGATCACATCTCATTGACCTGTGGTTTCAGCAATATACATATTTGATCATTACTATTTGACACCTAATTTTTCATTGAGGCCATATACACTCACATAATTGGATCTTTCCTTTATTTGTCCCAGACTAAATTTTAAATCTATTTAGATGCAAGTAGAAGTTTATAAAATGAAAAAGTCCCTGTGAGATCAGGGCCAAAAGTTATGTCACTTAGCAGATTACGTTGTTCAAAGAACAGAATGCACGTTACCCCTCAAACATAAATTTACCCTTTAGACCTCAAAGTGAGTGCCTTTGGTATCATGAGAAATCAATGAAATTATTAAAGAGATCTTTTGACATGAAGCTCTTATTGAAATAAATCCCTTAACTGTGCATGGAGGTGAGGAGGTCATTTTCCTTTTAAGAGAGAAACTTGGAAGCAAAGTGGAACTTGACTGAGGACTGCCATGTTTGTAAGAGGTGGAGGAGTGTCAGAGGCTGCATTTGGTCAGAAAGCAGTACAGGCAGTTCTTTTCAGGAAGTCCTTACACAACGGAGTTTTTCTAGATGTCTGTTTTCCGATTAAAACTGAGTTTGTGTATGATATGAAAGTCAAAGCAGAAAGGCCTCAACTATTTTATAGTTACTTTTGAAATAGTGCTTTTTTTTAAAAGCAAAATTACTAAGAACACTAAAGCTGAGGTAAGTGTAAGCCAAGTTAAGCTTATAAAGAGGCAACAGCCAATAGCTCCTATGCCTGGCCATGTTGACAGTTCAAATTTTACTTGTTAATAAATGTACAAGCCTAGATGTAGCAATCAGCTGCTCTGCACTTGTCATGTGTCCTTTGCATGGAATGCATTTGGGCTGTGAGATGCATGGTGAGACTTGTAACCCGGAAGTAAGCTGTGTAGACACGAGATCATTTTGGTAGTTCTCTTCAGAATAGGAACAAGGCTCAAAGAGGATTTCAACCACTGCATCCAACTTTCTACATACGGAGCCTAGGTGCTTGACTGAAGAAATATTGTGACACTCCTTCTCAAAAATGTAAAATTCATTATATTCTCACTACCTCTATAGGCCTATTAAGAATTTCTAAGAATTCATTCTAACAGCCAATAAGTTAAACTTTTTTCACGATATTTTGGGTGTCCCCCCAAAATGTATATACACTTTAGTAGCTGATAGCTCCATTTTGAAAATGAAATGTGTTTTAACAAACACTGCCTTTCTAATTTTCAAAGTGTATGTATACATGTTTTTGGACACCCTGTATACAACAGAGAAAAACAAAATGTGTTAATACTAGTTTTCATGTTAACACTTTGTTCAGCTGAACTGGTCATAATAAATGGAACTTGTTAGACATTCACATGGTTAGATGGTGTATTTAACTTCTCTAAAGAATCAAGTTCGGCTTTCTGACAGTATTAAAAATCTGACATTACTTTGAATGACAGTTCTTTATTTGTTCATTTGCTTATATGCTTCCTCTCTTCTGGGAATTTTTTTCTTTTACATTCCACTTTATACAAAGCTACTATAATGCAATTCCTGGTTATATTGGTATCAGTAATTTAATTATTTTTTAAAGGATCTACCAGTGTCTGCTCTAAGATATGAAAAGCTTTTACTATAAAATTTAATTCGTACTACTTTCAGCCAATTTTTTTTGGATCCTTGCAATTGAATATCAGTTTTTAAAAAGCACTCTTTGCTGAGGAGAAATATCGGTTAAAAAATATTCACAATTCTGGAACCTTTTTTAAGATCTGAGAAATTCGTCCATTACTACATATTTACATTTTCTTTAATTCTGTGAACTTATATATTCTATTTTTTATCTTACTTTTTGCCTTCATATATGGTTCTATGATTTCTACCCCCATTTCTCCCATATCTCTATAATTGGCTTTCTGTGCTTTTTTCATCAACTGCTGATGGAAAATTTGCTCTTTCTCAAGGTTAGGAAAGATGACCTAATCTTTAAAATGCCTTCTGATGTGTTATTTCCATTGTTTCATACTATCTTTTACTCAGCTGCTTCATAACCTTGTGCTATTTTAAACACTTTCTTGGCTCCCATTATTCAGTCTTTGAGAAAATGACTTTTGTTCTTTTGAAACAAAAGTATGCAATTTAATACATTCTGTATACTGTTCTGGTACCTGTTTCCTCCAAAAGAAACATGAAGATATCCAAATAGCTTAAGAGTGACGCATTGACCTTTAAACTGATATACAGAGAAAACGTATGTCTTTGGGTTAAAATTCCTCAGGAAAGCATGCAGATCTTTATAAAGCACTACTCTTCCTGACTTCGTTCTTGGGTTGATCATATTTCAGAATTGCAATTAGTCATCTGGTGGTGGAGAAAAGCCTCATTTACTTCCCTGGGACATCTAGGTTTTAGTATTGTTTCCTCCATATCCTTATTATAACATTATTGCCTTACCTTACCCATATCAAATAGTTATAATTTTCTGCAGTGTAATAGATTGTTTTGATTTGATGATTGTGTTTTTGAGAGAGTCATTGCTTATCATGTGTCAGCTTCCGAGTTGGGGATCTGGTAAGATGAAAATGAATGAGTCACGTTCCTTGATTTCAATGGACTGGCAGTCTACTGTGCCCTCAAGAAAATAAATATTATATGTAGCATTCATTTATTTAGAAAATACTTACTAAATATTTCTTACCTGTCAAGCATCTAGCAATGGTTCTTACCAGAGCATTTTGGATTGGACAGTTCTTTGATGTGTGGGGATGGTTCAAACATGGCAGAACCTTTGTCATCCCTGGTTATTACATTCTAGTAATGAAGTGACATCAAAATAATTTAACAACCTCCATCCCCTGTGCACATGTCCAAATATCTCTGAGAGAAAACCACTGCCCTAGTTACTGTTATGGTTATTTAAAAACATGCAAAAGAGGAATTCATAAACTAACAAAGAAGTATTTGATTTCAGAATGTTTCCACAAAGGGTATTCATCCACATCATTATTGTCATTGTCATTTCAATCATAGTGAACAGTTATGTTGTTTACATCACAGTTTCTTAATGCTCTTATTTGATCATCCAGCAATTAGATACAGAATTATCATTCTCAGTCTCATTCACTGGAGGAGACGGAAACTTGGGAAGATTAAAGCTTTGACCAAGGCTGGATCTTTAGTAAGTTGTGGGCAAGGCCAGAACTAGAATGCAGACCTGAGCTTGGCAGTCTTTGATCAGGCCAGGGAGAGTAGCTGGGTAGTGGGGGAGCCTGAAGGGAGGCACAGAGTCAGGCTGATTTGTGCTTAGGCTCGCAGCTGCCAGCACCTAGGCCCACATAAGGGGAGGCCTTTTCCCTATGGGATTCAGTGGCCTATCAATGGTATTACCATCTTTCTAGTTTCTGCAAATGAAGATTTTTATTGCTATACTAGAGGCCCGGTGCACGACATTCGTGCACTCAAGGGGAGAGGGTCCCTCAATCTGGCCTGCACCCTTTCACAGTCTGGGAGCCCTTGGGGGATGTCCAACTGACAGCTTAGGCCTGCTTGGCCTAAGCTGTCAGTTGGACACCTTAGCGCTGCTGCAGAGGTGGGCCAGCTGGGTAGTGAGGGAGGAATGTGACTCATTCATTTTCATCTTACCAGCCATCAGCCTGGCTTGTGGCTGAGTGTCTCCCCCCGGTGGTCAGTGTGCGTAATAGTGACCAGTCGTTCCACTGTTCAGTCGATTTGCATATTACCCTTTTATTATATAGGATGCTCATTCCTGACACACCTCAGCACTCATACAGGTTCTCTGACTTCCCAACTCCCTGGGAAAATTCTTTTTCACTGTGTCTTGTGTTATCTAGCAGGGCCCATATCACAACTTGTAATTATAAGTTAATTTATATGCTTTGGTACTGAGTTTTTGTCTGAGTCCTCCTCTGGATGATAAGCTTTTAAGAAAAGGAACTAAGTTTTTCTTCTTCCTGTTTATCTCAAGAGCCTTGATAACTATCAAGTACTGGGTGTGTTCAATAAATACTTTTTGACTAAGTGAATGTATAAGTAGTAAACTTTATTTGTTCCTCTAGTAAAGAGCTTTCTCAAATATATCACTGAAGGAAACACCTGTATATATATTCTTAGGTACTAAGGATAATCACTCTCATCTACCATTTGTTCATTGATGTAATGAACATTTATTATGATGTAGGATCTGCCAGGTTCTGTTTAAGTACAAACAATGCACCAGTCACCACCTTAATGGAGTGAAGTAAAAGTAGTAAATTCCAGTAAAAGTAGTGAATTCCATTTTCTCTTGCAAGTAGAATGGTTTTCGTAGAGGTGTCACTGATTATTTTTCCTCTGCATTTTTGAGAACATTTCCTAGAAATGATCTAAAGAAATATATTTGAGCATACAATTTTTAAAAAATGTATCTTTATTGTTGAAAGTATTATAGGTGTCCCCCTTTTTTTCCCTACTTCCCCACTCCCATTCCATCCTCAGGCCTTCATCACTATTGTCTGTGTCCATGGGTTATGCACATAAGTTCTTTGGTTGGTCTCAGATTTTCAACTTTTGGATCATTAAGACATTTTCCAGATTTTCCAAAATAACGCATAGCATTTGATATAGTGAAGGCATCACTTGTTAGCATAGAACAATGAATCTAATATACCTCTTTCATCTTCATTGTTACAGATTTTTCTGACCATTTTGGTCACAGTAAGTTCTAAATGAATATTAATTGTATCTGTCATTGCCCATCTCACTTCTGCAAGGATAAGAAAAGAGAATGTCCTGGGAAACACGTGACATTCACACCAAGACAGAAGAAAAATTTTCCATTATTGGAGAATAAAAACAATATTTTTAGTAAAATTTTATTTCAAGGAAATATAATTCACTCCTTCCCTGAAGTGTTTAATACACTTAATGAAATCTCATACCAAATTGAGTTATGCAATTAAAGAATTGAGGGCTTTCAACTATTCTTCCATAGAGCAGAGCTTAAATGTAATTTGTACATGAATACTAATGGATAACAAAAGCATGTTGTTGAATTTTGTTTTCCAGAAATGGTTATTAACAGTGGACTGATATCCAAGTTATAACTTTTTAAAATATATTTTTATTGATTTCAGAGAGAGGAAGGCAGAGGGAGAGAGAGATTGAAACATCAATGACTAGAGAGAATTATTGATTGGCTGCCTCCTGCACGCCCCCTATTGGGGATCGAGCCCACAACCTAGGCATGTGCCCTTGACTGGAATCGAACCCTGGACCCTTCAGTTCGCAGGCCGACTCTCCACGCTCTACCCATTGAGCCAAACTGGATAGGGCCCAAGTTATAATTTAACAGTGTTTTGGCTATCTGGAATATGTATCAAATGACTTTATGAAGCTTACTAACTTTATATACCATTGTCATCTGCAAAAAACTTTAAGTAGAAAGATACTTTTTAAGTGTTCATGAATATAAAGGTACTAATTTCTCTTGGAGGTTCTTAGATTAAAGGAAGGTTACCTTATATGTAAAAGAAAAAGTTGGAAAAATCTGTTCTTTATCATAATTAGGAGAAGACTGCCACTTGGAACTAGCTTTAAGTAATATAAATGAATATTGCATTCAGTCCTTTCTGATGAGTTTTATTCATGCATATGTACATAAATAAATTACATGTATACATGTGTTACAGAGAGAGACAGAGAAAGAAGAGCATGAAAGTCACATACATGACATACATGACTTTCCTCTGGCCCCTGGAGGTATTTTATTTATAGTAGTTCTAATTACTGCCTAAATGTCCTTTAAATATGGAAGAATACTAATAATTTAAAATGCTTCTATAACAAAAGACCGATTTCCACACCTGAGACTTGAAGCTGGCTTATCTCCACCAAAAGAACACACTAAGTGAATGAATGATATTGGTGGATTTACAGTAAGCTCAGATTAAATCTCAGAGAGAATGGCATTAACAGTGCTGCAGACCAGTGGGTAGCAGCTACATAGAAAATGGAATATCTAAAATTACTTCAATGGCATTTGTATATCTGAGGGTCAATATTACAAAAAAAAACCCAATTTATATGTAGTAGCCTGTCTAGAGATTAGGGACTGGGATTCTTTTTAAATGATGAAATTTGCATGATTTAATAATTACTGAGGTAGCAAATGTGTCCATGAGTTACATGCAAAAGTAGGGGTTCAGGGAAACAAAGCAAAGAGGATCTAGAGATCTAGAGTTCATTGAACTGCACTTTAAGATTTCTTTTTTTTTATTCTTTCTCTCCTCCTCCTTCTTTCTCTCCTCCTCCTTTCTCTCCCTCTGTCCCTCTTGCTGTCCCCTATTCTCTCCTTCTTCCTCTCCCCCTCCTTTTCTGTCTCTGTTGATATTAGGTATTATTTTCCTTGGAGATTTTTATCACATAAACTAGAGGCCCAGTGCACAAAAATTTGTGCACTCGGGGGGCGGGGGAGGGGGGTCCCCCAGCCCGGCCTGTGCCCTCTTGCAGTCTGGGACCCCTCGGGAGATAACGACCTGCTGGCTTAGGCCTGCTCCCGGGTGGCAGAGGGCAGGCCCAATCCCTAAGTGCAGCCCCTGGTCAGGCTCAGAGCAGGGCCGATTGGGGAGTTGGGGCGCCGCCCCCTGTCA
>NW_005367209.1:3161746-3166773 GCF_000412655.1 Myotis brandtii
GTGAGGCGGGGAACGTTGGAGTCTGCAGCAAGCAAGCCTCGTGCTCGCTTCAGTGCCTGGCTGCCGGCCGCCATCTTGGCTGACAGTTAATTTGCATATACTCACTGATTAACCAATGAAAAGGGTAGCGGTCGTATGCTAATTACCATGTTTCTCTTTTATTAGTGTAGATACCTCCATCTGGGTTTTTGTTCTGTGTGGTTTTAGGTGACCTTAAGTCTCTCTAAACTTGTCTTGTCTGTCAGCAATACTGTAAGGTTCAGATGAGCTGATGTATCAGAAAAGTGCCTTGAAGATGTTAAAGAGAAAACCACAGGAACAAAGTGGCATCACTGTCACTAAAGGCCCATGACACCCACTTAGCTTTAATACCTGACCTAATTGCAGTTTCAGCCTCTCCCAGAAACATAATCTCAATCAACCAGTCTGGAACTTTCTAGTCAAGTACGCTTAAGGTAATCTGTCCAATACCTGCCTGTCCCTCCAAGAAGAGGCAACCTGCAGGATTAAAAACCCTTCCAACTCACTCAGGTTTTCTTTCCTCAAAAACAAGATATCCTGGTTTAAAAAATCATCCTTTCTTTTCTTTTGTTAATAGCTCCTTTGTCCCACCCTCCTTGTTATAGAAACTTTCATTTTGTACAACCCCACAGAGCACCCTTCTTATTGGTAGATGGGATGCTGCCCAATTCATAAATAGCTTAATAAAGCAAAGTAGATCTCTAAATTTACTCAGTTGAATTTTGTAAAAAACAGAAACCAAGTAGTATATTACCAACATACTTTGTATTAATGATTGTTCTTGATATGTGCCTGCTTTATATGTGTCATCTCATCTCCCAATGACCTTAAAAGATAGCTGCTATTATTTCATTTTACAGTTGAAGAAACTGAGGCATGGAGTGATTATTAACCTGCCCAAATGTAACCTTGTAATTAGCTAGTTTATTATATTAATAATAGGAAGAGAGCAAAGGGGAGACCAGACTTTATAAGCATGTTCATCTGGGCAGCTCCAACTTTAAGCTCCCCAGGGAACCATGGATCCATTCCGGGCACATCACTGGGGAAAGGGATCAAACAAAGGGGGGGATGGGCGTGTGTGCAGTGCAGCCCACGTGACCTTAGGGAAGGTCCTTGCCTGTCAGTCTAGCCTGGGGAACAGTGATTTGACGAGGAGGGTGGAGCCACTGCAAGTGCCTGGAATCTTGGAAGTTTAAAGTCCCCAAAGAGTTCTTTCTCGCTTCCTTCTTGACCCCTGTTTCTCTCTTGCTCCATGACCCACACTTGGTCTCCTAAGCCGAATTAGGTGATGTTCACTGGTACTTGTACTTATGTATCTTTTGTATCTTTTTTAGAGCAGCGGTTCTCAACCTGTGGGTCGCGACCCCTTTGGGGGTCAAACGACCCTTTCACAGGGGTCGCCTAAGACCATCGGAAAACACATATATAATTAAATATTGTTTTTGTGATTAATCACTATGCTTTAATTATGTTCAATTAGTAACAATGAAATTGGGGGTCACCACAACATGAGGAACTGTATTAAAGGGTTGTGGCATTAGGAAGGTTGAGAACCACTGTTTTAGAGGATACTATTCGATCCACTATACTTTCTAAACAGCAAATTTCTCTGGATTTCCATTTTATATCTGCAGGTGAAATCCTGGACCACTTTAGAGCTTTGTGGTGTGAGTGTTTGTGATATTCTCCAGGATGTGGGAAAGCATTGTAAGGCCATAGCATATTGCCAGGAGGGTGGCCCAGGCTCCCAGTTCTTCCCTTGACTTCCACCTTAAACTTCCCTGATCCATTATTCACAAGCCGCCCAGTTATTTTTTAAAAATAGAAATCTAATCATAATTCTCTTACTCTTTAGGGTTTACCATGGAGCTTCAAATACAATCCTAACTCTTTATACAGTTTTTTCAAAGGTTGTGGATGATGTCTTCACCCTCCTCATTACACTGAGCCTTCATACACATTGTTCTCTTTACTTAGAAGAGAACATTCTTTGACCCCTCTCTGCTTACGCTCCTACTTTAAGAACTTAGCACAGAAGCATTTTCCTCTGTGGGCCCTTCTGAGACCACCAGCTCCTGAGTGTCTACACAGCATCTATCCCATACTCTCAGTCATGGCATTGCCACCAGGCTTGTTAATTATCCCTGTGCTGGCCAGTGTTCACCTCTGGATTGTATCTACAAGGAGCGGGAGGGGGTACCACATCTGTCTTGTTCACAGTTGTAGCCTCAGCTTCAGCATTGTGTGCAGTTCAGGTTTATCGAATAAAATAAATAAATGTAAAAACCAGGGTTCTGATTGAAGTCCCACTTATTTCTAACTCCTTTTCTGTTTAAGAAAGCGTTGGGTAAAGCTGGTTTAGCCCATAGCTTCTACTTTCTTTCTTGGACTGGTTCAGAACTGCCGCAGATCTTTGGAAATGACTTGCATAAATATTTGGGAACCCACTAGTAACAGATGTTCTGGTCTCCGCTCATCAGCTCTGTAGTTATGATGGACCTGGAACTGGTTTGGCTAGTTTAGGGATGTCCTTGTGAAAATTGTTCTCCTTAGTGTGCAGTCAAAATAGTATTCTCCCTCAAAAATTAGACGCTACCTAGAAAGTGACAAAATTTGGGTTGATTGTAAGAAAAACATTGAAATAAAGTATTTTATGTATTACAGTAGTTTGTGAAAATCTTCTCAAACTTTGGCTAATTTCTTCCTGGTGAATTAATCTTCATACATTAAATTCTAGGGAAATACGTTTTTGTTTTTCTATATCACATGACTTTGGAAAAGCTTGATTTTGTGCTTCCTTTTAGACAGATATTTATTTTTTTAACTTAGATAATTTGTCTGTTTTACAGATGTTTTCCATGTTTTTATATTGATTAGCTATTCTTCTTTTATAGTTATGCCCCTTGGTGTCCATCCTGCCAGCAGACTGATTCGGAATGGGAGACATTTGCAAAGAATGGTGAACTCCTTCATATCAGTGTGGGGAAGGTAGATGTCATTCAAGAACCAGGTACTGTAAATGTTGAACATTAAAGGCAAATGTTTGTTACTTTTTAGTTTGAATTTTTTTCAAATATATAGAAAAGTTGTGATACTCATGAACTGACCATCTAGAATCAACAGATAACATTTTGGCATATCTGGGTCTGTCTATGTATGTGTGTGTTTACACATATATGTTAATATTTTTTAAATTATTTTCTTTTGCTGAGTCATTTGAAAATAAGTTGCAGACATCATGATTTTACCTTCAATACTTTGGCATATTAAAATTTCCCTAATTATTTCCCACATGTCTTTTAATAGTTTTTGGGACCAGGATCTAATCAAGGTTCACCATTTGCATTTGGTTGTTAAGTGTTTTCAATCGCCCTTAGTTAGAATAGTCCTCTGATATTCTGAAGAGAATAGGCCAGAGGTGTGCCTAGGTGTTTTCTTATATTTTCTGTAAACTTGAAGTTCAGCCTAGACTCTAGAGCAGGGGTCCTCAAACTTTTTAAACAGGGGGCCAGTTCACTGTCCCTCAGACGGTTGGAGGGCCGGACTATAGTTTAAAAAAAAAACTATGAACAAATTCCTATGCACACTGCACATATCTTATTTTGAAGTAAAAAACCAAAACGGGAACAAATACAATATTTGTATTTGCATGTGGCCCGCGGGCCGTAGTTTGAGGACTCCTGCTCTAGAGGCATGATTCAGGTTGGACATGTATGGCAAGAATATTTCATAGGTGATACTGTGCTTCATAATTTATTAGAGGCCAGGTGCACAGATCCATGCATATAGAAAGGGAATGAATTAGAAGGTGGCCTGTGAGGCGGGACTGGGCGAGATGGGCTGGACACACCCTGGAGCCAACCTCCCGCGGTTCCTCCCCAGCCAGCCGCACCTGGGGTGGCGCCAGGGCTCGAAGGGCATCTTGAAGGGTCCCTCCGGCAGGTGGGGTCCCTCGGCCTGGGCTGTGGGGATTGGGCTCCCTCCTCTCTGGTTCCAGGGCACATCACCCAGGAACCGCCACTGCCAAGTCACCACAGCTCAGCAGCTCCTGCATTGAGCATCTGCCCCCTGGTGGTCAGTGCATGTCATACCTACCGGCCGGTTGGATGGTTGGATGGTTGCTTAGCCTTTTATATATATAGACTAGAGGCCCAGTGCACGAAATCCATGCACAGAGGGAGGGGTAGGAGTCCCTCAGTCTGGCCTGCACCCTCTTCAATCCAGGACTCCTCGCAATCCGGGACCGCTGGCTTCTAACAGCTAACCTGCCTGCCTGCCTGATCATCCCTAACCACTCTGCCTGCCTGCCTGGTCGCCCCTAACTGCCCTCCCCTGCCAGCCTGATCCCCCCTACCCACCTCTGTCTTGGCCCCCACCACTGTGGCTTTGTCTGGAAGGATGTCTGGAAGATGTCTGGTCTAATTAGCATATTACCCTTTTATTAGTATAGATGCCATCAGAAGACATGTACTGTCACTGTTAGTGATGTTCAGTTTGAGCACTTGGTTAAAGTAGGGACACTAAACATCTCAATTATAAAGAAAAGATCCCACTTTGTGATTGGCAGGTAATCTGTGGGGTGATACTTTGGGGTTTTGAGATAAATAATGATCTTACCTGAATAAAATATTTCATTGTGAGTTCCAGAATGATGAATTTCAAATTCTGTTGTGTCAGCTATATTTATTATCTGTTAAATGGTGTAATTTTAAAAAGAAAGAGGAGGAGGCTAGAGGAATCTTTTAAATTCTTAAAAGATACACACAATTTGTATTTGTAGTTTAAAAATAACTGTAAATAAAAGTTGGGTGTTTATGATTCCAGTTTCAAATTTGACTATTTTCAAACTTTATTAGGCATTTTTTCCTATTTACATTTATTTTCTATTGTGTTCCTTTACACAGATAAAAAGAAAGTAGGTATGGAAATGTAGCTATTACCTTTCTGTAATAATTGTGAGTTCAAAAAAGACCTTAGAGGGAGTGTAAGGGTAGGGGTGGGGA
>NW_005367209.1:3167242-3188736 GCF_000412655.1 Myotis brandtii
CGGGAGAGGTCAATGGGGGGAAAAGGAGACTCATGTAATACTTTAAACAATAAAGAATTAAAAAAAAAAAGACAGTATTGAATTAGTAGTTACTTGGACAACAAAATTGACCATGTCTGTTAAGATCCTTGTGTTGGCAAACCCATGTAGAGAGGTTTCTATTAAAAGCCGTTAGTCCTCAGGCCTCCATCCACCTTTTTAAGCATTGGAATCAAAGCCACTTTTGCACATCTGCTATTTAGAGATGGAAAATTATAGTTATTAGTTTATGGTTTTGGCTATTATAATGAATTATTCTGTTTAGAGGTCAAATCATTGCAATTACACTTTTGCTGTACACTTGTTTTCATCTTTTAGTAGTTTGATTCCAGAAGTCAGGTGTAAGTCTTATTCATTAGTGGGCATCAGACACATTTTTTGAGGAGTTTCTTGAAAATACAGCTGGCCTATACACATTTTAGTCATTTGGCATAGCTGCTGTGAATTCACAACATGATTTGGAATAAAAGAATTTAACAGCTTTGTGATGGATTCACAAATCTAAAGTCTAATTGAATATAGTATTTTCATCTAATATGTTGACTTATTTTTTCTATTGTGGATTGATTTGTGCATTTTTTATAAAGAGGTAACAAATTATGATGGAATATTTTTAAAAGAAATTTATTATTGACTCATGCTATTTATGTAAATATAAACAATATATATTTGAAATATTTATCAAAGAAGAAGGAACAAAAGGTCTTTGGTCATATGTAGTATTAATTCACTGGCAAGCCTCTAGGGTGCCTATCCCTATTTTTGGAAGCTATTTGATTATTTATTTTATTTGTACAGAATCTAATGTCCTGAACAAGCAGTGGGAAGCCATTGAAATGTTACTATTTTTCTCACACTTGAGCACTTTATTAGATATTGATGTGTACAGATTTATATTTGGTTATAGGTCTCTATTAGTATATTCTTTCATCAGGGCTGCTAATAAGGGATAATTTCATTTTTTTTCTCTGCAAAATTTAAAAAGAAGGGAAAGGAAGAATTTTTGAAGTATTCATGCATAATTCTTTAGTTATTCCTGTAACTATTCCATTGGTATATTTAATAAGAATTTTTTTTAGGATTTCAGAATTATAAAGACTGGGAATTAGAAATACATTATATTTTTACAGGTGAGCTGTAGAAGTCACGGGAAGGACAGACCTTAGATTAGACAACATTACATTGCCTGTTTAATATTGCAAAGACCAGATGATGTTTCAGTTGTTGACTTTGGGAAATTAAATTTACTACGTATGAATATATACTTGAACCTTCTGTTCCATGCAGATGAGCTTAGTTGTCAAAGACAGGAAAACAGTAGCTGCTCATAGAGCATCCATGGATGATGGCTATGTCACTAGATTAGAGGTAAACCAGACCCCTGCAACAGCCAAGAAAGTGTAAGGTTTATGATTAAAACCATTAATTTCAGAAGCCAATTTAGTTTATTGTACTTCAGTTAGTGTTAATATTTTAATTTTATAATTATAAAACTGACTCTTTTTTATTCTATTTATTGCCCTCAAAGATAAGGTTTGCTCTACTTTTTATTTATTGTTTTCCCTTCGCTTCTTTCTTTAGTGCTAATTAATACTTAAACATTTACTTCAGCCTCTAAGTGTGTTAAGCACTTATATACATTTCAGGCTCATAACAGCCCTAGGAAGAACAGACTGTTTCTCTCTATACTCTTTAAAAAACTAAGGCTCAGAGAGGTTAAGTCACATGTCCAAGGTAAAACAGCTAATAAATGGTGAAGCACAAGCCAGTAGCTATCCCCATTTTCTTAATCTAGAACTCAAGTAATTTCTATTGTGCTTTTGCCTATCAAAATATAGTTCCCTGTCATAATTTTCTTTCCAGTCTTTTAACACTTCTTTTTATTTTGCTAAATGTTTAAAATAAAGTTGCTAATAAAAGTTTTTTTCTGCATTTTGGATTAATGCCTCTTTTATGTTGCAGTATAGTCTTCATTTTAAGATGGTAGTTGGCCCTTAAAGTAAAAAGGGCAGGCCTGTAGGAATGTTGGAAGGCCTTGTGGTCAAACGTTCTCTCTTAACTTGAAGGTTTGAGTGCACTTGTTTCTTCCCCGCTTACTGATGTTTGTTGCAGTGAATCATCACGCAAACCTTAAAAGGAGCTGCCCCATGTTGTTATATTCCTTAAGATGCACATTTAACTTGTTTTTAAACCCTGAGGCCACAACCTAAGATTGTGCTTCTCTGTTGATCATGTTTTAACTTTTAAGGTAATGAATGTCTCCCTTGAAACTTCATAACATCAGTGTTAAAGGTTAGAAGACATTTTTGGAGCGCTGGCATGAGACTCGGAGCTTTCTGACATCTTTCAGCCTCTCAGAAGTGACATTTATTTGAGATCAGTTTTCTATGGTGTCAGATATTTAAGGGCTTAGTAGTTGTCATAATCCAAGGACTACTTTAGTTGCTCTAGATTTTGTTATTGATTTTACTGAATACATCTTCAGTGATTTTACTGAATACATCTTCAGTGACAATATATTATTCCAGACAGCAAACAACTCATATCTGAGTTAGATGTTGTAAACTTGTTACTGTCCCACATGGGTTGTCATTTGAAAAAATATTAACAAACATAAAGCAATCTTGAGGTGCAACCATTTGTTAATAATGGTCATTATTTTCAAAGAACCTTAATTAGCAGTTTTGTATATTGATATCATCATTACAAAAAAACAACATAGCAATTCATATAAAAGCCAAAACATTTTTATACCCTTTAACTTAGCAATTTTGGGAACATGCATCCTATACCTTCTAGCCTAAAACAAAAATCTGAGACCATCTGTCACTGTGTTTCTCTTATTTTCTCTGTACTCATTGATTTCCATTAGCACATTTATTAGTGAAAATATGTTATATTATCCAAAATAATGTACAATTTCCAAAGCACTTAACAGTAAATTAGTTTGTGTTTGTTATAGCCTTTCATTTTACTTCAACTTTGAATCAGAGATTTAAAATATGAAATAATAACTAGTATTTATTTAGTACTTATATATCAGGTACTGTTTTTTATGTTCTTTATAAATGTAAAATTATTTAATACTAAAATAGTATGAGAAATCATGATGCTTATTTATGATAAGAAAACCTAAGCCCAGACAGATTTAATGTCTTTGGTTAAAATCAAATAAGAGGCAGAAGTAGGGTTTGACCCCAGGCAAGCTGGCCTGTGACACTGGAAATATTATTTCATATATTATATAATTTACTGTGTTTTATGAAATATTTTATGTATTTATTGTTTACTTTTTAACTTATTGCCATGGCCAGTGATGACCAAGAACATTTGCAGGATTTTAAAGAAAGGTTAAAAATATTGTCTTCACTGATAATATTTATTAGAAATCCTATCTATGTATTTTAATAAATGTAAGACCTAAATAGAAACTTGAATAAGTGGTGACATGCTATTTGTTCATTCCATTTTAAGAGATCATCTAAATAAAGCATAATACGCTAACATTGTCACTTTTCTTACATAGAAACTTGGGTGGTCATAGGAATCTCCAGCTAGTAAAGAAGTGAGCTGTGAAATTATTTATAATAATTATTTTAAGCATATAGTAATTTTTAAGCCCTTAGGATTACCAACACTTTTTCCCCTGGCAGTTTAGAGTTGAAAATAAATGAAAAGATACCCATGTTCCCTGCTAGCGTGGAATTCCAAGCAGCGTTAGAGGTGAAAATGCCCTGCAGATTAGACATGCGTGTTAACAGTCTCAATTGACTTCTCAGGTCACTTGTGGTGGTGTTACTGCCAGTACAACCTTTAAAAAGATGTACAATGATAAATGTATGTAGTAAATGTTTCTTTTTGTAACATTGACTTTTACTGCCTTCATAGTACTGTGTTTTCTTTTAAGTGCCATAGGGCTATTTTAGAGTCTGCTTGGTTTGATATGAGGGGGGAAAAAAGCAATTTCTTCTTTGAGAAGACTCATCACTAATCAATAAATTATCATGCTGAATAAAATTTAATTTATACAATGGGTATAAGCAACTTTTGTGTGTTATTAAAAGTAAACCTTCAGCGTTTCAAATAACCACAAAGATGTGACATTTAATCTACTTTATTTGAATAGATTTTGATTTTGTCCAAATTGTTCTTCAGTGGGAAAGTCAGAAGTGATGAGAAATGTGAAAATCATGTCTCTGTCATTTCCCCATGCTGGCCAGGAACATCCTTTCCCTCTCCTTCTCTCTGCCAGTACCAGGCTTGCTCATTCTTGGTGCCCACGGAAATGTTTTTATTTGTAAACATATAAAGAGCAGGGATTTGTTCTTTACTCCTAGTCTCATTCAGACTTTTGTTGCATGCCCCTTTCTTGATATCATCTATCTGTTTAGAGTTATGATGGTAAGTATCAAGGTCTTTCCCTATGCCACTAACCAGACTGTAAGCTCTGTGAGAACAAAGACTGGACATGTTTTTACTTATCTTTGTGTCTTGAGCAGTTATCACAGTCCCTGGAACAAAGAAGGTAATTAGTAAAGATTTGCTGACTTATTAAGGATTTTATTTGTCTTTGTTTTCACTTGTACTTCGCATAGCGTTCGATGTCTAGTTAATGTTCAGTAAAGGTTTGCTTTACTGAAAATTTGAGAAAATCTGTTTAATGTACTGTCCCTGGACAGTACTTGCAAATTTTATAAATGTGCAAAGATTAAACATGATCTTATTATTTCAGATTCTTTATTATTTTAAAACCTACATCTGATCTAATAATACCTATAATTTATTGATTGAATCCTTTACTATGTGCTACTAGTAAGTACTTAATATACTGAGCTAGTCTAACTTCAGAACAATTCAGTTAGGCTTTAATATACCCATTTTCTAGATGAGGTCACTGAGATGAGAAAAGTTAAGCAGTTTATCTAAGGTCAGAAAGGTTAAGTAATTTATCTCAGGTCATATAGTCATTACATGACTATAACCTGTTCTGTCAGCCATCATAAAATTCTAAGTGATACACAAGCCGGAAAACTCCTATGTAACATCAGAATAAGCAAGTTGTATGTCACTGACTGGAATGTATTAGGTAATGAAAATGGGTAAAAATGAAATTTCTTTAAGTCAAAAAAAAATAAATAGTGTATGTGACTTAATTCTGTGATATAAAAACAAGCTCACCTGGCCAGCATGGCTCAGTGGGTGGTGGTTGAGCACTGACCTATGAACCAGGAGGTCATGGTTCATTTCCTGGTCAGGGCACATGCCAAGGTTATAGGCTCAATCCCCAGTGCAGGAGGTAGCCAATTATTGTTTCTCATCATTGATGTTTCTATCTCTGTCTCCCTCTCCCTTCCTCTCTGAAATACACACACACACACACACACACACACACACACGCACGCACGCACGCACGCACGCACGCCAGCTTAGGCTGCTTGTTCTTATAAATTAAGTTAGCTGCTTGGGTTAGTTGGAGTTTGACTTGTAACTTTTTTTGTTTATGCTTCTTGTAGGTTTGAGTGGCCGCTTCTTTGTCACCACTCTCCCAGCATTTTTTCAGTAAGTTGAAATAATTTTCTGGGCTTGTAAATATTATAAATCGGTAGATGTGTACAAGAATTCTAAGTTGATTTCCATAACCATTACACATTCAGCTTAACATCTGGAGGAGAAAGACAGCTCTGTGGGAATGATAGCTATTAGAAGAGAGGGATGCTCAGAGTGCTTCAGGCAGCTAATTGAAGGTGGGGGGTGGGCGTGGAGTCAAAGAAGATTTTTCTGATGACATAAAAGGTGGGATGATTCTTAAAGGATATGTCGGAATTGGTTAAATAGACAAGGTAGAGAGACCTTTCCAGATACAGGAGATGCCATGGAAAAGCCCAGAAGAAAATGAGCTACCTTCTGAGAACTGCAATGAGTTCTGTCTGGATCATCCTGGGTGATGTGATGTTAGGGAGGCTCAGGTAGTGAGAGGGGGAAGAGAAAGGAAGGGGTGGGTTCGGAGATGCTTAGGAGGTGGGATCATTGGGACTTGGTGACCAATTAGCCATAAGGAAGGAAAAGCCTGTGATGACTACCAATAGGCCATGTGTCACTAGTAAAAGCTATTGAGGAGCTATTAGAATAAGATGAGGTTTGGAAGATAGAGGCCAAAATGGAGAAGATAGTGTAAAGTGACCATGCTAATTTCAAATAGAAAAGTTTAGGTGATTGTCTGATTTGAGGATCTAAAGCTCAAAAGATTTAGACTGGAAATACATATTGGGAATTTCCCAGAATCAAGATAAGAATGAAAATATATTTAGAGAGAATGTATGCAACAGGAATAGAAGTAGGTCATGGATAAAACCTGGGGTCGACCAGCCTTAGGACAGGGAGTAAGGAACGAGGAGGAGTGGTCAGAATAGAAGGAAGAAGTCCAGAGAGCTCAAAAGCCAAGGGAGAGAGGGAGGAAGGCGTGTTCAGTTGTGGGCAGTGCCAGTGATAGACACAAGAAAAGTGCTGCCTGGATGTGGTGCTTCAGAGTCACTGGGGACTCTCCCCCATATGAGCAGTTTCCATGGAGTCCTGGAAGCATAACCCTAAGTCACACGGATTGTGAATGAGTAATATCTGAGGAGAAATGGTGAGTATAGACTCTGCTCTTAGGAAGCTTGACTGGGGAGAACGCAGGAGCGGGGGAAGACTTGAAGGGGCATGTGAGATGGTGTTTTGTTCATTTTCAAGGAGGGACTTAAATGACAAAATTTGGAAATGTAGAGACAGTTTTTAAAACTTAATAACAACTGCTGTTTTGCTGTTATAATAGAAACATTGAAATACTTGTAGCAAAAATAATAAAAAGTTCTTGTCAAGAACTTTGTTTATGCTTGTGAATTTTGCAGTGATAAATTAGAATGTTTAATGCTTTTTCAATTTCTCATTTGTAATAGATTAGTACTTATGCATGCTTTTTTATTTATGCCTAGCTATAATTTTTTTCTCTATTTAAGCCAAGTTAAAATTCAGAGTGTAGTTCACATGTAAAACCAATAGTTATTTTTATTATCTGCAACACTTGTTATTTAATCTGTGTGTTTTCTATTTGTTGTTATAATTTATAGTGCAAAGGATGGGATATTCCGTCGTTACCGTGGCCCAGGAATCTACGAAGACCTGCAGAATTATATCTTAGAGAAGAAGTGGCAATCAGTTGAGCCTCTGACTGGCTGGAAGTACCCAGCTTCTTTAACGTAACTTGTAATTTTTATCTAATGGGGTCTATTAATGAAACAAGCGGTATCAAGTGAACAGTTCATGGACCTTGAAAGTCTCCGTTTTTCTTCATAGTCACTTCTGATTACCCAGGCTATATATGACCATGCTTAGACCATGTGTGTTTTGGGTTTTATGGTCCACATGTGTTTCAGCTAGTTGTGAGTATACTGGGAAGTAAGTGTCCAGCTTCAGGTGGGTTGCAGAAAGTCACCCCTGACTTTTTCATTAAGCCGTGCCAACCAACTGTTTTCTCTCTCTTTTTTTGAATATATATTTTACTGATTTTTTACAGAGAAGAAGGGAGAGGGATAGAAAGTTAGAAACATCGATGAGAGAGAAACATCAAGCAGCTGCCTCCTGCACACTCCTCACTGGGGATGTGCCCACAACCGAGGTACATGCCCTTGACCGGAATCGAACCTGGGACCCTTCAGTCCGCAGGCCGACGCTCTATCCACTGAGCCAAACCAGTCAGGGCCAACTTTTTTTCTCTTTACAAAATATGGTATTGAACACAGTTATCATTCTTTCTTCCTTTTAAATTATTGATAAGATATGGAAGTGGCTCTCTCTTGAATTATAGTTTATGAAGGAATTACTCTTGTATCAATGTGGAAAATAAAACCTATGGTGTCTTTAACTACCTAGCGGAATATTGCTGGGTAACTTACAGCCATGAGGGTGAACTACATAATAATTGGTGAGGTAGATAGGGCCAATCCATAATAACTTTTCCCATAGTTGGTTTTAGTTTTGAATGAGTTATCATATTTGTAATTAATTTTGTTAATATATACAAGTATAAGGAATATCCTTGCTGAAAAAGGATTAAATGATGTAATATTTCAGGAATACATCATGTAAATGGCACTTATGTAATACTCTGGAAATACGTAATTTAGTCTACCGTAAAAGCAGCTTTCATTCTACCAGTATTGGAGATGAGTTTATGCCAGATACTGTTCCAGCTGCTAGATATTCAAAAGTGAAAAAGATGGGCATGTACCTCTGCTCCCCTCAGGCAGCTGAAAGTAAAACAGATTGAGAAATAAAATAGAGATATAAAGAATCGTAGGCTGTTTAAAACAAAACAAAACAAACAAAAACAATGTTTACTAAGGCAGGGAATAACTGTGGGGCAGGGACCTCTGTTGGATGAGGGACTAGGAGAGGTCGCTCTGAGGGAAGGACAGTAGTGAGACCTGAAGGATAAAACAACCGAGTTGCATGAAGAGCAGGGGAGGAATATTCCCAGGAACGGATGTGACACGGGGATAGGCCCCAATTTGGAAGAGCTTGGTATGCTGAGAGCAGAAAGGTGCCGGGGTCAAGACGGTGATTGGTGGGGAGAGTAGTATATATATATAAGCTGAGAAAGGGGGGCAGGCAGGAGCCAGCTCATATAGGCCTTTGACCACATTGAGGAGCATGGATGCTATCAGTGTGTGCAATGACATGGTGGCTCTTCGGAGAAGAGGCTGGGGAGGGCAAGAATGGATGAGGTCAGACAGCTAGGAGGCTGTTGCCCTGTCTAGCCTAGGGATGGTGCTAGTGCATAGCAGGGTGGCAGCAGTGGGATGGAGAGAATGGGTGGATTTAAAATACTTTGCAGGTAGACTTGGCTAAGGTGAAGGAGAGGGAAGATTTACAAAAAATCTCTTGGGTTTCTGGTTTGAATCTTACCGGTTTGAGCAAGAGAAAAGCAAGGGTTCAGTGTTAAATGTGTTAAGTTTGAGATGCAGATTTCTTTGTAGAGCTGTCAAGTTGGATGTATGGAGATGGGTCCTTAGAGAATTCAGGAACACAAATACAAAACATATAGATGGTATTCAAAGCCTTGGGAGGGAGGAGATCACCTAAAGATTGAGAGAAAAGTGCTTGGGGCCTAGCCACAAGACACCCACAATTAAGAAGAGAGGGAGTCAGCAAAAGGAGTCAAGAAACTGAAAATGAGTACCAGCGAGTCAGGAGGACAAGCAGGGTTATGGGGTTTCCCGGAAGCCAAGTAAATTAGGTGCTCAAGAATGTAGAGTAGGCCTGTGTCCTGTGTTACCAAGAGGTGAAAGAAGATCAAGTCTGAGACATGGGCGTTGAATGAAGCAATTGCAGGGTCATTGTGGCTTTCACAACTAGTGATACTGCAGCAGTGAGGGCAGGAGCAGATTCGAATGGGTTAAAGGTACAGTAAGGAAGAAGAAACAGCAAGTGTGGCCTCCTCCTTGGAGAAGAGAAGCTGGAGGGTCCAAGGACGCTCTTTTTAAAAGATGGAGAGGGTAGAGCATGTTTTCATGCCCATGAGAATGACCCTGCAGAAAGGAAGAAGTTGCTGATGCAGGCAGAGGGGCTGGCAAAAAGAACCAAGACATTAATAAGCCAAAGGGATGGGATCCAAGGCCCAAGAGGAGGAGGGCAGATAGACTTTCTCTGTGGAAACAAGAGAAGGTGCATGCACGTGAACCCCAGGCTCAGATTGGGTGGTGAGAAGATAAGAGAGCTCACATAATGGCTTCTGATTTCACAGTGACATGTGAGGAGTGTGTGTTAGCTGAGAGTGAATGGGGAGAGGAGGGTGGAAGGGTGTGAAGAAAGGGAAAAGCACAAGAGCTGTCCTGGCAGGTAGAGCCTGAGAGTGCAGTACTGAGGCACAAACAGGTTTGTGACTGAAGGAAGAGCAGTCAGCTGATTTGTCCCCAGAGACACGCAGCTGCCCACAGTTGGGGTTTTGCCAGGTATGTACAGTGGAGGGAGAAGGGGCCAGGGGATTTGAATGTATTTACAGCAGTGACTGAAATGATGGCTGTGGAGCTGAAGTTCTATATCAGTGATGGCGAACCTACGACACGCGTGTCAGAGGTGACACGCGAACTCATTTTTTTGGTTGATTTTACTTTGTTAAATGGCATTTAAATATATAAAATAAATATAAGTCTTTGTTTTACTATGGTTTCAAATGCAAATATAAAAAAATTTCTATATGTGACACGGCACCAGAGTTAAGTTAGGGTTTTTCAAAATGCTGACACGCTGAGCTCAAAAGGTTCACCATCACTGTTCTATATGAACACAAGTAAATCCAGGAGAGAGGACAGTGTATTGCAAAGAGTGGAAGGGCAGATCCTTTTGACCTGAGGTGTGTTTTTTTTTATAGTATGCATCACCAATGGTTCTCCTCTCTATTTTTTTTTAGGATGTCTGGGATGGCTGGCCTTTTTAGCATCTCTGGCAAGATATGGGTAAGTAATCTTAAATATACCCTTTGTTTATCTTTGCAGAGGGTTTTTAAAGAGTAAGAATATAACTTTTAAACCATAGGAAAATAAACATTGTGAATACTTTTATAATTTCACTTTTCTTATTAAGCCACACAACTACTCTCACAAGGGTCCCCAGTGGAAATGTGTCTTTGTGTAGAAAGGCATAAATTGAACAATGACCAGTGACTGTTGTGTCAAAGTCATACTTTCTTAGATCAGAGATGAATCTCTTTCTCAAAGCTGAATCAGCCTCATGTGGTTTTACTTCATTTTATATTCCCATTGTCATAATCTACAGATCAAAGATTAAGCCCGAAAGTGAATTTGTATGTCAGCAATCAGCAAACTATAGCTTGTGGGCTGGCCACCTGTTTTTGAAACATAGCCATGTTCATTCATTACCTGTTGCTTTCACTCTAAGTGGTAAAGTTGAGTAGCTGTGACAGAGACCATGTGGCCCAAGGGCCTAAAGTATTTCCTCTCTGCCCCTTCAGGAAAAAGTTCGGACACTCTTGCTATATGTGATTGTATCATTTCATTGAGTCATTTCAGTGAACTCAAACTATTATTTAGTTAAAAGTTTGGACAATTATATAATTTTGAATGTGTCACAAAACCTTGTGCTCCCCTTTATGTGTAGAGTGAGCTAAATCCTGCCAAAGTTAGCACAATTGCTGTGGAATTAAATATATATTCTTAAAGTATTCTACGTCTTCAAAATGAGTTCCTATATTTGTCTTTCTAAGTTTTGTGTAGGTCACAGTGTCATTTTGGAACTTAATATTTAAGGAACTCAAGAAGACTCTCTTTGTTTCTCATGCACATCGAGATATGTTGAGGGAAATTTAAGAGCAACCTTTTGTGTCCCAGTTTTTAAGTTGTGTTTTATTTTCTGGGTGTCATTTTGGAACTTAATATTCAAGCAACTCAAGAAGACTCTGTTTCTCATGCACATCTAGATATGTTGAGGGAAATTTAAGAGCAACATTTTGTGTCCCAGTTTTTAAGTTGTGTTTTATTTTCTGCCTTGTGAGATGGACCAGAAGTGGTGCCTTAGGCAGGGTTAGGAATCCTGGGGCTGAGATTCTGTCTGTAGCAAGTGTTTGGAGAGACTGTCAGTCTTTGTCTTATCTCTCGTCACAGTTGGCTACAATGATGCAGGGAGGCGTTATCTCTTTTCCAGAGGACAAGCCATTATTCTCCACCTTGTGTATATGTCTCTGAACCCATTGCTTTTCCTCTTGTAACTATTGTTACTAGAATTCTTTGAATGCTTAGCATAGAACCCACACCAAGTACATACTTGATAACTGTTTTTGTTATATTAATTATTGTTGTCATTATTTTGCTTTTCCCCTCTGATTAGGAAACAAAAATGTTTTGTTTCTATTCATTTATTCCTTAACAAACTCTGATGGCAGGATTAAAATGTTGTTACTAGAATTCTTTGAATGCTTAGCATAGAACACGCACCAAGTACATACTTGATAACTGTTTTTGTTAGTTATATTCATTAATTATTGTTGTCATTATTTTGCTTTTCCCCTCTGATTAGGAAACAAAAATGTTTTGTTTCTATTCATTTATTCCTTAACAAACTCTGATGGCAGGATTAAAATAAGGTTTTATGGCAGTTGTATAATGTGTACTTGCTAGCTAGGTTTAGCATTTGAATGTACTTAAATATTATTTGACTAGAGGCCCGATGCACAAAATTCGTGCAAGAGTAGGCCTTTGCAGCCGCAGCGGCTTCCTCGATCCTGGGGCTGCAGACCTGGCTTCGTCCGGAAGGTCGTCTGGTCTAATTAGCATATTACGCTTTTATTATTATAGATTTGATATAGTGAATTTGTGCTGCTCACTAAGCTAATACAGTAACTTCCCTCTTCTCAACGTTACTGTAGTTACGCAGGCATATGGCAAAATTTAGCCACTATAAGTGTGCTGCATCTTTGGGAGGATAATCCATGCGATGGAGAAGGTTTAATGCTTTGTAAATGTCACATGGTGAGAAGTAAAAACCATGAGTATTTAGACTGGAGAATAGTAAGAGTGTATTTTAAAACTGAAATATCCACTGTGTTTTTTATAGTGGCATATCTTCTTTTACTTTTATTTTCTTGCACCTGATATCTAGAACAGGGGTGGGCAAACTTTTTTACTCGAGGGCCACAATGGGTTCTTAAACTGGACCGGAGGGCCGGAACAAAAGCATGGATGGAGTGTTTGTGTGAACTAATAAAAATTCAAAGTAAACATCATTAAAAAAAAGGGTTCGGTAATATCCACTGTGTTTTTTTTATAGTGGCATATCTTCTTTTACTTTTCTTTTCTTGTACCTATTATCTAGAACAATATTACAATGAGATGGTGCACATCCACAGGATATATTTCGTAATGTCTGCAGGGGGCTGCAAGGTTGTGTCTTGTTGCAGAGGGTATGACATGGAAGGGGAAGTAGTAAAACCTTGGCTATCACTGGAGAAGTCTTTCTAAGCTGCTCCATTCAGGGAATATATTTGAGGATTCTTACCTGTGTTTAAGAAGGATAGAGGGGATGTAGGGCCTGTCCCCAAACTCCTCAGAGTGTATCCTGTGACATAGGTAAGATGTAAATACAAAAGGCTCTCTGTCCTTCTGGACCAGCCCAGCCCTAAATGAGACTGTGCAACACTGGGCTGGGTGGGTGGGTGCCCCTGGGAAGCATCTGATCTCACCTGCAGTAGTTCAGGTCCCAGAGGGAGTGCTGGCCTCCTTGGGGAGGAAGGGCTCTGCCTCTGATCTGTGAATGTGTTGGCCTGGCTCCATTGCTTAAATTCATCTGGCCACTGGTTGGAATATTTTTATATATTCTACTCTAATGGTATCTTCATTCAGTCTTCTTACTCAAAACTATATGTAACCCAAAATTGGCTCTAAATCAGTCATCAATAATAAGGTGTCATGCCCATCAGACAACATGTTTGTGTATTTTAAGGAAACAGTAGAATGCTTCCTTGTAATGAACACACACAACAAGAATCAGTATTTTCCTTAAGTGAAAACGATCATTGGCTGGCAGTTAAAGAAACAGAAACACAGAAATTTAAAATTGAATTTGATAAATTATAATCAGTAATTGCCTGGAAACATCTATATATATAAAGAGGTAATATGCTAATTGGTCCTAACGGTGTCCCAGTCATGACCGTTCAACAGGTTGTGTGTGCACAGGAGCTGGTGGGCAGGGACGGGGGCGGGGACTTGCACCACTGGGACATGAGGCTGCCACCAGAGGCGTCAGGACGGGGTGGTCCCCCCAGCGGAGGCGTGCACAGGGAAGCATCAGGACAGGGGTGGGGCCTTGGCAGAGAGCTCTCAGGCCAGAGGCGTCAGGACGGGGTGGTCCCCCCAGCAGAGGTGTGCGTAGGCCCACGCAGGGGAGGTTCAGGACAGGGGTGGGGCCTTGGCAGAGAGCTCTCAGCTCTCCTGTGCCGGGATCTGAAGGCACGGAGAGGAAGGGAGAGCAGACGGGCAGTTAGGGGGATCAGTCCAGGAGGGGAGAGCAGATAGGCAGTTAGGGGGACCAGGCCAGGAGGGGAGAGCAGTGAGGGGCATCAGGCAGGCAGGAGAGCAGTTAGGGGCATCAAGCAGGCAGGCAGGTGAGCACTTAGAGCTAGTGTTTCTGGATTGCGAGAGGGATCCGAGATTGGAGAGGGTGTAGGCCAGGCTGAGGGACCATCCCCTCCATGCACGGATTTCGTGCACGGGGCCTCTAGTTCTGTATAATAGAAGCCTAATATGCTAAGTGTCCTGCCGTCTAGTTGGCCGTTCAACCAATCAAAGTGTAATATGCTAATGATATGCTAAGGCTGCTCAACTGGTCACTATGATGTGCACTGACCACCAGGGGGCAGATGCTCTGACTGGTAAGTTAGCTTGCTGCTGGGGTCCAGCCAATTGGGACTGAGCGAGATGGGCTGGACATGCCCTGGAGCCCTCCCCGGCCCTGATTGTGAACCAGTGGGGTCCCTTGGCCTGGCCTGTGCCCTCTCACAATCTGGGACACCTCGGGGGACTTCAACTGGTTTTGGCCCAATCCTGCAGGCCAGGCCAAGGGACCCCACTGGTGCATGAATTTGTGCACTGGGCCTCTAGTATATATATATATAAAGACTTCAAGTAACTAGAACCAAGTACCCTAACACTCAGGTACTCTAAAACCATTGTGGTGGCAGGTAATGTAAACAGATAAAGATTTATGTCTGCAGCTGTGAAAACAAAACTTGATTAATGAGACTTTAGTAGTAATCACCTAAAAGACCACATTCTACCAGCGCTCTGTCAGGATTTCTCTAAGAAGCTCAAATAAATCCTCCAAAGTATCAGCAGATACAAGAACATTGAAGTGGAGCTTATTAAAATAAGTAGGTATTTTGAATGTGCTAAGAAATGTGTGACTCAGAATGCAGTGACACAAAGGCAAATGATTTACTGCATTCTAGAAAATAGAAAGGTTCTGAGGGTTACTTTAATCATTTATTTTGCAGAAAGGGCATACGATGCTGTCTAGAAGGATTTATAACTGCACATAACTCATTCCAACCATAGGAGTAAGGCAAATGGGCAGATATTTTTTATAGAGCAAGTTCCAGAATACTTACGTCCATAGGTCAGCTCAAAGGCAGACTGGCTTTCTCTATCTTCTAATTCCTTGGCACATTTCAGGGATTAATCCTGATCACCTCACTGAGTCACCAAGAAAAGCATTAACTATGCTCAGTACATAGAGTTTTCTAAAGTAGGAACCTGTGCAGTATTTAGAACTTCCATTGAAAAGGATTTGACTAACACAACATTTGAAATCCCAATACTTCTTTTGCCTGCTGGGTTCCAGAATGCTGGATTATTCTGAATAAACAATTGCCTTGGCTGAAGACAGAATAATGACCAGTGTAGACAACAGTTAGAGATGACAGTGTTACAAATCCAGATTATTTGCATTTCCTATGAATACTTTAAGGATTTGCCAGTACCTATAACTTACCTAACAAATATTTTTTACATGGATCAGTGTTTAAAGTACTTGCTGAGTCTTTATATCTATCTCTTCAGCTGAGTAAGAGATTGGAGAGAAGAGATCTCAGATTTTTCTAGATTAGGTTAGATGAACAAGCTTTTTTGTTTGTTTATCATGTAGATTTAAGCCAAATTGAGGTATATTATTTAATTGTGTTGACATTTATAAACAGAAACCAATGACTTGAGTAATTTAGATTTTGAGAAATATTAAAATGGAAACTTGGACTCGTTTTTAGTTATTACATCTGTTCTAGGCAAGTCTTTCACTTCTTATCTCTGCCTGCTGATGACATTTAGCTTGGAGCCATTTTATCGTGTGCCCAGTAAATTTCGAATGGCTGTTCTTGAAGCTATAATGGCCTGAAACCTACAACCACTAAACCTTCATGAGGAAGCATGGCTCCTGCAAGTCCCCATCTAAGTGGGTGTTGACTCTAAACTACCACTTCATATCTGTAATTTCTGTGTGATTTTAGCATGGAAATAATTTCCAGTTCAGATTGTATCTCTCTCTTTTTTATTTTTTTAACTCTTCGGTATCAAACAGAGTTCTAGGGGATAGTAAAAAAAGAATGTGCACTCTACTCAAAACCTCATGAAATCTCATTTCCTCATAGTGAATTAACTGGGAAAACCTTCTTTTGTCTAATATTACATTTTAGGTTTTATGGTGATTTAGGAAAGCTGTTAAGGATGGGTAGAGGTAGAGAAATGACTAGAAGGAGGAAGTATGGAGACGTTTAAAATGATTGATGTTCTCTAAGTAGTATTTAGTTCTACTTAACAATTGGTCAAGGCTTAAGAAGTTTAATTTTTATGGATTCCATATTACAAGTAAATATTGAGGTATATATAATTATTAGCAGAGAGTGACCAAAAAAAGTCTATCATTGTGGAAGAAGGGACTAGAAAAACAATTCTATCAGAGTTCTATCAGATTATGAACTCCAAAGAATGAGAACTCTTACCAGATATAACCTTGAGTATACTCTCAGGTTCCTGCTATTGTAAAGCTTGACTTGTTCTGAGGAATCGCAGATGCATAAACCACTGGATGACCTTGTGGGAGCTCCTCTATGTGGAAACAATTTGCAGACTTGGGTGATAGCTGGAGAGCTAGATTTAAACATTTTTGGTCCTCATTATAAATAATTTTTCTTTTAATTACAGCATCTTCACAACTATTTCACAGTGACCATTGGAATGCCTGCTTGGTGTTCTTATGTCCTTTTCGTCATTGCCACCTTGATTTTTGGCCTTCTCATGGGTCTGGTAAGAGATAATGCCAATCTTCTTTCCTTTTCTTAAAGCCTAATGGGTTTTATGCAAAACTACAAAGCAGCCAAGAAAGAAAAAACACATAAACATTATTTTGTGTGTAATCTAAGCAGTTAAGTAGCATTTGCTTATTTGATACTGCTTACAATGCTAATTTGAGAAATAATGGAAAATTCATTAAATCATTATCTTTTAATTCTGGCCTTTATATTTTCTGAAGATCTGTGCTGCCCAAAATATAGGCAGTGATGAAAAGAAAAGTTGAGATCATACTTGAATTGATAGTTTGCAAGACAACCCCATCAACAGTGATTTCACACATTGCCTACTTGATTAGAACTCTGTGGTGATAAGGCCAATGCTGTGGATCTGTTCCTCAGTGAATGAGATGATTCTTTTCTTGTTCATATCCTCCAATTAAACCTCTAATCCTGGCCAGCTGCTTACACACACACTCTCCTTAGTCTGAGATGGATTTTATAAGATAACTAGAGGCCTGGTGCACAAAATTCGTGCATGGGGGGAGGGGGGTGTCTCTCAGCCCGGCCTGCACCCTCTCCAATCCAGGACCCCTAGGGGGATGTCCAACTGCTGGTTTAGGCCCGATCCCACAGGGATCACCTGCCTGCCTGCCTCATTGCCCCTAACTGTCTCTGTTTGCTGGCCTGGTCGTCCCCTAACTGTCCCCCCCACACTGGCCTAGCCACCCCCTAACTGCCCCCCTGCTAGCCTGATCTCCCCTAACCACCTTTGCCTCTGCTCTTGTCATCGTGGCTTTGTCTAGAACAGCCGTGGGCAAACTACGGCCCGTTTGAAATGAATAAAACTAAAAAAAAAGACCATACCCTTTTATGTAATGATGTTTACTTTGAATTTATATTAGTTCACACAAACACTCCATCCATGCTTTTGTTCCGGCCCTCCGGTCCAGTTTAAGAACCCATTGTGGCCCTCGAGTCAAAAAGTTTGCCCACCCCTGGTCCAGAAGATGTCTGGTATAATTAGCATATTACCTTTTTATTAGTATAGATGTTGAAAAAAGGGACTAGAAAACACAGTCAATATTGTGAAAAAAAAGATCAGATGCAAAGCACATCTAGTGCTTACATATCTAGTAGGTATTTGTGCATTTTCTCCCTAGATATTTTAGGTAAGAGTTGGAATAATAAATTTATTTATTTAACTATGTAGGCAACTATAAGTATTGTGGCATGCTTTATTCTTTGATATAATTTGTTAAGCTTTCGCTGATCCATTTGATTGAGCTTTAAACTAATTAAAACAAATTCTTAAACGCCCTTATACTATATATGAACCACATAGCTCCTAACTACTATATGATAGGAATAAGTGATGATTACTAAAAATTTATATAAAAAAGACAAACTTTTAGTTAAGATTATCTTAAAAGTCTGTCCTTACACTTTATAATAAATTGTGGCTCTTTAGCAAAGTCTTTTTTTTTTTTAATCCTCACCTCAGGATATGCATTTTTTTTTGTTTTTCATATATTTTTTTTATTTTTTACAGGGAGGAAGGGAGAGGGATAGAGAGTTAGAAACATCGATGAGAGAGAAACATCGATCAGCTGCCTCCTGCACACCCCGCACTGGGGATGTGCCCGCAACCAAGGTACATGCCCTTGACCGAAATTGAACCTGGGACCCTTCAGTCCGCAGGCCGATGCTCTATCCACTGAGCCAAACTGGTTAGGGCTGCTTTTATTAATTTTTAAACAGAGTAAGGGAGAGAGAAACATCGATTAGTTGCCTCCTGTATGTGCCCGACAGGGGATTGAACCCACAACCTAGGTATGTGCCCTGACCAGGGCTAGCAAAAACTTTTTAAAATAAGCTTCAAATATTAGCAGTTGTTTTATAGCAAGTCATAAGTTAGTACAACAAAGTCCTATTCCAGGGAGCCCATTGTATTTTGCCATGAGCATGCTTCCTTCACACTATGGTTTATATTTGAGATTTGACTAAATGTTAACCTCACCGGTGGGGATAGAACTTAGATACGTCATTCATTAGGTCCTAGGTGTGTTCCCATTCTGATGCACTAATCATACTGCTATTAACATGCCCCTAATGGTCTGGTCTAAAAGGATTTGACTTTGGATATAAATTTGACCTTGGATGTAAATGTACTACTCCCATCTACCATCTGGTTCTAGATTTTTCTGGTAGTATATTCTAGAGCCACAGGAGCATGAGGTTCTTGTAGAAGGAACAATATGAGATCCCTGAAGACTAAGGTAGAGCTTTGGAGAATGTAGGTTGATTGTAAGCCTAATGCAAGACCGTTGGAAAGTCTTCTCAGCATAAAGTTTTAGAGTTTTATCTTTGAGGTTTACTTTAAACCCAAGAAATCATGTCAGATGTGCCTATGTCCTAAGTTCATTTGGAAACAGATTTAAATAATCAGTGTAGGAAGGTTATTAGAAGCTTGACCCAAAGAAAGAAGAGAGTTGATTTAAGACTGTTCAAGTGATTAAGTGACATAAAATGTTATTCTTTTATAAGAAGTTGGGTCTCCTCAGACTGGCATTCAGAGCTTTCTCTGGACCTAAGTGCCCCCATGACCCAATTTGGTATAGCTTAAAGGAGCTAAACCTGTGCTGCCACCCAGCTCTTCCTGACTATGCCCAGGGCCTTAAATGTGCCTTCTTCAAATGCATCATTCTTAATCTTTCCCAATGGTTGTAATCTCTGTATCTCTTAAGTATCTATCGAAGTGCTTTATTCATTTTTCTTATGAAACTCAATTGTTCTTTATTGATTTATAATTAAACTGCCATTTTTTTCTCTTTTTGAATCTTGCCCCCAGATGTTAATGAACCAAATATTAAATAAATTAATAAATGAAAATACAGGTGGTAATAATTCTGAACAAAATGTAGGATACTCATTTGACATTTATAAAATTGAATCAAAAGGACTATGACTTTGAGTTCTTTAAAATTTTAGAATACCTTTAAGACATTGGTGTAGGAAGTACTATTACTATTTATGGTGAGGGGCAGCCCATGTACCGACCAGTTCGGTTTGTCCAGAGAGTGTTTTTTAAAGGCCAGTTTAGACTTGGCTGATAGTGTCTGTTTTCTTATACCCGCTTGTTTCATCTATTTTAGTGGACTCTCTTAGGCATTTGACTGTGTGGACCCCTGTTTTCAAATATTAGCATCTCCCTATATTGTATCACATTTAAAAAAATAGGAAGTTCTTAAGTATACCCTTTTCTGTTTTGAGGACTTCTGACCAACTGCTAATTATTTATCTATGAATATCTGGTTGTAGAAGGCTTAATTTTTAAGGTTATTTGAAAATAAATGTCCTATGTACTCACTATAAAATCACCTTTTCCCCCTCCAGGTCTTGGTGTTAATATCAGAATGTTTCTATTTGCCATTTCCAAGGCATGTATCTGAACATCCCGGTAAGTGTGGTAAACTCATGTAAATAGAGTATTTTTGGAATTCTGTGTTGTGCCCTTTCGTGCTCATATAGGTGGTAGATTTCCCCCTGATGTGCTAGGTTACCAAACCACCACCACTAAATTCCTTAAAATATGTTCTCTATATAGACTTAACAAAATTCTCTTTCTTCTCTCTTAAACTAAGGAATATTTCATCTTGGCAGTTTCTTTTTCCCTTTAAGTGTGTGCCCTTCATTAATCAATTGATACCTTTTTCTTCATTCAAACTGGAATGAAAAGGGAGGGAGGGAACTCACATTTATTAGGACTTTATTGTGTGCCTGTAACTATTCCAAGTGCTTTGTAAGAAGTCTCCCTGCCTGGCCAGTGTTGTTCATTGGTGAGCGTCCATCTATGAACCAGGAAGTCATGGTTCCATTCCCAGTGGTCAGGGCACATGCCTGGGTTGCAGGCTAAGTACCCAGTACGGGGTGTGCAGGAGGCAGCCAATTGATGATTCTCTTTCATCCTTGGTGTTTCTATATCACCCTCTCCCTTGCTCTCTCTGAAATCAATTAAAAAATGTTTAATTAAAAAAAAGAAGTTTCTCCAAATCTTTGTACTGTTTCACACTGTTTCTGAGATCAAATAGCCCTGGATTTGCATGTTTTTAATTCTATTTTTTAAACTTTGCATAAAGACTTTTATGAGACTTTGTTGAATTTTATGTTAGAGTTTAAATAAGCTATATTTCTTTTTAATTTTTGAAGTTTTCAATGCTTTGGGACTTCCATAGATAAAGTCATGAGCTATGAGATAGGGATACTTTATGAGAAATGCATCATTAGGTGTGATTTGGTCTTTTTTGCAACATCACAGAATGCACATGCACACACACAGATGATACAGTCTTACTTTATACAGCTGGCAGCAGAGTAGGCATTTAAACCAGCATCACCACAAACACACGAGAATTACCTTGCTCTGCTACAAGATGACTACAATAGGAATTTTTTAGCCTCATTATAATCTTACCAGAGGCCTGGTGCATGAATTCATGCATGGGTGGGGTCTGGCCAGCCTGCCCTAATGGGGGCCCATCGGCCCGGGCTGGTGGGGGGAGGGGCTGCGGGTGGTTGCTGGGCTGGCCCTGCCCCCAGGTGGGGTGTTGGGGGCTGATTAGGA
>NW_005367209.1:3189815-3203788 GCF_000412655.1 Myotis brandtii
AGCAGGTGGACATCCTCCGAGGGGTCCCAGACTGCAAGAGAGCATAGGCTGGGCTGAGGGACCCCCCTCCCCCAAATGCACACATTTTTGTGCACTGGGCCTCTGGTATATTTAGATGGGACTGCTGTGGTATATGCAATATGTCCTTGATTGAAACATTGCAATGCCACACATGACTATAATTAGGGGTATATTATGTTCCTTAGAATTCTTAGAAGTAACAGAAAGCCAATTTAAAGCAATTTGGGGAAAAAGGAAAATGTATTTAACACACACAACTGAAAGCCCAGGGTTGTTCTAGCTTCAAGCACAGCCCAGGGATGTTAGATTGTGCTCCCATGTGACTGATTTCAGTGGCTGTCAAAAGCAGTAGCAATCACTGTAGAAAGTGAGAGCTTTTCCTCCGTACTCTGGCAGAAACTGCTGGGGAGCACTCTGATTGGCTCAGCTTGTCATATGGTGAATCAGTTACCAAGGCTAGTGAGTAGGTCACTGAGCCAGGTTCTACAAGGTACAAAATACAAAGCCTGAGGGAACCTTTGCCCTCCTGGGCTGGGCTAGGACGCCAACCAGAGATCTGTCCTGGGTAATAACAGCTTCAAGGTGGAGAAGACTGTTGTGTGCCCCCTTGCTTTATTCCACAGCCAGTTTGATTGCTGAGTGACCATTGTTTATTCAGAGGCCATTCCCCTCTTCCCTCCACAGAGCAGAGTCGGAAGTCAGAGGAGGCTCATAGGGCTGAACAGTTGCTGGATGCAGAGGACGAAAAAGATGACTCAAACGAAGAAGAAAACAAGGACAGCCTTGTAGACGACGAGGAAGAGAAAGAAGACTTTGGTGATGAGGACGAACCAGAGGAAGAAGAGGAGGAGGACAACCTGGCTGCTGGTGCGGATGAGGAAACGAGTGACACCCAGGACCAGGGGCCCCCGAGGGAGCCCCTGGAGGAAAGAGAACCCAATGAGACTGAGGAAGATGCCCCTGGGCAGCCCCGTCCATCTGACACGGAAGACACATTGAGGCAGCGCAAAAGTCAGCATGCTGATAAGGGACCTTAGGTTCACAGACTATTTCCAAGAACATAGAGCAGAGGAGTGTGCCGGCTTCCCTCTGCCTGCAGTCTAAACCAAAATCCTCCTTGTTTCCCGAGCAAGCTTCTCTTAAAAATCCACCTTAGTCATGTAGTTTCAGCATTAAGCCTAATGTATATTAATGAGACTCCTTCAGGCATGACAATCAGGATGCGTGGTATTAGGATATGCTTGAGGATTTGGGATGGGCACACGTGCATCTACTTGGGGCGAGAGAGTTTTGACCAGAGGTAGTGATGCCCAGCCCTCGTGAGGACTGTTCATTGACAAGGCTGCAGGCCCCATAAAGTGAAAGCAAAGCAGCCTGTGCATCCTCATGTGTAGCAGAAGTCTTGCTTCTCCTGTGTTAAGAAGTTACTCTTGTCAAACTATAAGAAACATCAGGCACCATAGTACTGGGTCACTTTTTTTAGAGAGAAATGGAGCGGGCCCTGGATTATTGTAGAAAAGAGCTTGGCAGTTGTCTTGACTTTAAATCTCCATTGTTATGTCTTATTTCTTACCTGTCCCATTTCCAGCTGTCCTGCCAACAGCCTGCAGGCTCCCCACACTTCACAATGCTTCCTAGTGAGACATCAGCTGCGTTTAGTGGATTTAAGGGTTTAGTTAATCAAAAACCGCAGCCCATGAAGCCAGACTGCCAAGCAGCTCGAATGCAGTATTGTAACCTTTGGGGATTCAAAAAGGAGTAGGGATTTTACAGGAGACAATTTTGTTGTTTTTTGCCAAAATGGAGTAATTTTTTTTTTTGCAAAAAGTCCCTTCAGCAATATTCTTTCCCAACCCAGAAGTCCCCTAAGTCTTGCCAGTACAAGGTAGTCTTGTGAAGAAAACTTGAATACTGTGTTGTTTTGTTTTCATCTCAAGGGGTTCCCTGGCCTTGAACCACTTTAATAATAACTGAACATTTCTGGTTCTCCTTCAGTGATGTGCTTTTGGTGAAAGAATTAATGAAAGTGAGTATCTGGAAATGAAAGATTTGGTTTCATTTCCTTCTTTCTTAATCTTATAAAGAATTTTATCCCAGTAAATCTCTCAGTGCTCAATCTACTAAAAGTACCCAGGAGGCCCAATTTCTTTTAAAAAATCCATCCATCTACTTCTGCCTTCCTGATTTATGTTTTAGAATAAATTCATAAAATTAGATTCCAAACCTTATGAAAGATGACTAAAGTTGATTCTACACCCCTTGGGTCCAGACAGAATAATAAGTAGTGCAGGCTTATGAAATTTAAAAGTTTCTGTCATTTTAAGAAAGAAATATGCAGTGTACTCTTATCTGGCTGTTTAGATAACCCTTTTCTTCCATTAACTTTGAACACGGGATCATTGGCGGGAGGGAGCAGTTCTGAAACCTGCTGTCTTTCTGTGCTTGAATGAGCCTATTGCAAATTTACACAAAAGGGGTTTTTATTCTGCCAAAATCTAATTTTTAGAGATGGTTATTTTTCATCTCTCCAGTTCAGTTACCTGACAGCCTCATCCTGCAGCATGAGAGTCACCAGATTTTTTGCCCTAGCCGGTTTGGCTCAGTGGATAGGGTGTCAGCCCACAGACTGAAGGGTCGCAGGTTTAATTCTGGTTTAGGGCCTGTACCTCAGTTGTAGGCTCCCTAGTCAGAGCTCTTGCGGGAGGCAACCAATTGATGTGTCTCTCACATGGATGTGTTTCTCTCTGTCTCTCCCCCTCCCCACTCTTTCTAAACATCAATAGAAAAATATCCTCGAGTGAGGATTATCCCCCAAAATAAGAAAGAGTCACCAGCTTTTGGCAGCTATGAAGCTGGGAGATCCTGACCAGACCAAGGACATCGGATCTCATTGTCCTCCCAGCCCTTCCAACCCTTCCCCAAAGATCCTCAATAAGATGGTTTGACAACCCCCCTGCACCCCCCAAAAAAGAGTCACCAATAATAGTTTTTCTCTTCAGACAGCAACACAACCTCAAGTTAGAGGCCATCAGAGAACTGAGAGGCTAAGAAAATCTTGAATTTGCTCATTTTCTTTCCTTCCGTAAGGTAGGTCTCTGATACATCTTAACCCAAAATGCAGTCGTTCTGATGGTGGCAGCTCCATCTCCCTGATCCTGGGAAGCTTTTCTGGATCATTGTTGAGCTGGGCGTGCCCTCTCGGCACTGGATTGCTTTCTCTTCCAATCAGCTGAATTGAGTTTTCAAAGATCATTAAGCTCAAGTTCAGAGCTACAGACTAAGAAAGGATTCAGTTTGGCTTTTCTGTATGTATAAGCTCCCCTCCTTTGTAATAACATCATTTTTTTTTAAAGTGGAATATTTGACTAAAGAGGAGGGAATGAAATCTACTTTGACTTTTAGAAATGTAAGGCCAATTTCCAGTTGGACCCCAAATTTTATATTTATATATATATATATATATATATATCAGCAATACTTTTAAAAAATGGAGTGAGCAAAGAAAAACATCTTGGAGAAGAAAATTCATTAGAAGTTTAAAAGTCTGGCTATGCAAACCATTTTTCCCCCCTGTTTTTCCTGTTTTTCAATATCCTGGCAAAAGATGGGGTTTTTACCAAGTGGTCTGATAAATACTCAACTAATTTCATTTCTTTCCACCTGAGGCCTTTAGGTTGTTTTCAGTACTGACTGAATGTAAAACTAAAGGCAAAAAGTCAACCTAAAATAATTTGAAATTAACATTTCAGTGGGATTTTAAGGATATTTCTTATATTTATTCCAGGAGTCAAGTGCATGGAAACATGATTTTCATTTTAAAAGTAAACATTAGCCATGCTTTCCTATATTGTAGTATCAGTTATTTACTTACACAATAGTATTTTGTATAAATCAAAATCAGGTGAATTAAAAGTAACTGAGTAGTTGGAGCAGGTGCCTTTTCATCAATGAGGCACCTTCTACCTAGCTTTTTCTTAGTTTCCTTTATTACATCTCTTGCTAGGTCTGTTACACTACCCAACTTGCTTAGCAATCTTATATTGAGGTAGCAAACAAGCATTAGCCAGGTTGGCTTTTGACACTGGAGAAAGCCACATTTTTATTTATTTATGGCCCAAATCTGTTGATAGCTCTGGTGTTGCTACATGATTTGGGCATATGTAAGCCTGCATCCTGTAACACCTTCGGAGTAGATGATAAAAATATCTTTCAGCACTGAAGTATTTACTGTTATTGTATTACCGAATCAAGAGTGAAGGATGGGAAACATTAAAGAGTTAATAAAAGGTAGACAAGCCAGGGTACACCTGAGATTTCAGCTCCTTAAATTGGCTTGAAGTGAGAGAAAGGACATTGGTGCTTTTGCTAATGTATCAATGTCTGTCTGTCCTTTATCTCCGTGTCGAAGTGTTATTTCTGCCAGTGTTATAAATGTGTGGTAGACCCATCCTGTTAAATATGACAACATTTTGGAAAGTATTCACATCCTTTGTGCCAACAGAAAAGTTCCTTGTTTAGTATCTCTTTACCTCAGTCCTACGTTTTGGTTCTCCTGAGGTTACAGCTTGTCTTGCAACCAACGTGGAGTCATCAAGTCTGATGAACCTCCAACAGCTTGTGAACAGCTTTCCTGAACCAGGAAGTTCTGTTGAAAGGCCTGTGACAGCTTCAGACCAGGACTTGGCCTTCAGGTGGCTTATTCTCAGTAAAGTTTCATGTGTACTGTGACATTGTCCTAGTATATGTGAGACATACTAGGTACACCTTTGACGTGTTTCCAATATAGTGTAATTGTATTTGTTACTAAATAGCTTCTTTGTGCAAATGCAATTTTTATACTGAAAATACTTCTTATTTGTATCGCAATACATTATAAATTTATTATTTATATTCCTTGTAATAGTCTTGATTATTTAGCCCACGGTACTTAATTATTTTCCTCTTCACCCATGTATTTATTCTTTGCCTCCTCAAATAGTATCTGCAGCAACTGGAACCAAGATAGGAGTTTCTAGCAGAACGTTGCCTGAATTGCAAAGCACCTTAATCACAGAATTGTACATAATCCTTGATCCTGTGTGTTTTCATTTTATGTAAATTTCCATTTGCCTCAAAACATGATAGTGCTAAGTAAAAACAAAACCATCTATTGCTTTTCATGTAACTGTTTTCACAAGAGTTATTTTCCTAGGCAGTGAAAAAAGATTACTGTGTTAAACATTTTCTCCTCTGCGTCCATCCCCCATCCAGTCTGTTCATTTTTCCTCTTTATCCTCTTCTCCTTGACTTGGTGAAACCCACACCATGTGCCTTTAGCTGCTCTGGAAAGTGCACAAAATGAAGGAGGAGCCATCAAAGGGCTCCTTGTCACAGCCCATTGTGTTGTCTATAGCATCTCACTGCACTCTCACTGCCTCTCGGGGCTCCCTCTGTCCTGAGGTCTGGGGGTGGCCAGGCTGGAGCAGATGGCAGTGAGACGACTGGTCTGCACCCCAACCTTCCTGGCACTATGGCAGTGGAAAGCACAAAGGAGGAGAGGTGACACTTACAAACCCCTGGGGACTAAAACAATGGAGATTAAAATGCTCACTTTTGAAAAACAATGGAAGGATGTATAATACAAAGAATATGATTAAATTTTCATACCACTGAGTTTCCCTCCCCCAGAGAAGCTGGCTCAGAATACATACTGGCCTATATAGTGAAAAAATATCCATTTTGCAGTGTCGCAGCCTACCTGAACTTGGTCTGCACATCCTTGGTGGGAGCAAAACCTGTAGCTTTTGAAGCCAATGACATGGAGTTACAATGCAACTCCCTGCTTTATCCCAGACTTGAAGGCTCTTTGGAACATATTCCACAGTAACTGGAGTTCTTTCTTAGAACATGTGAACCCAAGGTTGATACTGTATTAGGCTAGTGTAGGCTATGTTAACAGACCCCCAAATCTCAGGGCCTTTAAGAACAAGAATTGTATTACTGTGTCACCTAGTTCACCTCAGGCATCCCAGGGGGTAGTGGCTGTGCTTCAGGTTTTTCTAGGATCCAGGTCAAGGGAGGCTCTGTTCCACCTCAGGCATCCCAGGGGGTAGTGGGTGTGCTTCGGGCAGGTTTTTCTAGGATCCAGGTCAAGGGAGGCTCTGTTCTCTGGTTCCTAAGGTGACTGTGGTCACCTTCATCCCAACCAGTCAGAAGGGGAGAGTGCATGGAGAAGCACTTGGAGATGTCAAGGGTAGGCTGCCAAGAGGCATACACGCACCATTTCTGGTCACATTTCCTATGAGAGGACTTAGTCACAGGGTCACACCTAACTGAAAGAGAGGCCGGGATATGCCATCTCAGCCACAGTGACTCCATCTTCCCTACCTTTGTAACCCGAGTGCCTCACAAGGGTAAGCTCCTGAGAAATAGCAGTACAAATGCCCACGTGGACTAGACCATTACTGGTCTGCAGGATACTAGAATTTTCAATTGTGAATGATATGCTCCCATAGAATTTATATTTTACTTGGGAAGATGGACATTAATAAGTGGGATAAGAGATCCAACTGGAAAACTTAAGAGATGCTATGTGAGTTTATATAAAAGAAACCTGAGCTAGACTGAGGGTTTGGTGGTAACATGACCAGAGGGCAAGATTAGGATTTGAGGCAGAGATGGACTTGGGATCCCTCAGATGCACACAAGCAACCTTTGAGATGTACACGTAGAGAAATAGGACTAGCATTCATCTCAATGAAAGGTTCTTTGTGGAGCCATCAGGGTAGATTCTGAACTTCATTTTCCTTTTGTAGAGGGAGTGATGGAGGCATAGTTTCCAATTAATCTTTGCATGAGCTCTACCTCCTATTTTAATATCTTTGAAATCAGCATGTATTGAAGTCAGTAATTGATAGGCTCCATAAATCTCCCTAAGTGTGATTCTAGTTAATAGACATCTGATTAATCATGTTAATCTAAAAATTACCCTTTGGAAAAATTTATGCCATCAGAATTCTTTGTGTTCTGTTACTGGCAGGGCATATAATTCCTAAAATTATTTATTATAATTAGTTACTGGAGTAGAGACAATAGGATAAACACAGAGCACATTTGTGCCCCAAAAGGACCAACTCCTAGGCTCACTAAATTATAGAGTTGTCATGCTATGGAATTATTCTTCAAACTCTAGCTCTCTGTGCAGTAAATTCTAAGCATGAATCTCAATCTAATAAATAGCATTAGAAACCAGCATGTTATGGGTTGACCATTGACTGTTAACTATTTTGTCTAATAATATTATACAGAGTATTCTAAGACTTCAAGTTGTTGACTACTTCATGAATAGGAAACAGCTATGGGCAAAGCCACATGATTAAACTATAGCACCAAGTCATTTGACTCTCCTTCAGAGTGTTTATTCTACTGACTAGAAAAGTAAGTGTTACCTCCTAAAAGAGCAAATGTCCTTTTAAGTGGCACAAAATAGGGTGATTGCTTTTCCTTCTATGCTTTTTAACATATATGAATAGTATTGGCATTTGTTTTAAAAGTGAAGGTCTACTCTCAGGCTGTAGCAGAAAGATAAGCCCCCTGTCCTGTGAGTACAACACAGTCCTAGCGACAGGTTAAAGTAGTGGCTTCAGGAAACAGCTAAGCTCCTGACTATTCTTGAGCAAGAACTGCCTAATTCATAATATGCAAACAAAATAGTAATTTAGGGTAAATCCAAGTCAGGAGAGATCTCAATGTACATTGTTCCAACAAGGGTTAAATTGTTGGCCTTTTAGTAGGCTAATGATATGAACCTTCAAGGAGGGCTTTAGCATTTCTAAAACTTATTTAACAACAAATATTGTGGAGCAGAAAAATTGAAAACCTCCTGCTACAAACACTAGAAATGTTGGCTAAAATGTAACTGACACTTTTTTTTTTAAGGCAGAGCTGACCTTAAAAGAAAAAAATTCACAGGAGCCAACAACCACGAGGCCAGTAAAGAGCCCTGGTCCTGGGCCTGCTCTAGTAGAAGTGGTGGAGAGCTGCTGCCCTAGGGAACCAGGGAGTGTATGTTTTATCTGCCACATAGGTGTAGGATGCAAAGTCTTGACTGTAACAAGGTGGGAGAATGGAGCTGAAATTGCGTAAAATTCCCGGCTACATCCTTAGTGAAACAAACAAACAAAAATGCCTTACTAGCACATGGAAATTACAAGAAAGCTCCTCTGTCTTGGCCTGGTCTTTGTGTTGAAAAATAGGAGACTTCCCTGAGAAATCATATGGGCCTGACCTTACACAAATGGAAGTTTGAATGTACACTAGCTTCATTGCCTCCAAACCAAGAAATACTCATAAAAATGCTAACAGAGGACGGGGGAATATTAGCAGAGGCAAGCACAAAACTACCTGCTATTGAAAACACCGTCGATCTGGTATAAAAATTCCTATAAAGCCCCACTAAGATGAACTCGCAATCCAAAGTCACCAATTACACACAGAAACTATCCATCAGAGAGCAAGATTAGACTTGCCCCACACTTTGGAATAATATTGTCAGATAAAAACTTTAAACTTAAAATGTATTAAAACCATGGAAGAGGGAACATAAAACACAATAAAATAAGGTACTTCTTTCCTCACAATAATGTGTTTCAAGTTCATCTATGCTGCATGAATCATAGTTCAATCCTTTCTAATGGTGTGTAGAATTTCATTTAATGAATATTTATCACATTGTTTATTCACTCTACAGAATGAATTGACAGACATGTAGAGTGTTTCCAGTTCTTGGCTAGCCCTTTAAATCCTCTGATTATGAGACTTTCCAAGGACTACTTTACTAATAATAATATTTGGAGGAAATCCTGAAATGTTAGAAATATATTCCTTAGGATTTTCCAAGATTTGTTCTTGCATCACCAGAGAGAAACATAGATCACCCTTACAAAGGGAAGATGCTTAAGAAACAGATATAGCCCAGGTCTTCCTGGGATTGAATCCCGGGTCTACCATTTGTCAGTGGTAAGTTAGTCAAGGTACCTAACTTCTCTGTGACTCATCTTTACAGTGGGAGTAGTAAGGGAAACTCACATCCATTAATGAAGTTCTTAAAGGCATCAGAGTTGGATGCCCAGGTGCCCAGGCCAGGATCTAGAGTTGGAAAGATCAGGAATATGGTCCTGGTGTTTGGGCTGCCTTTCTCCTGAAGGCATCTGCTGTTTCTAGGAGGAGGGGTGGGCAGTGTGTTACAGAGCCTGAGTGATGCTTTTGAGAGCTTTGGCTGAAGGGACAAGGATTGGCTAAGGATGGGAGGGCATGTGAAAACTCGTTGGTTGAGTTGGATCTCTGATAAGACCCACAGGATGAGCCATAAGTAACCAGGCCCCCATAGCTCAGCCTCAGTCTACCCAGCTTCTAGAAACAGGATGATGTGATCCTGGGAGCAAGCATAAATCCTGGAAGGAAGTAACTTGGTAATGAGAATTGAGGAAATTGAGTTCTTAAATTGAGTGGTGGGTTCTCTTGATTTTTTTACTTTGCTATGAGGTAGGATTCTGTGGTCTAAATAAATCTTGGAGCTCCTATAGCCCTGTCTTAATGGATTGTTGCATTCAAAGGACCATAATCTAACAATCAAAAGGAAACATTAATTTCCTTGTATTCCTTTCATTCTCAGCCTCTTTTAGTGCTAATGCCATCCCTTCATCAAGCCAGCATTATCCCCCCATTTATTCTTTAGTCTATCCCTGAAATACTCTCTTTAGTAGTCCCAAAGTGTGAGCATTAATTGCTCTGTTTCCCCCTCTAGTTTCCTCTTACCTGCCAGCTCTCTGCTTTTACCCTTCCTGGAGAAAAATCTTTTCTGATACAGATTCCCCATCTCGGCTTGTAAGGTTCTTCTCACTGCACAGCTATGCCACAGAGCTCCAGGAAAGGAGTACATACCACAGTGACATTGCCATAATCCTCCTTGATTGAGAGGTGAGGTGAGAGAGAGGCCATGAATACCCAGGTGTCAAAGAAATTGTGCCGATGTGCCTATTACACTTTCCATTTGCTGCCCCCAACTTTCCTAGTTTATTCTGGGCAGATCAAAATCCCCATCAGGTGCAGCTGCCTCTGCCACAACTCATCATTGTCCTTTCCACAAACATTGGAGACAGAGAACGGGAAAACTCCCCGATGGCCAACATGTCAGATTTAGTATTTAATCCATGCCCCTGCTAAGAATATCCACTCCTCTCCTCCAGTCCCCGTTCTTCCTGTAATGAAAGATGACATCTGACAGACACCTTTGAGGTAGAGGCTACCACCAGATGCTCCTCTTCTCCACAACAGGAGCCAACATTGGCCATGTCCCAGCCTCCAAGTCTGACTGGGCAGCCAAGGTTATCCCTCCATGGACTCAGCCATGCTGGGTTCTTTCAAATCTCCTCTCTTCACAGGAAACCTCCCTGAATTAGAAGCAAACTGGTGCCCAATCTGCAAGAAGAGCTGTCTCTTGGAATCTCTAAGATTTGGATGCTATTTTTGCTTATCTGAGAAAAGACTTCATTAAAATGGAGTATGCCGGAAACCAATTCCAGCATGACAGCAGGGCTGCATCTGGGAATGGCTGAAGGCATTTCCCCAAACCTGAAAAGGGATTATTGCTTGGCTGCCAGACAGCTAAAAGGCATCTTAATCTACATGTTATTGCCTCCTACTGGCCAAACACCTGAACAGCCACAGGCTAATTCCCCCATGCTGACAATGCTTGTGTAAACCCTTTGAAGTGTATACCTCTGCCTCGCCTCAGGACAAGTTGTGTTAATAAAAAGCATGGGGTCCTGGGACCAGGAGACTTTAAGACCTTAGACTTAAGATCTTAGAATTTAGCTCCTTTAGCTAAGCTCCTCTGACCCCAAATGCCTTTCAAAATTATGCTTTGTCTCTGGATTCCAATTTAATCCACACACAGCCTTCTCCAGATTTCCTAAACCCTTCTAGATGCTGGGACAAGAACCCCAGCAGAGTATCCTTGCTATCACTTCTAGTTTCCTAAATCTGCCCAAAACCTCTGGTGTGAGCCCCATTAACTGGTCCTAAATCCCTTACAATCCATTCTTTATCCATCTCAGCCTAGATCTTTTTAATCAATAGTGGAATTTCAGGAAGCTCTTGCTTCAGGATTAAAACCCAGCAAATCTTGATTCACTCACCTACCTGCTCCAACCAATAGATTTGCCAAGACTCATCACCCTTGGTAGACAGTTCACCTTAGAAATTCTTCCAGCCACCTACTTCTCATGGACACATGCTCTCAAGACCATAACATTAATGACACCTTTTCTAGCTTTGACTTCATAAGTGACCCCTGGTGTAGTATGTTAGATGCTGGTATCTTTTTATTTGTTTGTATGGGCAATGTTTAAATCACAACTCAGGATTTTTTTATTTGGCCTTTCTTTGGCATGGTATTTACCACAAGTTTCTCAAGTTTCTGGGAGCAATTATCCTGTTCCAGTGTTTCCAATGTCTGCTTCTTGTTGATTTCACGGCACCAGCCAGATCCCCTGGAATGAATCTGTTCTCAACAGAGGAGCAAGGCAGCAACTTTGACTTCTCCAAGCAGGGTTGACAGGCCTGCTCATTCTGTTGACACTGGGATTTACAAAGAAGTTTGATGGCCATGGAATCTGTCTTAAAATTAATGTGCATTTTGCAATTTCACAAGGCAATTTTTTTCTTTTAAAGGCAATTGCTAGTGAATATATTATAGTTACTTCATCAGTCTGATTTCCAAATTGGAACTATTTTTCCTTCTCCTTCCAATTACAGTTTTCACTTCAGCAAAGCCTCAACTGCATGGCTCCGACTTTCTGGAGTCAATTCAAGAACCCACTCTTTATTTCATTGTTCCAAGAGTCCGGCCTTCATACCAAATTGCACTCTTAACTCAGGTGATAATTTAATTCAAGGTGCAATTGGATGTCACATGACAAATTCTAAGACTTAGAGATTCGCTCCCCAAAAGTGACCCATCTAAATGCAGAGGCTCCACGTGGTTCAGTCTTTCTAACCAACACAACTCAGCCCAGGAACTAGAAACATAAATTATTAATTCTAGTTCTAGAAAGATACTAAGGAAAGCCCAGTTTATTTTCCAGACTAATATTTCTTAAAAGCCACACTTGATTTCTTTTATCCTTCTACTATCTCTTACATGGGTGCATGGGGTTACCCTTCAACCTTCACCTCTTTGTCATTCTCCATTCTCTTCCCCCACAAACTTTCCCCTCTCCGAATACTCTTTTCATTCTCCTTCCTTTTTCTTCCATGCCATGTTTTTTTCTCCTGTCACAAATAAATCTCATCCTTTTCTGCTACAAATCTTTTTATCTTTTACTTTATTTTTCCTCCTCTCCACCTGACTACCTGAATTCACATAATAAGATCTAAGGTAAGGAGGAGGGCAAAGAAATAAATGGGATACAGCTATGGCATTCCTTGCCGGGGGCTGGGGGGCGGGGAGATCATCAAATACTCCTAAATTAATATATTGTCTCTGTCACATTAAAATGAAATAATAAATCACAGCCCATATAATTTGTTGCCTCTATATTTTTGCTCACCACCTCCTTTTCCATTTCCCCCTTTTTTCTCTCTGAGTTTGACACTTTGAGTCTTTAATCTAAAACTAGAAATGAAATGGTTTTCTTCCTTCCAGCAAGTTTTACATTTCACTGAAAGATGTTATAATTAGTTCTCAAGTTAGTGATATTAATTCAATTCTTTCTGTTTGCCCAGAAGTAAAGTAGCCTTAAGGGTTTAGAGAGAAAAAAAAAATCTCACATTTACTGCTCCACCATGGGAAGAATTTTCTCTCCATCCTTCTTTTTCCCTCCATGTCATCAGAACAAGAGTATGCAATGATTAATATTTGTTTGTTCGTTTTTCTGTATGAATTTAATTTTATACATAAAAGTTTCTCCAGAGGGCCACATTCTTGTTAGCGTGGGCTGATTTAAGACAGCTCTCAATCATTAATAGTGAAGGTGATTCCATCTCCTAATTCCAGATTACTTTCTATTGGCTTACTAGTATATGTCAGAAGCAAATCTAAGCATATTAAATGAATGCCTCTTAGCTTCCTGACATTGAAGAGAAATTTAGAAACCCCAATTTTAGTTATTGCTGGTGCTTTTTGAAGTATAGCTATTTCCTAAGACTTCTTGAAGCAGATCAATAGTGAAGGAGTGGCTCCTGTTAGGAAAGCTGACACCTAAACTCTAGATATACAAACACATAAATGTGAGACGCTCATCAAAATTATTTGCTGCTGGTTTTTTTAAAGTAGTGATTCATTGTGGCGCATTTGAACAAGTGTTTGATTTCTAAAATGTCAGACCAAGCTCACTATTTTAGAAGGGTAACCACTGTATAAAAGCAAGATATCCCTGAAGATACATCTTCAGATGAATGGGGTTCTAGATATTTTGCCTCTTTTAACAAAAAGTGCTGTTCAGAGCCAGGAAATGACTCATCAATAAGTTGCAATTTGAATGAAAGCTGAATAGTTAATGATTTAAAAAATTTTTTGTTAAATTTTAGGTATGATAATTATACATGGCTATTTTCTTTTATTGTAAAAGCCTTTATCTTTTTGAGAGACATGAATTGATATGATGTCTAGAATTTGCTTAAAAATAATCCCATGGGAAGCTGTGGAGAGAGGATGGAAGAAATAAGCTTGGCTGTGAGCTGGCAATTGTGGAAACTAGATAATGGTTAACTGGAGGGAAGGTCACTGTACTTTTCTCTTACTTTTGATTGTTTGACATTTTCCATAATAAAAACTAGTCTGAAAAAGAACTCAGGTCTCAGCTTAGTGCCCTGTTCTCTTTACCAGCCTTTTCCAAACTTGTATAATCTTTAAGATATATATATAAAACTTGAAGCCCAGTGCACAAAAATTTGTGCACTGGTGGGGGGGG
>NW_005367209.1:3204066-3226716 GCF_000412655.1 Myotis brandtii
GCAGGCCAGGATCTCGCGCTGGGGCGGCCAGCAGCTAGAGATCACCCTGCCTGCCGCCAGCCCCAGGCGGGGCGGCGCAGCAGGATTTGCCTGCAGTATGCAAATTAGCCGCCATCTTTGTTGGCGGTTAATTTGCATATCGCACTGACTAGCCAATGGGAGGCGTAGCGAAGGTAAGGTCAATTACCATGTTTGTCTATTATTAGATAGGATGACTCACATCTACACTAATAAGAGAGAAAGATGTAAATTGACCATACCTTCATGATGCCCACCAGCCAATCAGGAGTGAGTATGCAAATTAACCCAACAAAGATGGCGGGCTAATTTGTATATGCAGGCCCGGAGCGGCCGGGGCGGGGCAAAACGCCCCAGCCACTCTGGGCCTCTGGGCAGCGTGGGAAGGTGGAAAGGTGACTCCGGGCTGGAAGGAAGGCAGAAAGGCAACTCTGGGCCAGAGCGAAGGCAGTGCCAGCAGCCAGGGGGAGGAAGGCCCATTCTTGCACGAATCTTCATGTATGGGGCCTCTAGTGCAGATATAAAAGTGAATATATAGTCAAGATTTTATTTACCACGTAATCAATGAGAGAACCAGATAGAACAGATTTAAGAACGACACATTTCTGGATCAGGAGTATTAAAACGAATGTTCAGGGGAAGTTTCTACAAGAAGGGAAGGGAAGTCTATTGATCTTGTATAGGACAGCACTGATTTCACTTGCCTACAGACAAGAATTATTTTGCATTTCCATTAGATGTCTACAACTTAGAGAGCTCTAAAATAGTTCAAAGACAATGAGAGACAAAAATTAGACAACATGGAAGGTTGTCACCTAAACAATCATAGTTTTTCACTGAAGTACATACTTTTTTTTCTGTATATATTTCTGTCAAGGATTATCTATCAGTGATCCATGGAAACCACTTTGGGAAATGACTTTAGAAGCTGCTGCCTTTCTGGAATGTATGTCATTCAAGGGAAATGGTGGGGAGAAAAAAGAGGCAGATATAAAATAGATTGTGTCTTTTAGCTGAACTTGAATTCCAGGTACTGCTCATTTGATATGTATCCAAACATTGTGAGAACTTACGTATCCTCTGTGGGCAGGAATTATTTAATGTCATCAAATGTTGATTTTTGGAGTAGTAGATATAACTCCAGACTGGAAGAATAATAAAACACAGTCTATTTCTGCTGAGAAATATTGGCCAAAAATAAATAACCTGCCCATATAACCATAATATTAAGTCAGTCATTTTATATTTCCTGTGCTTTTTAAACTAGGTTATCCTTTGAGAAATTGTTTCCTGCACATTGAAAGTGATGCCATCTCCTTTCTGGAAAATGCTGGTGTCTATCAATACTGAAATCTCATTACCAGACACTTTCCTGCTACTGAGAGCTGATGAGCAGCATAATTTGTATGAACCATTTCCACATGATTTCTGGAAAATCCTATTAAGATAAAAGGGCTGAGAATTATGGAGCTGGCCTGGTTCCTAATGTTGTCTGACTGAAGAGATGTATGTGGATGCTAAGAGGAGAAAAAGGTAGAGGCCGTGTGCTGAAGACTTGTGAGAGCACCAGTGGCTAATATATTGTTATTGTTTTCAGGAGTGACATAAGAGCTCAGAGGAGACAATTTTTGAAAGCCACATGATATAGAGAATGCTACGGTATATTTTTCCAATTTGTCATTCTGCTGCAAATTTGCTATATTCTTTTCAATGATTCTTCTCTTTTTCGTGATTTTTCTCTCTTAGACAAGAAATACAATAAGATTCTTAAACACACATGTATTTAACTTCCAGGAGTTACTCCACAGTGGGTAAAGCCTGGCTTAGAAAAGAAAAGAGCTACAAGGTTTTTATTATAACATTATCTCATTCTAGTGCGGAAAGAAAGGCAGACATGAAAAGCCTGTGATTTGTCTTTCACCTACGGGGCTGCTCATCACTAGAGCTTTACAGAGATGTAAAGAACTGTCTGCTTTTATTTGCTATAACGAGCTGACTGGTAGACTTCATTCAGGTCTGCATGGAAGACGAAAAGCAGCCTTTGTTTTTCTGCTTATAATGAGGCTATCGGCATGAGGTAAATTTATAGTAGCCTACAGAAACTTGGGGGCATTCTGGTTTTGTTTATTATTGAGGAGAGAGCTGGACTAGTAAAGGTCTCATTCAATAGATTGAAAGAGTCTTTCTTTGAGCTTGGCAGCTGCTGGATGGGTTCTTTAAGGGAAAAAAAGGGCAATCACTCAGGACAAAATCACATCAATGCTACCCTGCCTCAGCTGTGAGGTTAATGTCCACCTGGGGTGCTGGGTTCAGGGTCAGAATGTTTGTCTTTTATCTATCTTCTTGTACAGAACAGAACATTTCTTCTGATGGAATTTTAAAAAGCCAAGTGACCTGGTTTGTGGTGATTGATTAGATATTTTCTTATTTCCAATAAGAAACCATGAGGTCCTCCAGTTTGCGGGCACATAACTTTAAAATAGTAGTTTATAAAGAAACCAGAGAGGAATCAATCATTCTACTGTTGTAGCATTAGAAGCTATACAGTTGAATGCTGTCAGTATCCTCACAGTTTCTGTCTTGCCCCAGGGATAATGTTTGATTATATTGAAAAATTTCAGCTGATAAGAACCAAAACAGATTCTTTAAATTGAATTTTTTTAAATGTTGAGTGTCAGAATTACAGAACACACACACACACACACACACACACACACACACACACACACTCAAACCCATGCTCAGTTCCATAAATTTGTAGAAAATAAAACAAAACAATAAGAACTAACACTTTAATGACTTTTTCTGGGATTGTGCTGAATGAGACTCATTCCAATGACTTCTAATGTCTCTACTTTATAGTTACCGTATTAAGTTACATTTAATTCTCACTTAGCTATAAATAAATTACAGGTAATCTTATTAGGTACAATAAAGTTCAATTTCATATTTGCATTTATACAAATATAGTGTGCATGTATAGCATAGATGTGTGCATACATGTATATATAATACATGTACATATTATTATTATTATCCTATTACATCCTTTCCCAGCATTCCAATGGACTGAGGTCTGGTTCATTGAGGAGCTATGTTTGGATGCTAGCAAAAGACATCCCAAATGTGAAGAATTTAAATAAGATAAAGGGTTATGTTCCATTATATAATGGAAAACAGGTGCTCTGGTCTTGGGTCACAGCTTTATGGGCCTCAGGATCCCAGCTTCTTGTCTCTTTCTGCCCTGCTACCTTTACCTCTGGTCTCCATCCTCGGGTCACCTCCTTGTCCCAAGATGACTATCGGAGCTTTGTGCTTCTAAGCATGAAGAGGAATAAAGATGGGAAAGGCAAAGAGTGGGCCTGCCTGCTGAGTCAGCACCCATGAAAGGGTATTTAGGGAGGAGGGACATGGGGAAGGTGAGAGGTGAAAGGTAGGTTTTTGTTTTCATTTTAAAATATATTTGTATTGATTTCAGAGAGGAAGGGAGAGGAGAGAGAGAGATTGGCTGCCTCCTGCATGTCCACACTGGGGATGGAGCCGGCAACCTGGGCATATGCCCTGATCAGGAATTGAACCATGACCTCCTGGTTCACAGATCAACCACATTCAACCACTGAGCCATGCCGGCTGGGCGGTTTTTGCTTTTTTATCTAACACATAAATCATATACCACCTGGGCAGCATAGTGTCCTACTATGAAATTTAACTATTGTTTCTGTTTCCTAGAGCCTGACAATGTAAAATTTGATAAGAAAGAGATAAGTAGTTGATACCTATGTATAATATTAACTTTTTAAAAATATACTTGCTAATATAGTAATATTGGAATTTCCAGTGAAGAACATTGCCGAAGCACTCTCTACACAGACTATGGTGGTAGTTCTGGTTTTGCAGTACTGAAAACTGGACTCCTTATTAATTTCCATCCACCCTCATCCACTTGGACCCAATGTTTCCAAAGAAGTGACTACCACAAAGAAATTGCCTTTTGTAAGTAATAATTAATGTTTTCCAATTTTGCATTAGCCTAAGATCTGTATAAATTTTTATCAATGGGCTTGTCATAATATTCTATATTAAAATACCATCTATATATATAAAAGCCTAAGCGATCATTACAACTGGAATGACCGGAACGACCAGTCAATCGGTCGCTATGATGTGTACTGACCACCAGGGGGCATATGCTCAACACAGGAGCTGCCCCCTGGTGGTCAGTGCGCTCCCACAGCCAACCTCCTGTGCCAGCCAATCTCCTGTGGTCCCTCCCCCGGGCCGGCCAGACCCAATCACCCCGATTGCCCCGATGGGGCCAGTGGCCAACCTCCAGCAGTCCCTCCCCCTGGCTGGCCTGATTGCCGGCCAGGCCTAGGGACCCCATCTGTGCATGAATTAGTGCACTGAGCCTCTAGTTACATTTATAAGTGTCAAATAGTTGAACACATGTAGGGAGACAACATGCATCTCTGTCTCACCTGCTAAGACAAGGTGCTTGTAGGATGAGAATCTATTCCAGGATGTGCATCCAAGAGCAGTGATTTCCTTTCAATGTCGCCTTTTAGATAATGCTATCTTTCCTGTCCAGCTTCAAATATATACATGAAGAATTGCATCTCATTTTAAATGTCAAGAGCTTTTCCTCCTAATAGAAGTCTAGATTCAAAGCAAAATGCATTATTTGAGGTCATTTTGATTCTGATTCTTAATTTCTAAAATCAGAGAGAGTGATAGCTCATTATTGGCCAGTTTACTCTTGCTCATGTGTTCCAAGGCCAGCTATTTTTTAATCCCTACTGGAGGTTACTGGTATACCTTTCTGTCTATTGCTTAGAGCATAATTTCTAGGATTTATTACCCATCTTTTTTCATCATTATTTTGGGAATATCTTTATGTCTACATGGGAAATACTGTGGCATAAACTTAGTTTTTTATTCATCAAAAGGACAAGTTTTAGATTCTATTAATTATATGCATAGCATTGATATAGTATGCAGTTAGACAGACATAAGCAGAGCAGAAATGATAGGCCCAGGTACAGAAGGTCACCAGGGGCCCAAAACCCCAGGTGCCTAGCAGCAGGCAAAATTGGAAAAAAACAAGTATTGTAAGGTGCGATCTCACCCCCATGGTGACCTTTTCTCCCCTAGCATATTGCTGGTCTTGCATTTTAGACCCCTGACCTTTCATATCGCTGGCCATATGGTTGGGACCCTCCCCTGAGCATTCCTCTCCTGGCATGCCACTAGTCATGTGGCAGACCCCTTTAAAGGAGTAACAAAGGGGGTGCAGAGAATAGCTTATATGACTCCCATATAAGCCCTTGCAATACCACTTCCTTAAGCATTAAGCCCTCAGGGCAATGAAGTTATGACCCACATCAAATAATCTTAGGAACAAAGCCCCAGGTCTGTTGACCACAGAGAGAGTTTTAGTCAAACTAGAGATAATATCTGGGCCTCAGCTGTGTTTCAGCACCAGGCCCAGAAAAGTAGCAAAAAACAGAAAAGTGACTCCATGGCGGACATCAGGACCAGCTGTATGACCCCCTACCATAGCGCCAAACAATCAGTAGAGATCTTGACCCTGAAAGGACACCCCTGGAAAGATGATGAACATTTTAATGAGGTCCTCCCCATAGACCTCCCCTAAAATCAGCCCAGTTGGCTCACTTCTTCTACAACTCACTTCTACCTCTGTGATTTTATAAATACACTTTTACTTGTATTTGAGTTCTTGGCTCTGAATTCTTTCTTAGCCAAACACAAGGACCAAGGTCTAACTTTGTCAGTAGCATCTGGTGCCATCCACCATTAACAGTACGAAATATTTTGTCTTAAAGAATAGTATTAAATGAATGGCTATTAAAAGATAGGCTATTCAATAACTGATGGTGAGATAATCAGTTAGTTATTTAAAAAATAAATAAATTTTTACCTTATATATATCAATCTTACGGATATATATAAAACATCCTATATAATAAAAGACTAATATGCAAATCGACCAAATGGCAGAACGACCGGTTGCTATGATGCGCACTGACCATCATGGGGCAGATGCTCAATACAGGAGCTGCCCCCTGGTGGTCAGTGCACTCCCATAGGAACAGCGCCGCTTAGCCAGAAGCCCAGCTCATGGCTGGTGAGCACAGTGGCAATGGCAGGAGCTTCTCCTACCTCTGTGGTAGCGCTAAGGATGTCCGACTGATGGCTTAGGCCTGCTCGTGGGCAGAAGGCCTAAGCCATCAGTTGGACATCCTCTGAGGGCTCCTGGACTGCGAGAGGGTGCAGGCCAGGCTGAGAGACCCCTCTGAGTGCACAAATTTTGTGTACTGGGCCTCTAGTATGTATGTGTGTGTGTGTGTGTGTGTGTGTGTGTGTGTGTGTGTGTATATAATAATTGTGGGATTGTGAGAAGAAAGTCAGCAGTTTGATGAGCAGTTGCTCACCAGTGTTGCTCACCTGGTATTCCACCAAGCTATCTCAGTAAGACTGAACCTGAATTTATGACAGAAAGGTAGCCTCAGTTACCTTTCATTAGGTCATGGATACTTTCTCTATAGACCTTCTTTCTTCTAAGGATAAAGACTCTTAACAATAAGTTATAAGATCCTTCCCATGCTATTTAAATCAATCTTTATTACATAAAAGAATATGAGCCTTAAACTATAGTCAATAAATCTTCCTGGCTTTCCAATATACAATTACAGTAGCTTAATTTAAAAGTCACACACACTACCTAAGGAGGGCAGCTGGTTGCCAAGGAAACCAGAGGGGTAGAAATTTCAGACCCACCTATTTCAAGGGAGGACTAAATCATCAAATGTCAATGATTTCATTAGTCATGCCTATGTAATGAAGTCTCCATAAAAACCCAAAAGGAGGGGGTTCAAGAGCTTCCAGGTTGGGGAAGTAGAATGCTTACACGTGCCACCGTGCCAGCCCCAAACTCTGCAAGTGCAGAATCGCCTTTGTTTGGGACCTCTCCCTTTGTATTTCTTCATCTGATTGTTGATTTGTATCCTTTAATATCCTTTGAATTTTTTAAAATATATTTTTATTAACTTCAGAGAGGGAGAGGTAGTGAGACATAGAAACATCAATGATGAGAGAGAATTATTAATCAGTTACCTCCTGCACAGCCCACATTTAAGATTGAGCGGGAAACCCGGGCACGTGCCCTGACTGGCAATAGAATCGTGACCTCCTGGTTCATAAATTGATGCTCAACCACTGAGCCATGCATTCCAGGCTCTTTAATATCCTTTGTAATACACAGATAATCTAGTGAGTAAATGGATCTTCTGAGTTCTCTGAGCTGCTCTAGCAAATTAATCAGACCCAAAGTGGAGCTTCTTATTTATAGCCAGTTGGTCACAAGCATAGGTAATAACTTGGGTTTGCACTTGGCTTCTGAATTGGAGGGAAGTCTTGTGGGGCTGAGCCCTACATCTGTGGAAGCTGATGCTATCTCTGAGTAAATATTGCCAGAATTGGGTTGAGTTGAATTGTACGATACCCAGAAACTCTTAGAATTTTCTGAGTGATAACATCAATGGGAGCATCTTTTGCTATAATATTTGGTCTCCTCCATTCCTGAAAATGTCTCAATGCTATAAAGGTGAAATGGGTGTCTTGTTATTCATAACAAGGTTCCTTCCACCACCTGGATTTATATAAATGAGGTGACTTTTGAAAAGCACCTAAGGAGGGCAGCTGGTTGCCAAGGAAACCAGGGGGGTAGAAATTTCAGTCCCACCTATTTCAAGGGAGGAAAGAAGGGTTAGAGGTTGACTAAATCATCAAATGTCAATGATTTCATTAGACATGCCTGTGTAATGAAGTCTCCATAAACACCCAAAATGAGGGGGTTCAAGAGCTTCCAGGTTGGGGAAGTAGAATGCTGTGGAATCCCAGTGATATGAAGAAACTTCAGGTAGTAGGTGCTCTGGGTGACAGTCCCAGCTGACCATAGCCCTTGAGACATCCCATCCAGGTGCCAGATATGTGAACCATATGCCAGCCCCAAACTCTGCAAGTGCAGAATTGCCTTTGGGACCTCTCCCTTTGTATTTCTTCATCTGACTGTTGATTTGTATCCTTTAATATCCTTTGTATTTTTTAAAATATATTTTTATTAACTTCAGAGAGGGAGAGGTAGTGAGAGATAGAAACATCATTGATGAGAGAGAATTATTAATCGGCTACCTCCTGCACGGCCCACATTTGGGATTAAGCGGGAAACCCGGTTACGTGCCCTGACCGGCAATAGAATCGTGACCTCCTGGTTCATAAATTGATGCTCAACCACTGAGCCATGCATTCCAGGCTCTTTAATATCCTTTGTAATACACAGATAATCTAGTGAGTAAATGGATCTTCTGAGTTCTCTGAGCTGCTCTAGCAAATTAATCAGACCCAAAGTGGAGCTTCTTATTTATAGCCAGTTGGTCACAAGCATAGGTAATAACTTGGGTTTGCCCTTGGCTTCTGAATTGGAGGGAAGTCTTATGGGGCTGAGCCCTACATCTGTGGAAGCTGATGCTATCTCTGAGTAAATATTGCCAGAATTGGGTTGAGTTGAATTGTACGATACCCAGCTGGCATTCTGAGCATTGCTTGGTAGTGTCTGGGGAAACCCCCCTCCACACATTGGAATTGGGTATCAGAACCTAAAAGCCCAGAATTAGCAGGGCCCCATCCACAAGGGAATCAGAGCATGCACATGTTTTCATGTGCCTTGAAGGGACAGGCTGGATATATTTGTTGAACTAAATATTGATCTAATTTTTCTCCTGAAGCAAAATAAAACTATTCCATTCCTAAGGCAGAAGAACAAAAAATTCCATTTAATAATTGCATTCTGTTCAGCATCCAGGATCTCCACTCTGTGGAATCCCAGTGATATGAAGAAACTTCAGGTAGTAGGTGCTCTGGGTGACAGTCCCAGCTGACCGTAGCCCTTGAGACATCCCATCCAGGTGCCAGATATGTGAACCATTAGCCTGCAGATGATTCTAGCCCTGATCCACTCATGTCATATCATCTGAGGCCCCACATCAAAGAATACAGTCAAGTCATTCTTGCTTGCCTTGTCCAAATTCCTTATCTACAAAATCCATGAGTATAATGAAATGGATGTTACTTTATGCCACTAAATTTGGGATGATTTGCCATACAGCATTGATTAACTAGAATAGCACACCTTGGGTATATCAGCCACATTATTTTACTCTTTTTTCCAATCCGTCTTGTCCAGTTGAAAGGATTTATTTAGCAGCACATTCTTATTTGGACTTTGCTCTGAGATGGCTTACTTTCCATGCATGCCAGGCTCTTTAATATCCTTTGTAAAATACAGATAATCTAGTGAGTAAATGGATTTTCTGAGTTCTCTGAGCTGTTCTAGCAAATTAATCAGACCTAAAGTGGAGCTTGTGGAGCCTCTTATTTATAGCCAGTTGGTCACAAGCATAGGTAATAACTTGGGTTTGCACTTGGCTTCTGAATTGGAGGGAAGTCTTGTGGGGCTGAGCCCTACATCTGTGGAAGCTGATGCTATCTCTGAGTAAATATTGCCAGAATTGGGTTGAGTTGAATTGTACGATACCCAGCTGGCATTCTGAGCATTGCTTGGTAGTGTCTGGGGAAACCCCCCTCCACACATTGGAATTGGGTATCAGAACCTAAAAGCCCAGAATTAGCAGGGCCCCATCCACAAGGGAATCAGAGCATGCACATGTTTTCATGTGCCTTGAAGGGACAGGCTGGATATATTTGTTGAACTAAATATTGATCTAATTTTTCTCCTGAAGCAAAATAAAACTATTCCATTCCTAAGGCAGAAGAACAAAAAATTCCATTTAATAATTGCATTCTGTTCAGCATCCAGGATCTCCACTCTGTGGAGTCCCAGTGATATGAAGAAACTTCACGTAGTAGGTGCTCTGGGTGACAGTCCCAGCTGACCATAGCCCTTGAGACATCCCATCCAGGTGCCAGATATGTGAACCATTAGCCTGTAGATGATTCTAGCCCTGATCCACTCATGTCATATCATCTGAGGCCCCACATCACAGAATACAGTCAAGTCATTCTTGCTTGCCTTGTTCAAATTCCTTATCTCCAAAATCCATGAGTATAATGAAATGGATGTTACTTTATGCCACTAAATTTGGGATGATTTGCCATACAGCATTGATTAACTAGAATAGCACACCTTGGGTATATCAGCCACATTATTTTACTCTTTTTTCCAATCCGTCTTGTCCAGTTGAAAGGATTTATTTAGCAGCACATTCTTATTTGGACTTTGCTCTGAGATGGCTTACTTTATTTACTTGTGTTAACAAGGAGTGTGAGTGCGGTGCCCTAGATTTGATCCTTGCAAAGAACTGAGTTTGAAATGTTCTTTATCATTCAAACACCCTTTAAAATTCATATTTTATTGATAGGATTTGAGAACCAGTAGTCTCTATAAGCATTTCAAGTCCTCAAATTTCTGGACTTTCTCTTTAGAGAATATTTTTTTTCCTCTCTATAAACCAAGTCTTTATAACCTTATATATTTTTCTTGTAATAATTCACCCAATGTAGCAAATGGTAGCCGACTCATGCTACATATTTTGCTTTCAAGTTCCTTCCCTTAGGGCTACATGTTCATTAAGTACACGATCTGCCTTCCACATTATTGCAAGTGACATGAATAGCAATGGTTTTGCCACTGCAAGGCATGAATTTTCATCCTTCTTGCCTTTGACAAAAGTTTTCTTACCACTCACCCCCTAACAAAAACACCCAACATTTTTTTTTCTCTAATATAATTTTTTAAAGTTAGGGTAGGTTGGATTATTCTGCAGTAATACAATCTTCAAAATTTCAACTGTCTTAAAATGACGAAGGTTTTTTCTTGCTTATACTACTGAGCCATTTTGAACTGGCTCGAGGCTCATGCCCATGTTTGGAACTCAGGCTGATGGAGGAGCCACCATTTGGAATGTTGCTAGTTATTGTTGGAGAGGAAGAGAGAGCCCCAGACAGTCTCAGTCTGCAATTAAGTTCTCTGTCCCAGAAGTGACACATTAAACTTCCACCCATGATTCTCTGGCCAGAACAGGTCTCATGCCCCAATCTTACCACAAGCAAATCAGGGCACACAATCCTAAGGCCGGTCTGGAAGACAAAGAGACCTCTTTGCTGAAGAGCAATAATGACTACTGCAGGGCACGCAGATCAGTTCCAGATGGAGAATGCCTTTGTGACCTTTGGAGGATTTCCTAAATAAGACGAAAGAGCCCAAGCGATCGCTAAAACTACTGATAAATTTGACTCCATTATAAAATTTAATTTCCGTAGGACAGAAGACCCATGATGAAAGAAAAAGCATAGACTTCAGTTTTTGAAAATACTGTGGATTAAGTTTACTAAAAAATGTCACAAAACACCTACAGATGAGAGATAAAGTTTGAAAGGCTTATTTTATAATGTGTTGCTGAAATGCGTAAGAAACTAATGGCTATTCTCAAGAAAGCCAAATAGGTAAATAAATAAACACACCAACCACCGCCCCCCCCCCAAACAAAAAAAAACCCCACAAGAAACTTAAAAACCAAGCAAAAGCCCAGCAGGCTGGTAAATGATCCTGAAGCCAAAGGTTGTCCAAAGGACATCTACTAAGCCCTGTCCCCTGAGAGTTTTGGAGTTTATAGCTACATGGGGTGAGGCGACAAAGCCTTAGGGACTCCTATATAAAGACTAGAGGCCCGGTGCATGAAATTTGTGCACGGGGGGGAGGGGGTGGTCCCCTCAGCCCAGCCTGCACCCTCTCCAATCTGGGACCCCTTGGGGGATGTCCGACTGCTGGAGATTGGGCCTAAACCAGCAGTCAGACATCCCTTTTAAAATCCTGGACTGCTGGCTCTTAATCACTCACCCGCCTGCCTGCCTGATTGCCCCTAACTGCCCCCCCTGCTGGCCTGGTCACCCCTAATGGCCCCCCTCTGCTGGCCTGGTCACCCCTAACTGCCCCCATCTGCTGGCCTGGTTGCCCCATGCAGCCTGCTGTTCAGTCCCTCACATCCCCCCTGCCAACCTGATCACCCCACACAGCCTGCTTGTTCAGTCGTTTGGTTGTCCCTCACTAACCCCCCTGCTGGCCTGGTCATAGTCAGCCATCTTGTGAGGGAGTGAGGGTTAATTTGCATATTACCTCTTTATTATATAGGGTGGGAACCTGAAGGACCACATGACCAGTGAAAGGACAGTGGGAGGAAGTATACCTTTCTGCAAGGAAAATCCCTATTGCCACATACTGAGTCTGGGGTAGTAGGATAAAACAAAACTGAATCACTAATTCATGACCAGTTGTTAGTGGTCCAATGATTAGTCACCTATATTCATACTGAGTAATCTAAAATACGTCAATTCAAATCATCCTGCTGAAGTAGTTTATAGTTATTGTCCACAGTTCCTGGCTCACAGCTCCAAAAACTCTTAGAATTTTCTGAGTGATAACAGCAATGGGAGCATCTTTTGCTATAATATTTGGTCTCCTCCATTCCTAAAAACGTCTCAATGCTATAAAGGTGAAATGGGTGTCTTGTTTTTCATAACAAGGTTCTTTCCACCACCTGGATTTATATAAACGAGGTGACTTTTGAAAAGCACCTAAGGAGGGCAGCTGGTTGCCAAGGAAACCAGAGGGGTAGAAATTTCAGACCCACCTATTTCAAGGGAGGACTAAATCATCAAATGTCAATGATTTCATTAGTCATGCCTATGTAATGAAGTCTCCATAAAAACCCAAAAGGAGGGGGTTCAAGAGCTTCCAGGTTGGGGAAGTAGAATGCTTACACGTGCCACCGTGCCAGCCCCAAACTCTGCAAGTGCAGAATATGTGTTGCTGAAATGCGTAAGAAACTAATGGCTATTCTCAAGAAAGCCAAATAGGTAAATAAATAAACACACCAACCACCGCCCCCCCCCCAAACAAAAAAAAACCCCACAAGAAACTTAAAAACCAAGCAAAAGCCCAGCAGGCTGGTAAATGATCCTGAAGCCAAAGGTTGTCCAAAGGACATCTACTAAGCCCTGTCCCCTGAGAGTTTTGGAGTTTATAGCTACATGGGGTGAGGCGACAAAGCCTTAGGGACTCCTATATAAAGACTAGAGGCCCGGTGCATGAAATTTGTGCACGGGGGGGAGGGGGTGGTCCCCTCAGCCCAGCCTGCACCCTCTCCAATCTGGGACCCCTTGGGGGATGTCCGACTGCTGGAGATTGGGCCTAAACCAGCAGTCAGACATCCCTTTTAAAATCCTGGACTGCTGGCTCTTAATCACTCACCCGCCTGCCTGCCTGATTGCCCCTAACTGCCCCCCCTGCTGGCCTGGTCACCCCTAATGGCCCCCCTCTGCTGGCCTGGTCACCCCTAACTGCCCCCATCTGCTGGCCTGGTTGCCCCTAACTGCCCCCCTGCTGACCTGGTCGTCCCTCACATCCCCCCTGCCAACCTGATCACCCCACACAGCCTGCTTGTTCAGTCGTTTGGTTGTCCCTCACTAACCCCCCTGCTGGCCTGGTCATAGTCAGCCATCTTGTGAGGGTGTGAGGGTTAATTTGCATATTACCTCTTTATTATATAGGGTGGGAACCTGAAGGACCACATGACCAGTGAAAGGACAGTGGGAGGAAGTATACCTTTCTGCAAGGAAAATCCCTATTGCCACATACTGAGTCTGGGGTAGTAGGATAAAACAAAACTGAATCACTAATTCATGACCAGTTGTTAGTGGTCCAATGATTAGTCACCTATATTCATACTGAGTAATCTAAAATACGTCAATTCAAATCATCCTGCTGAAGTAGTTTATAGTTATTTTAAGTATAACACATATGGTATATTTCAAAAGGCATCAAAATGTTCCTAAAATAGTATGGAATAAACAGGCCAAATACCAGGGGAGAGCAGGAGAGCAGAGCAGTAGGCAGAGTCCTAAAGTTCCTGCCCCCCCTAAAGGGCATTTTCTGCACACTGTATTGGAACTCTAATTTAATAGCCCAGGGGGACTTGGGGGGAACAGAAGGCAAACCATATCACTTTCAAGGGGGATCCCCAAAAGGATGTTAACTCAAGATCCTGGGGAAACACAAGTAAACTCCTTGCACCCCTCATCAACATCTTCAGGACACTCCCAGGAGATTGCTTGCAAAATCCTGCCCTGTGGCACAGCATGAAAGAGGGGGCCTTTCAGAAGTCCGTAACACTTGCAGACCCTTTCATCCCAGCCTAAAGCCAAGAGCTCGGGGAGTGGGTGGGGGGGCTGGGGACACATTCAGTGGGTGAACCAGCAAAAAAAAAAATCCACCTAGCGAGAGGCAACTTGCTGGCCAGGCCTTGGTTCTACTTAGAATAGGAGGGGGAAGAAAAGAGGGAAAATAAGAGGAGGAGAAGGAAAAGGAAAGAAAAGGAAAGGAGAAGACGACCAAGGAAAAGAAAACTAAATTAAAGATAAAAACAAAGAGAAAGAAAGGAAGGGAGAGAGGGAGGGAGAGAAAAAGAAAGAGACTGAGGAAGGAAGGAAAAGAAAGAAAAGAAAATGGAGAATATCTAACCACATGCTTTTAATCCTGCAGCTTTGAGGCTGACATTGGCATTATTTGTATGTGAGCAAAAGTCAAGAAGTTAGTGAAAATGTGCCTTATACATATATAACCACAAAGTATCTGTAAAAAAAAAAAAATCACAACTCTGCCAGTCAGTAACAACAAAAAATCAAATACAAAAAATGGCCAAGGACATGAGCAAGCATTTCAAAAAGTGGAAAATTAAAAGGCCAGTAAATATATTAAAAGGTGATCAAAGTCATTAGTTATCAAGAAAGTGAAAAGTAAAGCCACAGTGAAATACGTTTTCCCCTGTAAGAGGCGCTCTCTGTGGCTGTCTGGGATATCCTGGTGGTTTAGACCAGTGGTCGGCAAACTGTGGCTCGAGAGCCACATGCGGCTCTTTGGCCCCTTGAGAGTGGCTCTTCCTAAGCCTTAGGAGTACCCTAATTAAGTTAATAACAATGTACCTACCTATATAGTTTAAGTTTAAAAAATTTGGCTCTCAAAAGAAATTTCAATCGTTGTACTGTTGATATTTGGCTCTGTTGACTAATGAGTTTGCCGACCACTGACTTAGACATTGGTGCTTGCCATGTTGTAAACAGCCCCTTCTAGTGCCTAGAATGGTGGAGATGACTAAGATTCTACCAACCCTACATCTCATTGAAAAAGAAAAGCCTCTGAAAAGGATCAAAACAGAAAAGAAGACCTTCTCTGAGTGCTATTCTGAATTACATCTTAAGACAAATGAGAGTGAAGGTCCGTTAAGGATGTGGAGTTGTCACTGCTTCATTCTGGCTCACACTTGAGTTTCCCTTAGGATGAAGGCAGGGGGAGAGTTACGTGGTTTAAAAAATATCCGAAGGATGTGCATATGGTGAAGCATCTTATTGGGATATTAGGTAGGATTGGGCATGAATTAGGTTTTATTAAGTCTAGTGTAAAACAATCCCTGTTCTTTTGGCCGCTGGGAAGGGGAGTGCTCGAATCCAGCAGATGCCATTGCATTGGCTGCATTGGCATTCTCAGACATCCTGCTTCCGAAATTGGTGGATGGAGGGGCTGTGGTGGGGCGGAGGGAGGGGGCGGGGACTGGCAAATGCAGACTTTAGTGGCTTGAACGAGGCCTGGACTTGTTAAGTCCTCCGCATCTTATTTTGTTATTGAGCCGAACCAAACAGAATGAAGGTCTTCCCAGCCCATGCACATTTGCAGGGCACCAACCAAGGAGAAGAGGAAGCTATCGCTTAAAACCCAAACTCCCCAAATATATTTCAGAGAGGAAGGGAGAGGGAGAGAGAGATAGAAACATCAATGATGCGAGAGAATCATTGATTGCCTGCCTCCTGCGCACCCCCTACTGGGGATCGAGCTCACAACCTGAGCATGTGCCCCAGACAGGAATGGACCCCGGGCCCCTTCAGTCCGCAGGCCGATGCTCTATCCACCAAGCCAAACCAGCTAGGGCGAATCAAGGGTTTTTAAAGGCCAAGACTGAGGGTTAGCGGTTGGGGAAACCGGCTGGTATGCGGATGCGCTGGCGGTGCAGGTTTTGACTGGAGAAACTTGGAAGTTGGCCCTTTAAGGTAAAATATGCTAACGGGCTTCAGCCCCCGATCTTCCTGCACAAGGGACCCTTTCCTTTGAAAGGTTTTCCATGTTCAAGTTCGGGTCCTGTCCTGGTCCTTTGGTTCTGGGGAGTGGGAGGTGCCATTTTGGTTCCGAGTGCAGCTGGCGGTCCAAGTTCTCTCCTCTGCGCATGCTCTGGTTGCATGGCTGGCGGTTTTGGTCCGTTGTCTCTGAAAGGCAACTCGCTATCTTGTTCGAAACAGCATAGAACCATGTTGAGCTGGTTCTGCGGTTTCAACTTCACTGAGGCCTACAGAGGAATTTCGCAGAAGGTATTGTCTCTGAAACAATGTGAGGTGTTTACATGTGCAATTAACAAAAACTGTTCTAAATTCCAACCGCTGCTTTTAGTTCTCTCCACTAAGAGGTTAATTAAGCAATGTGGGGACTATATGTTAGTGCAGTGGTTCTCAATCTTGGCTGCACATTAGAATCACCTGGGAATCTTTTTAAAATCCTGATTTCTGGGCCTCATCCTCTGGAAATTCTGTTTCTTTGTTACTAATGTTGTGGCCCCACCCCATAACAAAGAAACAGAATTTTTGAGGATGAGGCCCAGAAATTAGGATTTTAAAAAGATTCCCAGGTGATTCTAATGTGCAGCCAAGGTTGAGAACCACAGTGTTAGTGTATCCTTAATGTGGTACTCCATCCAAATCAGCTGTTGGGTTGCAGTAAACAGAAGGAGAATGGAATTCATTTAGTTTTAAAATCCAGGCCTCTTAAAAAAACAAACATCCCCTTTGCTCTCCACCTTGCCAAAGTGTTGCTGGACTAAAGGGGTGTGGATGAAAAAGGGTCACCTACTAACCCCGATAAGCTCAGGGGAGGCTAGCATGGGGAGCCTTACACACTCAGAGACCTGAAGTAACCACATAGGATGGTCTGAAATGAAAACTACTTAACTACTAGTAAAAGGGAGTCATGGTGGGTAGTCATGTCCTAGGCAGGCATATTCCTTGATAAAGGTCAATCTTTACCTTAACTGAGCCCTTCTATTGTCTTTTTTTTTTTTTTTTTTTTTTATTTAAAGATAACATACCTTTGGAATGTCTGAATAATCCTTTTTTTTCCCCAGACTCCTCAGGGCACAATCTCCCACCAGAGGGAAGGAACACGGAACCTTTCATTATCTTGTTTTTTGCACTGTAAATGTTAGTTGTTAACTCTCCTGTACCAACCAATGTAAAAGAAATATGTCTCTCCATTTTACTTTTTATCCGATCCCTGAGTTTTCCCTGTTTTTCTTTCTCCCGCCTCCCTAATTTATCACCAATGGATTTCATATAAACCTCTTCAGGCCTCTTCCTTTGGTTGTAATGTATAAAATAAGGTGCAAAACTGCCATTCTCTGGAGCATTTTCTCAATCCATTGAGATTTTGCTTCCTAGTAATTGTCGTCAGTTTGGCTCAGTGAAACTCATAAAAATTCTCTACAGCAGTGGTTCTCAACCTTGGCTGCACATTAGAATCACTTGGGAATCTTTTTAAAATCCTGATTTCTGGGCCCCATCCTCTGGAAATTCTGTTTCTTTGTTATGGGGTGGGGCCACAACATTAGTAACAAAGAAACAGAATTTCCAGAGGATGAGGCCCAGAAATCAGGATTTTAAAAAGATTCCCAGGTGATTCTAATGTGCAGCCAAGGTTGAGAACCATTGCTCTACAGGTTTGAACGTTTCTTGCGTTGCCAGGGGTCAGTTTGCCTGCAGATGTACTGCAGCCGCTGAACTGCCAGCTTTCAGTGGAGGCTCCTAGATTGAGACCCAGGACTGACTGGTGTCAAAGCCATTGCTGTGTGAGTCATGTCTGACCAGTGCGAGAGTTCTCCAGGTGTTTCATGACTGACTGAAATTCTAGACTGAAACCACCGGGTCCTTAGGAATGGCACCTCCTTACAACCGCTCCAGAGCGAGATAAGACTTTATAAGAATTAGCTACGTGTTTGACCTTAATGTTCCTTCTTCAAGCCAAATGTTTATAATCAGCCAAATCTCAGATTGTGTAGACATCTGTGTTTACTGGATGCATAAGCTCTTTGTCACATGGTATGTGCATGGTCCACATGTGAAGGAAAATGAATGGCCGCCTATTCTGGGTACCAAGTGAGGATCAAAGGCACACGCTGTGCGGAAGAAGCTCCCTTAGGCAGAACTGAGCCACGCCAAGCGCAGTTTCATGCAAGTACTCCTCTACCTTGTTGATTTTTAACGCATTCCTCCGCCTTTTTAATGTGACAGAAATGGCTGCCTCTCCAACCCCAATTCTCGTGGCTTAGGACAGGTGTTGCTCTTCTTTGGCTGATAGTTTCAAATGGAATTTCAAAGTCTAAGCATATGTTTGCTCACTTATTGTAACACCAGAGAACTAAATCTGAACTTTGGAAAAAGTCTATTAATAATTGACAAATAACAGAATCGTCAAGATGTAGAAGGCAACACAGAACAAAAATAAATGAAACCAACCTGGGCTTGCAATAACCTGTGAAAATGTTCAGCCGGCTAGTTTGTATCAGCGATTATGAACAACATGCTAAGTCAATTCTTCCGAAGTCTATATATGACTATTACAGGTCTGGAGCAAACGATCAGGAAACCCTGGCTGATAATATGGCAGCATTTTCCAGGTAAGAAAACATGTTTATTTTTAAATCATGTTTTAAAATTACACAAAGACATTTTACTGAAATAAGTTCTCCTAGTTTCAGTGTCGATGATGTGGAATTATTTGGCTAACTATATGCTTAATAGAGAAGGGGAAACCCTTGGGATTGGGAGAAACCTTGGGCTTTTAAATTATTTTAAACTACTCTAAGCCTGGGGATATTGAACAATTGACTGAAAAAGCCAACTTTGAGTTTCCCCACTTGGAATTATGTGGATAACTAATTTAACTATGTGTAAAAAGACAGTGCTAAATTGTGATCGCCCCATTGTCTTTTTCTCTGAGTAGGACAGTGAGAGTCTGCTCACGGTGTCGGAAAGACATTAAATGCGAGATAATCATCTTCTCTGGTTGAGCCAGAACAGATTGTTGCCTCAAATGTTCCCATCCTGCTGGCTTGCCCCTTATCATTCATTTTGATGACTGTCGTCTATTCTAAACTTTCACTTTAGATTTCAATTTGTCTATAGAGCATTAATCTTTCAACTTTGCTGTTTCATCTCTGCTCCAAAGAGCCTCATCTCTCTCTTCCCAAGTCAGTTTTCCCTTCACTTTCATATTTCAAAGCACAGGATGGTGAGTGTCATGGTTTATGTTTTCTGCTTGTAATAAAAACAGAAAGGAAATAACTTTAAAGGAGTATTTTATCTCTCAGCAGTTACAAATATGGTTTATGTGCTCGAGTAGGGGAGAAGAGCCCTGAATACACCACACTCTTCCAGGCTCATCCATTTTATATGATAGCCTTTCGTAAAGCCAATGAGTGTCGTGGGTGCTTATTGATGGTGAGGAATTAAATAGAAAAAGGCAGAAAATACCCAGGGGAAAGAACCTGCCTTTCTTCTTGATTTTTTTTTCTTTAGTCTAGAGCAAAATCACTCAGAATCACTTTTCCGTGTATAAATTAGGAGAAATGACACCATTCTAACCAAGGTGTTCTCTAGCAAGCAGCACAGATTCACCTGCAAATCAGTGCAGGGGCCTGAGAATGGGGTGAACATTGGGGCCTCCCCCAAACTTCTGGCAGCCTTGACTTTGTCTCAGATCTTCTCTGGAAACCAAATGAGCTGAAAAAAAAAATGCTGGGAGAGCTGAGGGAAGGGAAAAGTTGGCTAAGAGAAGAGGAGGGGCTTACAATTCTGCATCTTTTTCAATCATTAATACTTTGGCCCTTTCAGTTTTCTGCTCTTTGAAGATGCCCCTTCCTGGGCCCATGCCAACTCTGTTCACCAGATAATGTGGTTTGCCTATTGGTAGTCTCCTGAACACAACACCTTAACCCAAATAGGTCACTTTAACCAAGGAAATGTCAGGCCCTTGTTAGGCCTATGGAGGTGGTGCCTATTAGCATTTCTTAAGGCACAGTGCTCAGGTGACCACCTATTCCATTTATGTACAGCCTTCCTCTCCCTTTATTTCCCCTCAACCCATGCTAGTTAATTAAACTACCAACACTTATTAGGGACCTCAATGGGCTAGACTGTATTACATGCTGAGGACAGAGCGATGAGCCAGACAGAGAAAGTTCCTGTCCAGGGGAGCTTACATTCCAATGGACACACATGGGCCTGGCCTCCATGATGCTAGTGGGTTGCACTGGTGCAAAATGGACCCAAAACAGTTGGCCCCATGGAGGCCTCCGAGAGGGAGCCAAGGTGTGTGCAGCAAAGCAGACGGACCACCTCTGCAACCCTAGGAATTCCAGAAACTGTGTGAACCATAGAAGGCTGCGTGTGGTGCTTCCAAGCTGTGAACTGGACCTCACAGCTTGTGTGAACCACGTGGTGCTCTGTTCCCATGAGTCTTCCCAGCCTGTGTGTGTGCTGAGTGGTTTAGGGACAGGACACAGATACTGGGAATGAGTTTGCTCTGCTACCTTTCCCACAAACCTGGACCGTTCTCTTCTGTTCAGCTTTAAAAGGGAAAACGTGGATATATAAAAATGCACTTTCTGTGGAGGGTGGCACATGCTGTTTTATTATCAACCACTTGAGGAGTTTTTACAGCAACAAACGTTAGAGACCATTGCCTATCTAATATCTCAGTTCCTCTTTTGCTGTGTAACTGAATGGCTGACCCTTCATCCCTCACGCTGTATCGAGCTGATCACGTGAAATTAAGAATAGATTTTCTGCCGGGGTTGTGGTGGCTTTGGGTTCATGGGATGAAGGGAATCAATTTGAAATCTCTCATTCTCATTTAAATGAAGACTACAAAACAACCAGACCTCACATAGCCTGTTGTGACACAAAAGCAGGGTGTTTTAAAGGCATATATACACCTCCCTCTCACACAAGTACAATAAAGGGTCATTCTCAGCGATAGCTTTTATCTCTCTGAACTTAGCTCTGACAACCACATTTTGGAGTTCTGGGGACATGTGCCACTTATGTGACCCAGCAGTTGCTTGGAGAAATTTCTGGGTAAGACTTGTGACTCTAATATTATTGTGCCTCTCTACCCCCAACAAAAGGACAAATAAAGTCATATAGATAGAACCACTCAAAACAGTGTTTTCTATTGCAAACATGACAAGAACAGAGTAGATGTCAGCTTGCTACATCCTACATGGTCCGACCCCATTGGAGCTAATGTTAAAAAGGACGGTAATTTGATTCTTTTACACATTAACTCAGTGTATCCTTCTTAACCATGATCTGCACATATTTTGTGTCTTCTTGTGAAATTAGCACGGGTGGAAAATAATTCTACAATTTGGGCATTTAGAAGTTTCATGATGTTAGAAAAGGAAACTATTCTCATTCTTTTTGCATCACTTATTGACACTTTAAAATAACAGATGGTAAAAGTGGTATCATTCTCTCTTTAATACTTGAGCAGCAACATAAACTTACCAGTGGAATTTTCAGTATTTTTTCATAAGGCATAAATGTCACAGAATCATTTAGCTAGTTTGTAAAACTGGGTATGTTGCTTTTTGCTCTTGCATGATGAAAAGCAGCTAATTGTCTCTTGTTTTTGAGGATTCACATGGCAAGAGATTTCATAACCCAACTCTATTTTCTCCCCCCTTTCCCCCTTCTTCCTCCCCCCTTCCCTTCTACTTCCCCCCTCTACCCCAAAGCTATGGGTTTTTTTATCCAGATAAGTGTTGACAAGCATATGCACACACACACACACACACACACACACACACACACACACACACACACACACACACACACCATGCACCAATTGCAGGAGGTTCAGGAACTTCAGAAACTATTAAAAAGAATGAATGGTAAACAATAAGATTATAAAAATTGTGATAATTTGAAAATTCATGCACTGGAGGGAGGGGGTCCCTCAGCCCGGCCTGCCCCCTCTCACAGTCCGGGAGCCCTCAGGGCGGGAGGCGACCCGGCGATCGAGGGAAGCTGACGCCCCATCACACCTCTGCTGCTGCCACTGCCAGCAGCGCAAGCCTCAGCCGGCCCTGGTTACCTGAGCCTTGGGCAGCCCTGGGCAGCTAGGCAGCTACCATCCGAGGCTTGCCTGTGCTTCGGGCTGACCCTGGGTGGCTGGGCAGCCAACATCTGAGGCTTTCCTGCACCTCGGGTTGGCCCTGGGCAGCTGGGGGGCTTAGAGGACTGGGGGACTCCAGAGGCAGGCGTGCAGAGCAGCTGGGCCACCTGGGGGCGGGCCCAGCCTTGCCACATGCCTGCTGCCCTGGCAGGGCTGAGGGGACTGGGTGCCGCCACATCTTGTGGCTGTGGGCACTGCCATCTTTG
>NW_005367209.1:3226802-3227368 GCF_000412655.1 Myotis brandtii
GTGCCACCATCTTTGCAACGGCATGAGGGTCAATTAGCATATTCCCTCTTTATTAGATAGGACTAGAGGCCCCTCAGTATATACTAGAGGGAACCCTGAAGGGGGTCGCTCAGCCCGGCCTGTGTCCTCTCGTAGTCTGGGAGCCCTTGGGAGATGTCTGACTGCCAGCTTAAGCCATCAATCGAACATCCTTAGTGCTGCCATGGAGGCAGGAGAGGCTTCTGCTACCATCACTGTGCTCGCAGCCGTAAGCCTGGCTTCTGGCTGAGCAGTACTCCTGCGTTGAGCGTCTGCCCCCTGGTGGCCAGTGCGCATCATAGCAACCGGTTATTCTGCCATTCAGTCAAAGTGCATATTAGCCTTTTATTATTATTATATAGGATGTCCCTATTTCCCCCCTTTTGCCCCCTCTACCCAGCTCTTGCTCCCCACTTCTTTCTGGCCATCACCATACTGTTGTCTTTGTCCATGGGTTGTGCATATATTTTCTTTGGCTAATCCCTTCTTTAAATTCACTTCTTTAAATTTTTATTTTCAGATAAGTGCTTATAACTGCACTATTATAT
>NW_005367209.1:3227814-3237713 GCF_000412655.1 Myotis brandtii
TGCTTTTGATTCACCCTCATAATCTGTCTTTTAATTGGTACATTTATGCCACTGACTTTCAGAGTGCTTACTGATAGAGTTACTACCATATGAGGCGGCTTCTGGGGCTTCTGGGGCAGGCATGCCTTGCCGCCCCAGGACCCTGCAGATCGGGTCCCGGGTGGCTGGCCTGCCCTGGATGGCAGCACGCTGGCAGTTCTTGCTGTCCCGCCCTGCCTGCAGTATGCAAATTAGCTGCCATCTTAGTTGGCGGTTAATTTGCATATCATGCTGATTAGCCAATGGGAGGCATAGTGAAGGTATGTTCAATTACCATGTTTGTCTATTATTAGATAGGACCAGAGGCCCGGTGCATGAAAATTCATGACTTGAGGGGTCCCTCAGCCCGGCCTGTGCCCTCTCACAGTCCGGGACCCCTCGGGGGGGTGTCCACTTGCCATCTTAGGCCTGCTCCCCAAGGAGCAGACATCCCTCTGGCAGCCCAGGAGCCCCCAGTCAGACATCCTTAGTGCTTCTGAGGAGGCAGGAGAGGCTCTGCCACTGCCGCTGCGCTCGCAGCCGTCAACCCAGCTTGTGGCTGAGCAGAGCTCCCCTGTGGGAGCACACTGACCACCAGGGGGAAGCTCTTGCATTGAGCGTCTGCCCCCTGATGGTCAGTGAGCATTTTAGTGATCAATCATTCCCGGTCATTCCACAGTTAGGGTCAATTTGCATATTAGCCTTTTATTATATAGGATATTATGTTTTAAATGCTTAGAGTAGAAATTAGAATGCAACAGGATCATCTTACAGGATTTATAAAAGATTAATTCACTCCATTCAGTTGGTGGGATTCAGTAACAGCACACAGCTGTCTTCCTTCAATAGAGTCACCCCTTTGGGTTGTGTGTATGTCAGCTGATTTTTTGATAAATTTGAGGCCCTTGTTGGATGTGAAATGTGGATCAAAAGCCCTGTTAAAGGATCCCTCACCTTTACCTTACTTCCTTTACTCAGGCAACTTTTTTTCATCCTTAATAAAAAAGGTTTATTATTCAGTTTGTTCAATTGTTTTGTCAATATTCATATCCTTTTTTCAAAGTGAAGGTCTCAGAAGAGCACAGTCCAAGGTTAAAGTCAACTCCTATTTTATGTAAGATTTGGAGGGGGGGCGGGGAATCACTTCAATTGGGGGTGGGGGTTGGTGGCTTGCAAAGTTACTGAAACTGACAAAGTTAATTGAAATTGCTCTTTGGGAAATATCAAAATGTGGAGGACTTCTTTGAGAGCATACGTTTTCCCACTCCATTGCCTTTTAATCTCATTTTGTCTAAGAATTGCATTTGGTGCCTTGGTTGACAAGTCTCTTTAATGTTAACTTCAGAAAAGAAAAATAATGTGGAGGGAAGCGGGAACACACAGTTATTAAAGTGACTGCGCCACCATGTGGACAAGGGTAAAGCTGCTGCCTGAGATAGAATTGAACCTTGCCTTACAAGGGAGAATTGGACAGTTGAAAATGCCCCTCTGCCTATAGACAGGCAGACACACACACACACACACACACACACGCACACACACACGCATGCACACACACACACACACACACACACACACACACCGGATACCCCACGTAGCTCTATGTGTGCACTTCATAAAAGCTCCCATTGTTCCCTCAACTCTAAGTAAGTATTAATGCCTCCCAAGGCCTGCACTGCAGTGGCTGCTATTAAAATCCTTTTCTCTCCTTCTAATAATACACATAGAGATGATGGGTAATAAAAACTCTCTTCAAGGCTTCTGTCTCCCCCACCCCTTCAAAACCGAGATCAAAGAATCGTGCTGAGAGGGTCAGTGGAGAAGAAAAGGCTTCCAGCAGCCCTGCATGTGGTTGTGACGGAAAATAACGATGTTCAAAGGGATTGCAGAGAAATCGCACAGTAAAACTTCTTTATTATGCTTTGCAGGGGCTGGATGTTTTTGCTTCATTAGGTGAGGGGGGGTTGGAGGGTTGGATTACAGACCATTAGCTATTTTTCAAAGCAACATGAAGGCGGAATTTCTCCTTCCGCTATAGGAAGTAGGCTTCACTTAAGACCATGGAGGTTCGATTTATTTTGGTTACCCCATTACTAAATCACACTTCACTCTATTGACTAAAAACCTTGATCTCCGTGGGAGCAGAGGTAGATCTAGGTAATGAAAGGTAAGCGCTGGTAGGTATGGATGCCTGTGCATTCACACTATTGTCTTAGAGCTCATTAGAATAGGGCTGTTTTCTTCCTTTGAAATCAGTTACTAATGAGGAATAAAATAATCTTGAACAAATGCGAGATATAAATTTTGCCAAGAGGAAAGACAAGTACCTCTCCTGTAAATTTCACTAGTGAAGTTTTGGTTCTCGGTTGTTGGTATTTTTATTGCAACACAAAACAATCACAGAAAAAGGCATTTAACATAATGTTCAGCAGTCAAAATTTCTTAAAGTCAAAAACTCCAGTCTCTGCCACATGACATTTTTGAAGAAAATACTCAATTTTAAACTGAAAAAAATTTTCCAATTTCCCCTCATCAGCATACTTCAATGGATACAGAATTCAGCTTAAAGATTTTGAAAAAAGCCTGGCTGGTGTGGCTCAGTGGCTGAGCCTCGACCTATGAACCAGGAGGTCTCGGTTCAATTCCTGGTCAGGGCATGTGCCTGGGTTGCCAGCTTGATCCCCAGTAGGGGGTATGCAGGAGGCAGCCAATCAATGATTCTCTGTCATCATTGATGTTTCTATCTCTCTCTCCCTCTCCCTATCTCTCTCTGATATCAATAAACACATATGTTTAAAAAAAATTTTTTTGGAAAAACCCCCACACATTGTGTATGACAGATTAGCCACAGCACATCTTCTTAAACTATAATCTGACTTGCATGCCTTCCTGCACCATCTTCAGATGACTTGGAGGAAGTGAAATGAAAGCTATGTTCACCCAAAAAATTTAAGTGAATGTTCATTGTGACTTTATTTATAATTGCACCAAATTTGAAACATCCTAAATGTCTTTTATCAAGAGAATGGATAAACAAACTGTGCAACCTTCTTACCACAGAATATTATTCACCAACCAAAAGGAACAATCTACTGATGCCTATAGCAACATGGCTGAATCTCAGATGCATTATGCTGAGTCACAGAAGCCAGGCTCACAGCCTACACGCCGTATGATTCTATTTATATACTACTAGAGGCCTGGTGCACAAAAATTTGTGCACTCGGGGAGGGGGGAGTCCCTCAGCCCGGCCTGTGCCCTCTCGCAGTCTGGGACCCCTCGGGGGATGACCACCTGCTGGCTTAGGCCCACTCCCCAGGAGATTGGGCATAAGCTGGCAGTCAGATATCCCTCTGGCAGCCCGGGAGCCCTCGGGGGATGTCCACTTGCCAGCGGGGAGCAGGCCTAAGCTGCAGTCGGACATCCTTAGTGCTGCTGAGGAGGCAGGAGAGGCTCCCACCACCACTGCTGTACTGGCAGCCATCAGCCTGGCTTGTGGCTGAGCAGAGCTCCCCCATGTGGGAGCGCACTGACCACCCGAGGGCAGCTCCTGCATTGAGCGTCTGCCCCCTGGTGGTCAGTGTGTGTCATAGTGACCAGTCATTCCCAGTCTTTCTGCTGTTAGGGTCAGTTTGCATATTACCCTTTTACTATATAGGATAGAGGCCTGGTGCATGGGTGGGGGCTGGCTGGTTTGCCCTGAAAGGTGTCCCGGATCAGGGTGGGGGTCCTGCTGGGGTGCCTGGCCAGCCTGGGTGAGGGGCTGAGGGCCATTTTCAGACTAGCCACATCCCCTTCAGGGTGGGGGGTCCTGCTGGGGTGCCTGGCCAGCTGGGTTGTGGGGCTGATGGCTGTTTGCAGGCTGACCAAGCCCCCCAGCGGGGACCCTCACCCCATTAGGGTGTGGCCATCCTGGGTGAGGGGCTGATGGCTGTTTGCAGGCTGGCCACGGCCCCCAGCCACCAAAACTCCCAGTGGAGGCTGGCTGGAAGCAGGTATCTGGGATTTATTTATCTTCTATAATTGAAACTTCGTTGCCTTGAGTGGAGGCCACAGCCAGCCAGGGCAGGCGGGAAGCTTGGCTTCTTCCATCGCTGGGGCAACCAAGCCTCCTGCTTGCTCCAGCTCCGTGGCTGCCAGCCGCCATCTTGGTTGGGTTAATTTGTATATAATCGCTCTGATTGGCTGGTGGGTGTGGCTTGGGGCATAGCAGAGGTGCAGTCAATTTGCATGTTTCTCTTTTATTAGATTAGACTAGAAGCCCCTTGCACGAAGATTCGCACAATAGGTCTTCCTTCCCCTGGCTGCTGGCACTGGTTTTCCTCCGGCACTTAGGACCCAGGCCTTCGGTCCAGCCACAGTGAGGCTTGGCTTCTCCACTACGGCTGCAGCAGAGAAGCCAAGCCTTTTCAGTCTTCAGTCTTCACTCTGGCCGGAGACTTCAGTCTTCGCTCTGCGCCTGCGTATGCAAATTAACTGCCATCTTTGTTGGGTTAATTTGCATAGTCACTCTGATTGGCTGGTGAGCGTAGTGGAGTGACACCAATTTGCATGTTTCTCTTTTATTAGTGTAGATTCTTGCAAAGTAAAACTATAGGGACAAAAAAAAGATTGGTGGTTGTTAAGGGATGGGTAAGGGGAGGATTTCGCTACAAAAGGAAATGGGGAAATTTTTCAGAATGGTAAACTGTTGTAAATCTTAATTGTTTTTGCAGTTATATGACTATGCATTTGTCAAAGCTCACAAAACTTTACACTCATATGGGCAAATTCTACCGTGTGTCAAATATACCTCACTGGGAACAATGGCTTGAGGAATTTGTTATTTTTTTATTGCTAACTTTCCATCTTAACAGACATTTCAATTGTCCCTTTTCCTTTAGCTCTGTAATTTTCTTCAATAGAAGAAAATGTTTTTTTAACTAACATGTAATGTCAAAGCTCTAGTTATGCTTTTGAAATTCTAAAACTTTTTTTCTCTTAATTCTAGATGGAAGCTGTATCCACGGATGCTCCGGAATGTTGCTGAAATAGATCTGTCGACTTCTGTTTTAGGACAACGGGTCAGCATGCCAATATGCGTAGGGGCTACGGCCATGCAGTGCATGGCTCACGTGGATGGGGAGCTTGCAACTGTGCGAGGTAGGAAGAAGGTCCCACTAAAGGGCCAGAAGAAGACTAACCTTTAGTGACTCTCGTCTCTGTATGCACCGAGCAAATACTTCTTGAATACTTTTACAGTCACAAACATTGAGCTCATCCACTCTGCCATCAAATGCCTGACCTTGCACATCGTGCTCCTCTACTTTCTAACTGTATGACTCTGGGCAACGTGCTCTTTGTGCTTTGGTTTTATCAGGTGTAACATGGGGATGAAAATAGTACCTGCCTCCCTGGGTTACACATGTAAAGTGATTAAAATGCCTGACATGGAGTAGTGGCTCAATTTCTCTTAGTTACTAGTATTATGAGTATTAATATCAACATACCAGAAAATGGAGGTCTGAGAAATTGACTCACCGTGGGTCATACAGTTATGTAGTGGCAGAGATGAGATTCAACTTCCTGGCTACCTTTTTTTCAAAGCCCTTACTGCTTTTCCCAAACCCATGAGATTCTCACAATGAAAGAGCAAATGCAGTGACCTGATTGGTTGTTTTCTGCTATGATTTGAACCATGGTTGTTTTTTTGTCAATGGGTTATATTCCCAATAGAGTATTTCCAACTGCCTTAGGAGGAGGGAGTAATGAGAGATTCAAGTATGATGTAAAGACATTTCTTATTAGGCTAATTTATTAACTTCCCAGTTTTACAACAACTATGAACATTTGAGAAGATATGCACAACGATTAATCTCCCCACATTGTGCTTCAGAAACTCATATAAAGTTGGTAATGAATTCTATCTGACTTTTTTTTTATGTTAAGCAGGGCAGGTAATTCAGGTCTGAAGAGTAGGAACAAAATGCTATTTTAAAGCATTTTAGTTCTAAGAATCAAAGATCTTGTGGATTCATTTCCCTCCTTGGAATGTCTTCCACAGAATTCTGCCAGGGATATCAGCATGCCACAGTGAGGTTGTGCTGGACACACTTAGGTCTGAGCCTGGAGCTAGGACCACACACAGATAAGTGGCTTTGGGGCCCAGCCATTTGTCTATGGCAATTCTGAAATATGGGCAGGGAGAAGAAAAAAAGGGAGGTGGGGTGGGAATGGTAAATACTAAGTGGATATCTGTCTATTTAAAGTTGGGATAGCAGAGGCCTTCCCAAGCATGCCATAGACACCAATCATTAAAATCAAAGCAAACAAAGCCACATAAAAAACTGAAACTCCCATGCTCTAAAATTTCTATAAAAATGAAAACAAATGGCAAACTTAAAAAAAAAATATCTGACACTGCAAAGAGTTAATGTCCTTTCTGTGTAAAGGGCCCTTATATTTGAAAAAGTAAAATAATATCTAGCACAAAATAGGTGAAATTATATAAATAGAAAAAGATATAAATAGGAAATTCACAAACAGAGACATAAAAATGGCCAATAAACATATGAAAATTTTTAAATTTCACAAATAAATAAATGTAAATTATAACCACCTATCTTATTTTCTGAATATCAAATTATTATTTTAAGATTATAATGTTTGATGAGATTAGAAGGAAAATGTGCATTTTCAAATACTGTTGAAAAGAAGGTAAAGTGAAGTCATAATTCTAGAAAATAATTTGGCACAGTGTATCAGAATTTAAGAAATATAAATTATATGTGATGTTGTCAATTCTCTTCCTAGAAATCCAAGGAAATAGTAATGATTTTGAGGAAAGACATTTCTCCAAGGATGTTCATGCCCTATTATTTTTAACTAGAGGCCTGGTGCACAAAAATTTGTGCACTCGGGGGTAGGGGGTCCCTCAGACCGGCCTGTGCCCTTTCGCAGTTTGGGACCCCTCGGGGGTGACCACTTGCTGGCTTAGGCCTGCTCCCCGGGGGATTGGGCCTAAGATGGCAATCAGACATCCCTCTGGCAGCCCGACAGCCCTCGGGGGATGTCCACTTGCCAGCGGGGAGCAGACCTAAGCTGCAGTCAGACATCCTTAGCGCTGCTGAGGAGGCAGGAGAGGCTCCCACCACCACTGCTGTACTGGCAGCTGTCAGCCTGGCTTGTGGCTGAGCAGAGCTCCTCCATGTGGGAGCTCACTGACCACCAGAGGGCAGCTCCTGCATTGAGTATCTGCCCCCTGGTGGTAAGTGTGTGTCATAGTGACCAGTCATTCCCAGTCTTTCTGCTGTTAGGGTCAGTTTGCATATTACCCTTTTACTATATAGGATTAAGGCCTGGTGCATGGGAGGGGGCCGGCTGGTTTGATCTGAAGGGTGTCCAGGATCAGGGTGGGGGTCCTGCTTGGGTGCCTGGCCAGCCTGGGTGAGGGGCTGATGGCTTTTGCAGCTGGTCACACCCCCTTCAGGGTGCGGGTCCCCACTGGGGTGCCTGGCCAGCCTGGATGAGGGGCTGATGGCTGTTTGCAGCTGGTCACACCCCCTTCAGGGTGGGGGTCCCCACTGGGGTGCCTGGCCAGTCTGGGTGAGGGGCTGAGGGTCGTTTTCAGGCTGGCGGGTGACTGAAGCTCCCAGCCTCTTTTTTATTTATTTATTTATTTTTTATTCTGGGATTTATTTACCTTCTATAGCTGTCACTGAGCTGAGAGCCAGCTCCAGCTCTGAGGCCACGGCTGGTTGAAAGCAGGTATCTGAGTTTGTTTAGCTTCTATAATTGAAACTCTGTTACCATCACTGGCGCTCTAAGCTCAGAGGGCGCTGCCGGCTGAAAGCAGGTATCTGGAGTTTGTTTAGCTTCTATAATTGCAACATCGTTGCATCCGGAGCTCAGAGCTGGGCTGAGGCAGACGGGGAACCTTGACTTCCTCCATCACTGGAGCAAGCAAGCCTCCTGTTCGCTTCAGCTGCGTGGCTGCCGGCCGCCATCTTTGTTGGCAGTTAATTTGCATATCCTGCTGATTAGCCAATGGGAAGGGCAGTGAAGTTATGGTTAATTACCATGTTTCTCTATTATTAGATAGGATAGGAGAAAATTTGGAGAAAAACACCCAAATGTCCCATAATTGGAAATAGGTTGCAAAAAAGAGGGTGCATTAAAAATAGGATAATTTTTTTAAGTCATATCATAGAGTGTAGTGGAATAAAAAATGTGACACTATAAGAAATTTTAAAATGCAGCTACAATCAATAGTAAGGGCCTAAAATACATTTATATTTAAAGACTAAGAAGGCTGACTACTCTTTACAAGAGTTTACCTATGGCTGATAAGATTATTCATTAGTCCTCTTAGTTTTGGTCTAAAACATTTCCTTTGGATTATTTTATAAGAGGGGAATGATAAAAATGAAAGAAAAATGGAGAAGGGATCATGAAGAAAATAGAAAAGAAGCAAGAGAAGTAAAAGAAAGCAGTAAGCAGAGCTCACTTCGTAAAACACCTAAGAGCCTGCAAGTTATTTATCTACTAGGGTCCCAGTGCATGAATATGTGCACCTTAAAAAGAACTGTGGGCTGTGAGGCTGCGTTGGGCACAGGGGCAGGTCTCAGCCCATCCTCTGCGCCCCCCCCTGGCCCCTCCCGCTGCGGCCCCTGGTCCCCTGTCTGCTGGCAGCCCCACTCTCACCGCCGCTCCCATGAGCTGATAGAGCCAGTCCTGCTCACACATACTGATGGCACAGAGCAATTGGGGCCAGCACCGTCAGTGGTGTGAGCAACAGCTGCCAGCCCCGATCGCCCCTCAGGAGCAGGTGGAGGTGGAGAAGCCTAAGGAGCGATAGGGGCTGGCAGCTGCTGCTCGCACCCGCTGCTGGCGCTGAGCGATCAAGGCCAGCGCCAGTCGCCAGCAGGGGGTGTGAGTAGTGGCTCTGGTGCTGGTAGTGGGTGTGAGCGGGGCTGGCACCGGCAGTAGGTGTGAGAGCTGGGCAGGACTACAGTGCGTGGGAACAAGAATTTTTAGTAACCACCAGAGGCTCACCCCGATGATAGTGACCAGTGCCCTGCCTTGGTCTGGAGCCCCTGCTCACCTGCTCCACCATCCCCCCATGGCCGACACCCACCATGTTTCACACTCTGCTGCCTGCTGCTAACGCCTGCCATGTTCTGCATGCGCCCCTTGGTGGTCAGTGCACGCCATAGCGACCAGTTGTTCGGTTGTTCCGCCGTTTGGTCTATTTCCATATTAGAGTTTTATAGATGAGTTACTTTATTTGATACTTGACAGGGTCATTGTCCCCAAGGTGTGAGTGAACAGCTAGAGTCCCAGAGAAAGCAGGTTTTCATAGCTAGTCCGTGACAAGACTTACCCTCCACCTCATTTCTGATGGGTTCAAGATTCGTGCTTCTTATTTTTGGTGGTGTGGAAAGAAAAATGAGAAAAAAGCTTACTTTGGAACTATAATTTGATAGTGTAGGTAGGACTATTTTATCCAACACTATTTCCTCCTGGCACTAATCATGAGGTATTATTAAATATCTATTGTAGGATTCCTTTATATTTCTTTATCAGACACCTATCAAGCAATGAGCACATTCCAGGCACTATTCTAAGTATAAGTATTAAAGCATCGAATCCTTGGAGCAGCCCAAAGTGGTAGTACTATTATTAAGCCCATTTTACACAGCAGATGAATAACTTGCCCAGGATCACACACAACTAATAAATGATAAAGATGGACTCAGACCCAGGCAGTTTGGTTCGAGTCTGGGCTCCTGACTACATGTGCTACCTTTAATTTCCAGGAAAAAAAACATAAAATGTCATGAGGGGAAGCCCACTTCTTTGTCAATTATAGTCTCCTAAACTTTAAGTACATGCTAAGCGTG
>NW_005367209.1:3237871-3250613 GCF_000412655.1 Myotis brandtii
CGCCTAGAGAGTGAGATACTTGATAGACATCAGGATAAGGTGGAGCAGGAAGAACAAAGGTGTGCTGACATGAGAACTCAGAAGAATTGGCAATGAAGGTTACACATGGTGCCCTGGAGAATCTAAGACCCTGGATCAGTGATATCTGTGCAGTGATATCACGGTTTATCTTCCAGATTTGTAGTAGAACCCTCCCTTGAGTATTTAAACATTCGCACTTTTTTCTTCTATATTCCAATTACCACCTATGGGTTGATGGTCTCTTTAATGTTTAGTTTAATCCTGAAAGCCAATAGAGATCAGCTCATAACAAAGAGTGTTCCTTGGTTGGTATGTTTGGGTTGTGGGATGGATAGGTGCCTTGGGAGGAAGGGATGTGCACCTGGAGCAGATGCCCTCGGTGCCTGGGATCTATTTCCTTGTTAGTTACTGTTTGTATCAGAACCTGCAACTTTTCGCCTGCCATTTTCTCTGGCAGCAAAATGAGAAATGTCAGCATGGGTGGGCGAGTGGGAGGGACCCCTCAGCCAATGATGCAGAGGAGTTACGGAAATACTCCATCTTTCCTTGATTAGAGTACCTGACACATTTTCTAATATTGTTGCCCAGGGCTCCCCTATGTAATTGAGCCCCAGTTGCCCTCAGAAGTTACCTGCTCACTAATATTCCATTCATTTACTATCTTCCGGTCCCTCTCTGTCTTCCTACTCCATCAACTCACTTGGGATTATTCCCAGAAAAAAAGACTCTGTGCTCACATATTTGTCTCATTGTTGGCTTCTGGAAGGATGCAAACCAAGACAGAGGCTAACTGGAGATTATATATAGCCTCAAGCAAAGTTAAGTAAGAGTGTAAAAACATGCATATTTGGTAGAAATTACTTTCTTTTCTCAAAACTCTGAAAATTGATTCAGCTGATATTTGATTTACTCAATTGTTTCAAAATATGGAAATCTTCTCGAGCAAGCCTGATCCTTGGGGAGAGTGTGGAACCTGTGGAAGTTGTTTAGAGGACTTCTTTTTCCCCCGCCCTCTTAATGATCTGACTCCAAATCAAGTTTTCCTGTTTCCAAGGCCTTGGCCCCTCTCGCTAGAAGAAGTTGGGGCCAAGTTCAAGGGACACGGGTTAGTGAGCAACTCTCTCTGGAGAAAGGATCCCCTACAGCCTGATCAGTAAGTGTAGGTGAGGTTCATTCAAATCCCCAGAAAATGGCCCGGCCTGAATAATTAAAATGGGCTTCCAGAAAGTTCTGGAAGTAGCCGTGGTACCACAGTCTCATCTCACCAGTTGGCTCTTCAGACTTCTTCACAGAGCCCTGCTTAAGGGCTTTTGGCCTTTCTTCTCACCACTGTAGGGCACTTGCCCAGTATAAGCTGGGCCTAAGAATAGAGCTCTACTTTCTTACTTGGCTGTGTGGGTGTAGAGTGACCAATGAAGAAGCTACTCTTTTTGTCATTTTCAAAATGGCAACGACTATGTAAATTTCAGATAAACAACAAATCATTTATGATCGGGTGTCCTGTATGTTTATTTGCTGTATCTGGCAGCCCTAGTTGAATAACAGTTCTTACCTTTTGCAGCGGTTCTCAACCTGTGGGTCGCGACCCCTTTGGCAGTTGAACGACCCTTTCACAGGGGTCGCCTAAGACCATCCTGCATATCAGATATTTACATGACGATTCATAACCGTAGCAACATTACAGTTATGACAGGGGTCGAAGACCATCCTGCATATCAGATATTTACATTACGATTCATAGCAGTAGCAACATTACAGTTATGAAGTAGCAACGGAAATAATTCTATGGTTGGGTCACAACATGAGGAACTGTATTTAAAGGGCCAGAAGGTTGAGAACCACTGCTTTAGGGGTTCTTGTGAGGATTACATAAGATCAATGCTAGGGAAAGCTTCCCAAAAAGTGGTGCACTTTTTATTTGCCCCTCAGAGTCCAGAGTCTCTCAAATCTTTCTCTTCTGCACATGAAAAACACTTTCAGAAAAGTACACTCCGTTGACACCTTAGTGGGAATGAAAGTAGCTCTTTTTACTTAGCTAAAGATATTTTTGTTTGTTAAGCTTTATGCAGGAACCTCAAAAAATGGCTTTAAGGGCCAACCCGATCATGTAAATATCCGAAGAGGGGCGAGGGTAAGAAAACAACAATGTAAGCTCCAGGGTGGAGACCAGCAAATCTGAGATTGCAGGTTCTATCAGAAGGGGGCAGCCCTAGCCTGGTGCTAGCCAACTGTTGCCCCGAGGGAGTGAGGATGTGGAGTTACCAATCTTCAGAAATTTTAAGAGAAGCCTTGATTTTTATGTGCAATCTCCTGGTTTTTTTTATGTTGGCAGATAAATCAAAACTCTCTAAAACACTGTTTGGGGCAACAATGTGTGGGCCAAAGCAAATACTTTTGTGGGCTACAACTGTCCCATGGGCTGCCCGGCTGGGACATCTGATTTATGTGGAAATTCACCGCTAACTAGTTTCACTTCTTGTGGCAGGTCCTTTTCACTCTCTAGGATTATGTTACCTCAGTGATAGAGTGAGCTGCTTAAGCAAGATCAGGGGTTTGCACATGGCGTCTGAAGGAGGCTGGGCTTGTACCCAAGGATCTCATGGAAGCTAGGCCACTTACGTTGCACGTTGCAGTTCAAAAGAACAGTGCTTTAAAGTTCTGCTGCTAAGACAAACACAAAGGAAAACAAACCTCCACAAAGAGAAAACTCAAAAACAAAATCAGAAAATTCCCAACAGTGGGTGATCTTTCTAATTTTTTTCAGTATGTAATAGTTTTGTGCTCATTTAAAATTTTATCACATGCAAAAAGAGAGGCCATTCAAATTAGAGAACCGGCCTTCCTTATATTTCTGACGTCCCACCGCTGTCCTCTGCCTTCTATCTCCCATGCCAGCCCAGGGAACACAGATCGTGGAGAGAGCACTGTGTGCCTCTGGCTTTCAGTTCTCACAGCTGCATTCTTGGACTAGAGGAGAGCAAGCCGATAGGCATTTATCTCTGGATCTTCCTGAAAACTCAGATAGGTGTTTAATAAATGCTACGCACATTTTAAAAGCTGTACTTCAAAGGCTGTGGCCAAAGATGATAGCGATGAATGTGTGCTAGGCAAGGTGAATTTATTAACTCGTCTCTCCCTGACCACCATCTGAAAATGTGTGAGCCCCAAACTGCAAGGATGTTTCTCCAACAGTCTGTGGGTGTGGAAACTGAGGCTTGCAAAGGTTCAATACTTTGCTCAAGCTTATTGATCACATAGGCAATGCTGTCAATAATATCCTGGTCAGTTACTGATATTTCCAAATGTCGTTAACTGCAGCAAGAAGCCGAAGGCAAGCTCTCTGCCATAGTCTTGAAATATAAACTGCAAACATCCTGTTTTCATAGATTTATCCCTTTAGTTTTGAAAGCGTGGAACAAGCCAAAGACTATGAAACTCGTTAGAAAGTATGAGCTTGTACAACATTCAGAAACATAAAATAAAGGGCCTTGAATCTTAAACAAACAAAAATTTAAACTCTTAAGATAGAAGGAAAGCAGCTGGGAAACCCTGAGTGGAGAGCAGTTGCCATGCATTGTGCGATGACTCAGAGATTTGCTGCAGTAGATGACTTAGTCAGCATTTTGATAACTGACAATTGTTACATTAGGCAGTCATAGAAAGGCTTCTACTCATCAAGGCACATTCATCTGAAACTTATAAGACTGGATTTTGATGTTTAAAGTTTTATCATTCATATAAACTTCAGGGATGATTATCAAATCATTTCTACAAATAATTAACATACTGAAGGAAATAGCAATAATAAACATAAATGCTAGTCGCCTATAAAAGGGGTGGTCTCATTAGGTTACCTTTCCATCTTGCAAGATAAGCAGAGCATCTCTGATTTTCAAAGAGCCCATTAATAAAATGCTTACTAATCACTGCAGCTTTTGGGACATTATCATGGAAATCTCTCTGCTTTTATGCGCAGTGGCTGCAATAAATTTTAGATCACCCTTTACATTAGCTCTTTTTGCTCCGTTTAAACGTGGAGGTCACAAAGAAAGAGAAAAAAGGGGATGCAGCAGCCATGTATCCCTTTGCTTCTGACTTGTCATATGGACAGGTGCCACATGAGGGAGTGCTGGCACCTCAAATGGAGAACCGTGCAGCCCCACCTAATGTGTTCCAGGAATGCTCAGCATATTAGCAAATTCTTATTAAACTGTCAAAAGAAGAAGAAAAAAAAAGATTTTAAAAGAAATGTCTGCCCCTGGATGCAATTAGAGGCTACCACACAGGATTTGATGGGCCATAAAACCATTAAATCTAAACACTTTCTTTTTGAGCCTAAAAGGCCAGAACATTCCAGAGTGAAGTTTTGGGACCAGCCATGACTTGACCACCTATTAAGGTGCAGGTGGAACAGATTGCAGAGGGACACAAAGAGCCATACAGATCCCAGCGAACTGAATTAGGGTGTAGGTGAGAGCTTTAGCTGTTGAATTTTCTGGATTTTTCCGAGATTAAGTGATCAACCCTAACAGTGAGTGAAAGACCATTCAGCAAGAAAAATTGTCATTTCCTTTGCTCCAGACCCAAACGATGTATTTTTGAAAGCTTTATTGATTTATATATTTATGTGTTGTACTAGGTGACCGAGTAGATATACATTTCAGCATAACTACGAGGAAAATGTCCCCGTTATTCTCAATTTACCCAGATCCAGGAAAAGCACCAGATTGGCTTTAAAGGAAACTTTGACTCTTTCTGAAGCGAGTGTCATTTATGCACCAGAAGTTTGGACCTTACATTCCTATCATTAATCCTCAAAGTAGACCTGTGAGGTGATTATCATTTATCATTCTCCTCACTGACGTGGAAGAAAATCATGCCCTTGACCAAGGTCTAGAGCTGGTCAGTGGTTAGGATGGGGTTTGATCTGTTCCACTCCAGTCTGACCCAGTTATTTGTCATTGTTCATGATTTTTATCAGTTTTTACTAGGAAGAAACAAAAGTAGGAAAGACTAATGGAGAGAGGAGAGTTCACTTTAACTTTGTCCAATGTTAAACATCAGTTAAACATTTGGAAAGGAATACTTTCTTTGCATCATTGTAGTAAACAAAAAAATCAAATTATATTTTACCATCTTTATTTTTAATCTACTTCAACTGACTTATGTTTTGAACCTTTGTTGCCAACAATCAAAAGTCAGTGGGACATGGTCTTTCTTCATAAACACATTACATATACATAAACACATATATGTACTGTACATGTCCATATACATGCATATAGATGAAAAGATTATGGACCTCTTTTATATACATAGGCATAAATATATATTATATATGTAAAGTGTATAATTCACATCTAAAATTTTTCAAAACTGATATTCCATGTTTAAATAGCTATTAAAAATTAAACTTTAGCTATGTTCAAGACCAATGTCAAATGGTATAATTTCTAGGACTTTTGCACCATAAATTAAGCTATTGGGTAGCTTTCTTGAGAGGATAAAATTTCTTCTTCTCGAGTTATTAGTGTGTCTGATGGTGAAGTGTAACAGTGCAAAGTCAGAGGCCCACACGTGTATAACCAACCCTGAGGTTGTTAAACTGAGGGAGGCTGATAGAAGTCGTCGTGTCCAAACTTGATATTCTTTGAAACTGTTTTTAAAAGGCATCTTACTGTGGTATGGACCGCATACAATCTGCCAGTTATGCCCAGACCTCACAACTCAGTAAAATGACAGAATAAGAACCTGGGAATCATTACAGTACAGCTAATGTTTTAGTCTGTTGCAGAGTTCTGCCCCAGAGATAAAGTGGAAGCAAGGAAGGGAGGGCTAAGATGTCATTGGGACTAACTGTTCCTCAATAATATTTCCATACCGTGAACAAGAGTTCTCAGGGTGTAGTGGCAGGGCGATCACTCATTCTTTTACTGCACAAATTCAGACAATGGACCATCATGAAATCACAGGAAAGATGAAGTCTGGTTTCCTGGCCTTTCTTGGCAGTGTTTAAATTGATTATGTTCCCTAAATAGTAAATTAAGATTTGTTTGACCACTTCTAAGTATTTCCAGTATAATTGTAGTGGAAGTTTTGTTCTTCTCTTGGATTACTGACTTTAGAACATTCCTTTTCTGAGTAATCGCAATGGTAATTTTAGGCAGTCATAGAACATTGTCAATTGTGTCTCTAACAAACCCATGTACTGGTAGTTCCTGTGCAAAGAAAGGCTGACACACTCACTGGATGTGAGGGTGCACATTTATGCAAACATTTCTGTGTGTCAGAACCCCACAACTGCTTGGTACTTTGTCATTGCATATTTTCCCCATTCGGTAATGACTTCCGGTACAGATGACAAAACACGTTTTCTTAAGAAAATTTCAGCACAGCTGTTTTGATGACTAAGTTTTGCAGGAGGTTTTTAATCAAAGGTACCTAAAAAAAGCACTTTAGGCTCTTTGAACATATTACCCCTTTTCCTTCAAACACATAATTTTGGAAACCAACTCATCTTTCCCATAAAGCAGAGCTATTTTCAAAGGAATCATTTGGACCCAAAGTAGCACATTGCTTCATTGTTCTGCTCTAACCTGGGCATGTGATTGTCCCACATGAGTCTATGTTCCACATTACAGACATTTACTCTCGTATCTTATATTTTCCTCTGTTTATTGTGATAGTGGTTGTGGATGAACATCATTCTCAAATGTATTATAACCCCCTTCCTTGTCAATCCTAGCATAATGAACTTTAGTTTTACCTGATGATTCAGCATCTTACTTACACTGAGTGGCCAGATTATTATGACCACCTGACATTTGTAGGTAAATTAGCCGTACACTGCATTGTATGGGATATGGAAGCCGAAGGCCTGTTCGGCTGCAGACCTTTGCTGTCTGCAGTTACCAATATAAAAAGTCTCCAGTTCGCACAGGAACACAAGGATTGGACAGTCGAGCATTGGAAAAAAAGTCATGTGATCCGATGAATCATCTTTCCAGTTACATCATGCAGATGGCAGAGTGAGAATTTGGTGGAAACAGCACGAAAGCATGCACCCCACATACATGAGTACAACTCTTCAAGCTGGTGGGGGCAGTGTTATGGTTTGGGGCATGTTTTCCTGGCATGATTTGGGCCCTTTAATTCGTGTGGAACAACATCTGAATAGCACAACATACCTAAGTATTGTTGCTGATCAAGTTCATCCTATCATGTTGATGGCGTATCCCAATGGAGATGGCTTCTTCCAACAAGACAATGCGCCATGCCACGGTGCTCGTATTGTACAAGAGTGGTTTCAGGAACATGAGGGAGACTTTACCTTGCTTAGGTGGCCCCCACAATCACCAGATCTCAATCCAATTGAGCATTTGTGGGACGAAGTTAAAAGAGCCATCAGGCAGCTGGTTCCACAACCATCAAATCTCACAGAACTGGACAGTGCTATTCATCAGGCATGGTGTCAGATTCCTCGCATCACCTTTCAACATCTCGTGGAGTCAATGCCAAGAAGAATCGCTGCAGTACTGAAGGCAAAAGGTGGCACAACAAAGTACTGATGGGGTGGTCATAATAAATAATCTGGCCACTCTCTCTCTCTCTATATATATATATATATATCTCCCACATTCAAAGGCTGTTAAATTGCGTTGTTTACCCATATCCTCAGAAAAAAAGTACTTCTACTGTCATGGTGAACAACCTGCTTCCCTATTTATAATGGTCTGGCCCTCTAGCAACTTCAGCGCAAAATTATAGCTAATTTGCCTACAAATGTCAGGTGGTCATAGTAATCTGGCCACTCAGTGTATATGTGTAAGACTGTTGGACCTGACATTAAACATTTGGAAGCAATTCTACAATTGGTAAATTGTGCTTTCTCAGCTTTGAATAACCTCTCTCTCTTCTTCCTCATCTTCTGCCATTTTACTTTTAGTTTGGCATTTGTTTTTGCTTCTAATCTAAAATCTAGGAAACTGGTCAAATCCTAGATCAGCAAGCTTATAAAATACATCTGATGAGGGTGAAGTGTGCTGAAGGGTGTTACTAAAATGCAATTTAATACCTTGACTTTAAAACTAGTAAGAGATGAATGCATGAGAAAATGTGGCAAATATACCTGTGCTTCTCTCCAGAGGGACACCTGTGGAGAGGAAAGACAGATTCATCAGCAGAATGTGACTGGCAATTGGAAACCATGCACTACAATTTTCTATAAGGTCTATCTTCACTCGAGCCATCGGATATCTCCCATTAACTTGGATGAGTCCTTGTGAACAAAAATGTCTACCTTGTTTTCAAAGTATCCTTCATGAACAAAAGCATTAGTATCATTGGCGAGCGTGTTAGAAATGCAGAATCTCAAGTTCCATCCAAGACCTACTGGGTCAGAATCTGAATTTTATCAACATTCCCACATGATTCCTATCCACATCAAAGCTTGAGAAGCACTGGAAAGTCTAGAATGGGAGTTCCTGTTGCATCCTAACCAAAGGCATAGTTCAAATCCTCAAGATGAAACAGTGTTAGATGTGGCATGAATAGCATTCTCATTAAAGACCTTCTAAGATCTTCTTCTGAGAGGCAGCTGATTTCAGGAGAACTGCCCAAAATACAGCAGGAAGTCAGAAGCAGACTCTAGAGAAATGAGGGAGATGTGTACAAAGTGGTTTTTAATCAAAGAACCAGGGCAGGTAGACTTAGTGTCCAGGCCCCAAAACTTAAGTTCTTATCTTCTCACCTCCACATCCAGATGACTGGGATCAGAAATAAACATTTTCATTAAGGCCTGAGGTAAAGCAAAACCCTGCCAAAATCTAGAAGCACATTGCATTTCATAGCCATAGGGAGGATTCTGCCAGTTCATGATGTTTTGCAAAGCTCTAGCCCATTAAAATCACTGTGCATTGGAGTTTAGGATTTGTACCAACCCAGAGGTGACTGCATTTATATCTAATATGAGTTGATATAAACCTCTGTAGTGAATTACAGGTTCCATAACATAGGAAATTGCGTTAACTCTATTTACCCGTGGTTTGGGGATGCTGAGCTGCACTCAGTCTTATGCCAACTCATTGTAGACCCTTACAGCATTTCCCCACCCTAGGGCATGTAACGTAACTCTAACAAGAAACTTGATTGTGAGCAGGTCTGAGGGTAACTTTTATTCTGTTAAACAGAATGCACCAATATTTTCCAATGACATTATATATAATAATGACATTAACCACGTTTATTTCCATATACTTATACTTACAATTGCATTGCAAATGAAAGAGTGTGTGTTATGTGCTATTGAGTGGACTCTGACTCCTGGAAACCCTAATGAGTGATGTCCATAATCTCCTGTCCTCAACAGCCCACCCAGCCCTGTAGACTCATGCCTATGGCTAACTTATTCTCTGCTCTTCCCCAATAACCATTTGAGTGCTTTCTGACCTGGGGTTCTCATTTTTATTCTCTCTCTCTCTCTCACTTAATTTTGGGCTCTCCTCATAGGATTTGGTTTTCAAAGTAAAATGAAAGGAAAAAGAATGATTAAGAAAAGAGAGTACAGCCCTAGCTGGGTTTTCTCAGTGGTTAGAGCATCGGCCTGCGGACTGAAGGGTCATGGGTTCGATTCTGGTCAAGGGCATGTACTTTGGTTGTAGGCTCCCCAGTGTCACCATCACCAAACACATGCAGAATGTAAGTGCCCCAGCAGGGAAATGAAAGAGCAGAGAAACAGAAGAATGTAGTGAAAATTTAAAAAAAATTCCTTCTAGGTATTATTGTTTGATGGCTGGACTATGCAAACACTACAGCCCTTTAGCTCTACTCTGCAGTGCCCGCCATGGAAATCCATAGACAGATAAGAAGTAGGGGTGGGGTGGGGGGAAGCCTGATTCTGCTGTCCCTCAGTATTACTTGCAGTTGTTTTGTCCCTGGCTTTTCAAAGTGATGTGCACCCTGGGAATGCAGGAATTATCTCCTTTGACATTCTCTCCCTACATAGGACCTAGGAGGTAGCCCCTTGGCCTGGAGAAGACTCCTGTCTTTTAAGAGTGTTCTTCCTTAGGTCGGTGAGCCTTTGACACCATATGTGCAAGAGACAGGAGGATTGGGTGTCTTGAGCATGGAAACCATCGCAGAGGAAAGCTGAGTGTGGAGAAGTTGAATAATGATGTTGAGAAATCCAGGTCCTTGGCAAAATGAGGAAAATTTTAAAAGCTATGTAGGACTTCTTTTCCCAAACAGTGTTAGGCATTTTCTAGGTAACCCTTAACAATGCACGGCTTTAGAGTTTACACAGAAAATGTCCGTAGACATTGTCTCAGTGGACTCTCTAGCAATCCTATGAGAGGACAGGGCGGCAGCTACGGTCATAGCTATTTTGCAGATGACATGTGTCTTGTGGATGGCAAGGCTGGGACTGTAGCCCAGGCCTCTGACTCTCAATCCATTATATCCTGTTGTCTCTCTGGGATATAGATGTTATTTTCTAGGTTTTATATATAAAAAATCTTTGATGCTTTTGTCCTTGTCTTTGATGCTTCAATGCCTGATAACTTACTAGTGTCTCTTTTAGTGAGTGTGTTGAAGCATTTTCCTATAGCAATGGCATAATGTATTACTGTTACCTCTAAAAAAAGACGAGAAAGAAATGTCGAATATGAACCACTTGAATATATCATCAAAAGCAGCGATTTTCAATCGGTGTGCCACGAAAATGTTTAAATGTGTAATACCTGACTATTTAGTCAGGGACACTGACCTCTTTTCCCTTAGATTGTCAAATACAAAATGACAACAGCCAGCAGAACAATAGCTGCCCTGTACAAACGAATCAAAATTATACCTTTTTTTGGGTCAGATCGGCAAAAAATATAACATGTTTTTTGGTGTGCCGCAGAATTTTAGCAATTAGTATACGCATGCCATGAGATGAAAAAGTTTGAAAGTTGCTGACCTAAAGCATTAAAAATGTAGGTGTCTACCCCTAAAGTTATATGTCAGGGATGATAAAAAAGGGTGAGTGGAAGTAAGGAAAATAAGGAAATGGAGTCGTGACATATGGGATCAATGTTTACTTAATGGTGTAGCCTCCGGGATGTGTTAGCCAAGATTTTTAGACTTGGGTCAACATTAGAGACCTCATCATGCCCAAGAGCCAGGCCTTGCCTTTCTAGTAACGTCACCTCAGACATGGTCTCTGTTTTGCCAGGAGTTGCAAAAGTGCCACTTGCAGCAGAGTGCCCCTCACATTGGGAACAGGACTCGATGCAAGCTGACCCCTGTCCTTTGTCAAATAAAATCTGACAGTGGCTGCTTTTCAGAACAGCAGGTCAGAGTTTCATTGTGGAAATGAATAGGGAGAGAAACAGACTTCAAAAACATGTGTGTTTTCAAGCACTAAGCTATCATAGCTCTAATTAGAATTTCTTAACAAAGTCTGACTATGCTAGGTCATTCATAAAATTGAAAAGCTTGTAATTTTTGGCCCCCAAAGAGTAATGTCAGCTAGAAGGGTATATCTGTATGTCTCAGGCAAAGGTGATCATTTGAAATATTTAGCAACTAGTACAGCAAAGAACTCTGACCAATAAGAAGAGAACCTCAGGCTCAGCCAGTGTAGCTCAGTGGTTGAGCATTAACCTATGAACCAGGAGGTCACGGTTCAATTCCAGGTCAGTGCACATGCCTGGGTTGTGGGCTCAGTCTCCAGTGTGGAGCATGCAGGAGGCAGCCGATCAATGATTCTCTCTCATCATTGTTGTTTCTATCTCTCTCCCTCTCCCTTCCTCTCTGAAATCAATAAACATATATTTTTAAAAAAAAGAAAAAGAAAGAAGAGAACCTCAGATGGCTCTGGATGCCCCCAGCTCTGCTAGGTGTTAACCTTTAAATTACTGGGTTGGGGATAGGACGCCAGGGATTCCTTGGGAAGAGACTGGAGTGCAGGCATATTGAAGAGACGCTGGAGGAGGGATTATTTACTTTAGAGCCATGGTTATTTACCAATTGGAATGGAAGTATTTCAGTATTTTAATAAGCAGAATTGTTATTCTGGTACATACCAACTTAATCTGAGATCTGTCCTTAGTGGAACCAGGCAAATTTATGATAGTTTCTCTGAATGATTCTTGCCAAATTTCAGGATCCCTGATCTCATTCTAACATAAAGCTGCGTTGAAAACAGATGTAATTCATCAGTAATTTTACTTTATCACAGCAAATAATCACAAGTGAATGGGATCATAGTGCTCAGTAATACATGCTCCAGGGAGCATGGATCCTTCTAAGTTTTGCTGCTATTCTCCCCTGGGAGTAATATCTTAACCTTCGCTCCTAATATGTCAGCACAGATTCTGATGTTCCCCCGGCATCCAGAAAGACGTCTCACTAAATTCATCAAGTCACCAAATATTTACTGACTGCCTACAACTGGAAACAAGGTGACTTAGAATTTTAGGGGACCCTGACTCAAAGTTTCAGCTCCTATAATTTAGTCATTGGAAAATAAATACTTAGCACCAGTAACATCAGGAGCCATTAGTATTGGAGCCGAGAGACTCGGTAAATAGATGGCATGGACCGACCTTGCTTTTCTCTGGACATATATGCCAAAGGATGTTGGGCAAAATGTTTGTGAGTGCTGACATGCAAGTGTGATGGTTTAGGGGATGTAAATATTTTTGATGCATTGGTTTGTAGGATTTTAATGGTCTGTATA
>NW_005367209.1:3250642-3252605 GCF_000412655.1 Myotis brandtii
ATATATATATATATTATCCTTTTGAGTTTAAAAAAAATTTTTTTATTGATTTCAGAGAGGAAGGGAGAAGGAGAGAGAGATAGAAACAACAACGATGAGAGAGAATCACCAATCAGCTGCCTCCTGCACGCCCCACACTGGGGGTCGAGTCCACAACCCAGGCATGTGCCCTGACTGGGAATCAAACCAGGACCTCCTGGTTCATAGGTCAATGTGCAAACACTGGGCCACGCTGGTCAGGCTCCTTTTGAGTGTTTTTGATCTTTATTGGCTGAGCTGCTGATGCCTTTGTGTAAACTACAAAGTGGTGCCCTAACTTTTGATGGTCCATTAGCTGGACCATTTGTGTGGCCACACTCTGCTCTTATAGTGTGGTAGGCCTTACCTACTGTTTTCCGAGTCTCCATGCTTTCCCAGAGTTGGCAGCTTGGTAGTGTCTCTCAGGCATGTGGCAAACCTGCTTCTTTGGTTGTCCATGGCCCTGAAGGATTGGAAGCGCATTGATCTATGCTTGATTTCAGGGGAGTCTTTTGGGCACTTGGGAGTTCTAGGAAGATCCCTTTGGGGAGTGGCCAGACAGGTTGTGTTCTTCTCCCGCTCTGCTGCCCATGTCTGTGTGACCTTTGTTAGGTCACATCCTCTTCAGGACATAATTTCTTCGTGGGAGATTGATGGTTAGGGGATTCTGACCCAAGCAATCAATGTCCCCTGGTATTCCTTCCAAATAGCAGTGATGGTCTGAGCTTCTCCATATTTACAAATCTTAGTAAAGATCAGACAACGGTCTATCAGTGGTTCTCAACCTTCTGGCCCTTTAAATACAGTTCCTCATGTTGTGACCCAACCATAGAATTATTTTCGTTGCTACTTCATAACTGTAATGTTGCTACTGTTATGAATCATAATGTAAATATATGATATGCAGGATGGTCTTAGGCGACCCCTGTGAAAGGGTCGTTCGACTGCCAAAGGGGTCGCGACCCACAGGTTGAGAACCGCTGGCATATATTTTATTATTCAATAAGATGTGGGTTGTTGGACAGCATTTTGCAGCCATGAGTCCTTCTGAGAGAAATTATCAAAGCAACACTTGGAGCGAACAGATTAGTGATACATAGACAATATAATCTGCAGCTCAGGTCTTCATTATCTGGCCTATGATCTGAAGAACAGGGATAAGAAACACCATAAAAGGCAGAGAAAAAGTAACATGTATTGAAAACAAAATCCATTTTATTATCATTTGAACGTAGCATTTTACCACCAAAAGATAATGCAGCTACTTCAGTATCAAAATGTGGTCCGGGACCAGCAACATCAGCATCACTGGCGCTGGTTACAAAGGCAGGTACTTGGGCCCCACTTCAGACCTACTGAATCAGAATCGCTGGGGGCAGGTTTTACAATCTGTGTTTTTGCAAACACTCCGGGGGGATTGTCCTATAAAGTTTGAGAAGCATGGAGACTTTATAACCTCTTAAAGTTGCTTTATAAGCAGCAGATCACTTGATTCTCATCATCACCCTCTGTGTCACTTGCACAACTACTTTTATTCTCATTGAGTCTGTGGTGGGCACACAGAGAAGTCGAATGACTCAGGGCCATATAGTCAGTTTTATATGTTTATTATTTGTCTCTTGGCATGTTTGGTATATGACATATAAACATTATGTCAGTTTCTCCTCCATTAAAGCTGACCCTGATTTTACTACCTATTTTTGGAGCAAGGATTATTACCTATGTTCTTTCAAGTTCTCTGAGATAAATAGTTAGAGTAATCTATCTAATGTTTCATTTATTTGCTCATTTTTTGATATCTTGCTCAAAGGGATGTGAGGAAACTATTTCTACTTGGAGTGTCTAGTATATGTATTTTATAAAATTTTAAAAGGCAACATAAATGGTAGAATATACCTTTAACAAAATTTTAAAAAAAATTTAAAGATACATTTTAAAAAGTTTA